>NW_025721617.1:0-366418 GCF_922984935.1 Meles meles | reverse complement strand
TCTAATTTATCTGATATGAGAATCGCTACTCCGGCCTTCTTTTGAGGCCCATTGGCATGAAAGATGCTTCTCCATCCCTTCACTTTCAGTCTGGGTGTATCCTTAGGTTCAAAATGGGTCTCTTGTAGACAACATATGGATGGGTCCTGTCGTTTTATCCAATCTGCAACCCTGTGTCGTTTTATGGGCGCATTTAGGCCATTCACATTGAGAGTGATTATAGAGAGATAGGTTTTTATTGACATCGTGTTGCCTTTGAAGTCTTTCTGTCTATAGATTGTTTCTATATTTCTGTTCAATGATATTCTTAGGATTTTTTCTCTTTTAAAGGACCCCCCTTAATATTTCCTGCAGTGTCGGTTTGGTGGTTGCATAGTCTTTTAAGCCTTGCCGGTCTTGGAAACTCTTTATCTCTCCTTCCATTTTAAATGTCAGTCTTGCTGGATAGAGTATTCTTGGTTGCATGTTCTTCTCATTTAGTACTCTGAATATATTTTGCCAGCCCTTCCTGGCTTTCCAGGTCTCTGTGGAAAGGTCTGACGTTATTCTAATGGGCTTTCCTCTGTATGTAAGAAGCTTCTTTGTCCTAGCTGCTTTTAAGAGGGTCTCTCTTGAAACATAATTCCCCATTTTAACGATAAGGTGCCGTGAGGACTTTCGAGAATCTAAAATCTTGGGAGGAAATCTTTCTGCCTCTAGTACATGAACGTTTCCATTCGTGAGATTGGGAAAATTTTCATAGACAACTTCTTCCACTATATCTTCTAGACTTCTTTCTTTTTCTTCCCCTTCAGGGATTCCAATAATTCTGACGTTGGAACGTTTCATGGCATCGTTTATTTCCCTGATTCTGTTTTCGTGGCTTCTGAGCTGTTTGTTCCAGGCTTCCTCCTGATCCTTTCTCTCTATCTGTTTGTCCTCCAGATCACTAATTCTATCTTCTGTCTCAGTTACCCTAGCTTTTAGAGAATTTAGATTGGATTGGAACTCATTGAGAGCATTTTGAACATCATCCCTGGTGGCTTTCAGTTCTGCCCTAACATTGTGAACATCATCCCTGGTGGCTTTCAGTTCTGCCCTAATCAATTCTGTTTGGTCATCCATGGCTTTCTCCAACCTAGCTATTGCCTGGATAATTGTTAGTCTGAATTCCTTTTCTGACATATTGTCTATGTCGATAGCCATTAGCTCTGTTGCAGAAGGCCCATCCTCTGTATTTTTCTTCTGTTGGGTATTCCTCCTCCTAGTCATTTTGGTAAGAGATGACTAAACAGATGCAGCTGGACTTATCGATTGTGGTGCAGTCAATGTTCACCCTGGAATGCTTCTGTGCAATCAGGATTCCCCACCCAAATGAGAGAAAAAAGAAAAGAAAAAGAAATAGAGAAGAAGAAAGAAAAAAAAGGGGAAAGAAAAGAGGGAAAAAAAGGAAAAAAAAAGGAAAAAAAAAAGAGAGAGAGAGATAGGAAAAAAAGGGAAGATAAAAGAGAAGGCTCAGCCCAAATGGGCCACAAGGTAAGATTTGTGGAGTATACAAACAAAAACAGACAGACAAAAAGAGTGATAAAAGTATATGACAAGAGAAAAAAATATGTATATATAAGCAAAAAAAAGGGAAGAACCTCATCAGAAAGAACCCCAAGTATAAGGTTTATATATTATTAGGACAAACACAAATTCACAGAAACACTGACAGAAGGAAAAATTGGGAGAATGGTTATAGATTCTCAGTGTGGGTGAGGAAGGTTATTTTGATTCTTCCTGAAGGTATCTTGATGTTTTTGTTAAGGGACTCAACTTTCCTAAGTTACAGGGGGATTAGAAACTGGTTTGCTTATAGGGGTAGCATTGATTGGGGAAAGGGGATTACCTTGAAGTTTAACTCTATATGTATAGTAGAAAATAAAAATTAAAAAAGAATAAACTAGACTAAACTAAGTTAAAATTAAAAAGAATTAAAAAAATAGAAAAACAAAAGAAAAACACGGGTATATGTATCAAAAAGTTCAGGTTAGAAGGTTATTAAAGAATTTGATGTACTGGACATCTCAGTGTGATGGTAAATAGGTTAAAAAATTATAAAAAGTATAAAAAATAGGTTAAAAAATTTAAAAAGAACCAGAATATTGGTAAAGAGTTAAAAATAAAAGTTGTATTTATGAAGTAGTGGTGATTGTTCTCTTGTAGTCTTTTGTTTTTTTTTCTTCCTTCCTGGTTGGTTTTCTGGGGGAGGGGCCTGCCACGTGGGTTTTCAGACAATGATGTTCCCTGAGTTAGGTCCTCCTGCTCCCCTCAAGGGGGTGAGCTCTTTTTTTTTTCAGGAAACTGTTTTTTTTCAGCCTTTTGTTCTCTGGGGGTTTTTATGTTCTTTCATCTGCTTTCTCTCGCCTTGACAGCTTTTGATGGTTTTTGGAGGTTTAGAGGAGAGCAAACAGCACCCCAACCTCCCTCTCAGAGAGAAGCCTCAGACTGTTTTGCAAAAGCTGCTGGCAGAGTCGGTTCTGAGTCACTGTCCCTGGGGATGCAGGAGCTCCTCGTTGTACCCAAAACCAGGGCAGCGGTGGCTGTCTAGGCAGCTCCAGACCGCCAGAGAGGTTCCGAGCAGAGATCGCGCACTGAGATTTTCCCGCTGTCCCGAGCTGGGAATGTCTGTTTTTCTGGCTGCCAGAGCTCCAGGCTAGCGCCTATGAGCACCTTTCCCAAGGGAGGGTGTGGGACGCGCGCGTTTCAGGATTGCCGTCTGGCCAGGCTCCCAGCCCCTCACGGGAGCCAGACCCCACTCGTTCTCGGGCGCGCTGGCGTTCAGGTGCACTGGCTGCTCAGGGACGGAGACCTGATTTCTCCGCCGCACTCTCTCTGGCTCCGCGCCAGGGGAGGCTGTCCTGGGTCCGGGGACTTAGGTCCCTGACCCTAACTGCCCAGGTTCCCACTATTACCCCCCCCCCACCCTGGCGATCCTTTGCTGTTTGTTTTTTGAGTGCTTTCAACCAGACTCCAAGTTAATGCTGGTCCCCAGACGCAGAGCACTCTCGTGTTGGGGTGTTACTTTCCGATAGGTCACCTCTGGTGGCTCCCTCCCCCTTTTGTTTATCTTCGGACGTTCCCAGTCTGCTTTACCTGCCACTGGCGTCTTCTGCTCCTGTAGAGATCCAGACGTGTATAATTCTGATCTCAGGCTGATTTCATGGGTGGTCGGAGTTCTTTGGTAGGTAATCAGCTCACTTTAGGGTACAGGTTGAAATGGTGCCTCCTCCTACTTCCACGCCATCTTGACTCCCCCCTATTACTCTTTTTAAATCATAATTGTTTCTAATTAAAATTTTTGTTAATAAATAAATATGCTTCAGCTTAGAACTTTAGCTAATCGTATTCTAAATCATATTTTAAGTAAGTGATAAAACAGTAAATGCTTAGAAGTATTTGGTTATTGATACTAAGTCATAAATATCATCTTTTCTCCGTATTTGAGATTTAAATTTTGTGGTATGAGGCAATCATTTCAAAATCATGAAACTGTTTGTTTTAAGTATTGCTATAATATCATGCAATTCCTTATAATGAAAAAAATTTCTATGATATATTAGACGATAAGCAGTCATACCTGTGTCATTCCAAAGTAAAGCTTTTAATCAGTTAATAGTCAAGAACTTTCTAAATGTTAAATTATTTTTTGTATAAAAACCTACAATTCATATCATGTTTTCTAAAATATGGATCACCTATTTCGGGAAAGAGTGATAATTTTCAAGTCTAATACGTGACTCATCCACCATTTTTGTCATTGGGATAACCCATGGCTTCTTAGATGATAATTCTAGTTTCCTTCTTCCCACATATCCTTAGAAAATAAAGAGTATAGTAGAGTCTCTCCTGATAGTAATGGACCTTTATCCATTATTAAGTTAAAGTGGTATTAATGACAGGAATTTTGTAGGGAAATGACCGAGCAAGTATAGCTGTTCAAAATACTGAAGTGCAAATGTTGATGCCAAACAAACCCCCAAAGCTAATCTTCTAGAATTATGAGACTAGCAAATGGAGCATAACATTTTCATTGCAAGTATTATGTTATAAGTTTATAACAGTGGTTATATGAGATATACAATTTTAGCATATATTAAGGAATCATTCAAGAGTTTTTTGATTTATTAATTTGCACAGATTAATTTTTTAAATAATTTTAAAGTAGCTACCATTCTTCTACAGCCCATTTTGTATTTCTCCAACTCTAATTATATATCCTTTAGATTTCTCCCTTAAGAATTAGGGGTGACTGAGTGAATCAGTCATTAAGTGCCAGCCTTCAGCTCATGTCATGATCCCAGGGTACTGGGATCTAGGCCTGTGTTGGGATCTCTGCTTGGCAGGAAGCCTGCTTCTCCTTTTTCCAGCCCCACCCTGCTCATTTTCCCTCTCTTGTTGTGTCTCTCTCTGTCAAATGAATAATAAAACCTTTTTAAAAAAAGAATTAGATTAGGTGTACCTGAGTGGCTCAGTTGGTTAAACATCTGCCTTCAGGATAGGTCGTGAAACTGGGGTCCCGGGATTAAACCCAGCAACAGGCTTCCTGCCCAACTGGGAGGGTCTGCTTCTCCCTCCCCACTCCCTTTTCATGCTGTCTTTCTCTTCCTCACTCTATCTCAAATAACTAAAATCTTAAAAAGAAAAGAACCACCTAGATTGGGGTTCCTGGGGTGGCATGGTTAGTTAGGTATTTGACTCCTGGTTTTGGCTCAAGTCAATATCTCAGGGTAGGAAAATCCAGCCCCCATGTTGGGCTCCACACTCAACACGGAGTCTGCTTGTGTTTTTCTCCCCTCCCTTTTGTACCCTGTCCCTGATCTCTCTCCTTCTCTTTCACTCTCTTTCTAAAATACATAAAACTTAAAAAATAATCACCCAAACTATCTCAGAGATCCTCTCATAAAAGATAGAAATTTTTTCCAAGGATTTTATTTTATTTATTTTATTTTATTAATTTATTTTATCTTATTTTTTGACACAGAGAGAGCACATGCATGGGAAACATCAGAGGGAGAGGGAGAAGCAGGACCTTGAGCTCAGGATCCTGGAAACATTACCTGAGCTTAAGGCAGACACTTAAATTACTGAGCCATCCAGACACCCCAAAATGATGCAAACTTTTTTATATTTCCTCCCTAGTGATGTAAGAAATTCTAATTTATGAGAAGTCTCTGACAAACCTCTATGTCTATCACCTGTCCTGAAAACTTGGAGATAAAACAAATGACATGCATCAGTTAAGAATACACTATAATAGAAATAAAACAATATTTTGGTTATCAATAAAATGACCAAGGTGATGGCATTTATTGTTCTTTGCATTATTTTAGTCACTTTGGGATATAAAGTACAGTAGAACTATGATATTGAATGATATCATCAAGTTGGGCAATCCCTATTATAATTTCTACATATTAGAAAAACCTGCAAACAAGATAGAGGAAATACTATGTCCTTTATATTTACTAAAAATTACCATAACAAAAACAGAACAAGTGTTTAGAAATATATAACTATCTGGTCAGATCTCAATTATTTTAATCTTCTAGATTGTTTTAGTCCTTCTCTTCAATCTTGGAGTATCAGTGTTCTTAAGGAGTATACAAGGTAGAAGTGATCTACTTCTGAGGCTAAAGGACTAATGAGAACTTACTCTACGTTTTTATAGAGCACATCCTCTGAATTAGTCTTCTCAAGGCACCTATCACCTCCTTGTTTCTCAGGCTGTAGATGATGGGATTAAGCATGGGGGTGAGGATGGTGTAGAAGACAGCCAGAGCCTTGTCCTCTGTTGGAGATCAGAGGGATCTTGGGCATAAATAAGTGTAAGCAAAGGGTGCATAGTAGAAAGTTACCACAGTTAGGTGGGTGCTGCAGGTCGAATAAGCCTTCTTCCTCCCCTCTGTTGACTGCATGCGACAGATGGCAAAGAGAACCCGGCCATAGGAACATACAATGCCAATGAAGGGAAACACAATCAAGAGTGTGGTGCTTACAAACACTGTGTACTCATAGACCCAGGCGTCCATGCAGGCCAGAGTCAACATGGCAGGGACATCACAGAAAAAGTGGTTGATGGCTCTGGATTGGCAATAAGGGATTTGGAGGGCATATACAGTGTGAGCACAGGAGTTGATAGACCCTATTGTCCATGATCCTATTATCATTAGCACACAGACTTTTTTGTTCATGTGAACAGGATAGTGAAGAGGAAGACAAATGGCCACATAACAGTCATAGGCCATAGATGTCAAGAGTAGTGCTTCTGCAAAGGCTAAAGTCAAGAAGAAGAAGCTCTGAACCCCACAACCAATAAGTGAGATAGACTTGTTTCCAGAGAGATAATTGGAAGCCATCTTGGGGACAATGGTGGAGATGTAGTTCAGGTCCATGAGGGAGAGCTGACTAAGTAGAAAATACATGGGTGTGTGGAGATGGGTATCCAAGAGAATAAGGATGATCATGAATAGATTGCCAAAAAGAGCCATTAAGAAAATAAGTGCAATGAGAATAAAAAGAAAGAGGCCAATACTTGACGGTGGAAACAACCCCAATAAAAGGAAATTGGTTAAAGTTTGGTTGTAATTTTCCATATTCTATTTGGTTTCCCTAGAAAAAGAGAAAAACACTTGCAATACATAAAAAATATGCTTTTTACTTTTTTTTCCAAAAAAATTAGTGCAATTGTGAAGTTTTCAGGAAGTACCCTATTTCTTACGTAAATAAAGTTTCCTATTTGGAGAAAGAAGTTCTATGTTGTTTCATAAAGCTATAGGCTATGGTGGTAGGCATTTACATTCAAAATATTCTGTAATGAATTAATGAAATAACAAAAAGAAAATATCTATATCTATGTGAGTAGGATATGAATAATTCTATGCCCTTCATAAATTCTCATATTAAACATACTATTTTAATTAAATGTAAACAAAGTTCTTTTGCAAAGACTGAACAAAAATTTATGTCAGTTCAAATATTCATTTGGTTCATAATATGAATAAATTTAGTAATACATGGAAAGTGTTTATGTTTTCATTCAAAGTTACATTATCCTTTCAGAAATATATAAATAACTGTAACTTTTTTTTTTCCTCCCATGTTGTTAAGCTGGATTTCCTTCTTGTCACTGTGTCCTACTTTGCTGAATAAACCTTCCTGAAAATCAGTTATCAGTTCATGGTGTGGACTTAGAAAAGTACAAGTGTTTATTGCCTAATTACATCAGGTATAAATAGATAGTATTAATTATTACATTCCTCCATTATCATTACTTTCAAACTTCCATTTTAATTTCTTATGAGAGCAGACTCTTCTCCAGATCTTCTATAAACAATGTATATTGCAACCCTCACTATTTTGCTCAAGCATCCCCAAGTGGAAGAATAAAAGTTTAAAATGCCTTAGGGAGACTGGGAAGATGACAAAGTAAAAAGGCCATTAACTGACTTCATCCCATGGATGCAACTAGGTAACACTCCCAACAGCATAAATAACCGAGAGAAGGACCCATAGAATGACAGAGGAAACTCCACAAATAAAGTTAGAGAAGAGGTCACTTTGAAGAATATAGCAAAGCCAGGAAGATGTTTGATGAGCAAAACAAACCATGACCACTCTTCCCCAAGATAGTAGGGGAAGAGTGATTAACAGGTTATCCCACTGGGATCTCACATGGGAAGACAACTTGTCATAACATTTGACTTTGAAAGAAAGAGGGGCTGACTCATGAGTTCTTTAAGTTAGTAGAAATTAAAGTCTGGGATTTTAAAAATAAAGCTCAGCTCTGTGAGAGCCCCAATGGCATTAGTAAGGTGAGTCCCTGTTCTTAAAGACATAGCATTACAATTAGCCCATGCAGTTACAGCATAGAAGCAGTAGTTTGAAAAATACCTGAACATATGGGAGTGAATTATTTACTCATCTTGAAATCTTTTATCTTTTCTTTTCCTTTCTTTTTAAGATTTTATTTATTTATTTGACACACAGAGAGAGACAGCAAAAGAGGGAACACAAGCAGGGGGAGTGAGAGATGGAGAAGCAGGTTTCCTGCTGAGCAGGAAGCCCATCCTGGGGCTCAGTCCCAGGTCCTTGGGATCATGACCTGAGCCAAAGGCAGATGCTTAATGACTGAGCCACCCCTGAGCCTAAGGCAGATGCTTAACAACTAAGCCACCCAGGTGCATCATCATCTTTAAATGCTTTCTAGAGAGACAGGGGTAGCAGAAAGATGTATCCATGAACAAAGGAGCCAATAGGTAACATTTCGTTCTCTTGCTCCTCCATAGCATAACCATAGGTCCACCTGCAGGAATGACAACTGTGCAGACACTCATTACCCCACTTGATTACAACAAACCTCACCCCTGCCTACATTTTTTTGGTTCCATCTTCTCCAGTCAAGTTTCCTCAGTCTTATATTACTGGTACTCTCCAAAAGACCAGCACAAATCCCTACCTATACTGAGTCTCTACTCCTATGAGTTTTTCAGAGCCTCACTTCCAATGGCCCTGGTGGCAGGTTGCATTTTGTAAGCAGACCACTGCACACATGGTAAACATAAACTCCATCCTGAACAGAGACAAGACAGGGCCTACAACAGTAAAAGAGAGCTTCTACAGACAAGTGGACTGAAAGAAAAAAAAAAAGTGGCCAGACACAATGGCAAAGCACACACTCATTGGAGACACTTTGTCAAGTGTCAGGCTCTGGAGAACAGGGGACACTGCACTACATGATACTACAGGAACTTTTCATCATAAGGCCATCACCTATGAGAGCAAGAGACATAGCTGACTTATCTAACACAAAGTAATAGAGTCTGAGAGTTAAACAAAATTAAGAGAAAAAAGAATATATCCCGAATGAAAGAAAAGGACAAAGACCCTTCAAAACACCAAAGCAAAATGAATATAAGTAAAATGACTACTAGAGAATTTAGAGTAATGATCATAAAGACAATCACTGGATTTGAGAAAAGAGGAGAGGGCATCAGTGAAACCCTTAATAAAGAGATAAAAGGGAACCAATCAGAAATGAAGAACATAACAAATGAAATAAAAAATGTAATTGATAGAAAAATATCAGACTAGAGAAATCATAGGAATGAACTAACAACCTGGAAGACAGACTAATGGAAAATAATCATGTTGAGCAAATAAGAGCTAAAAATAAGAATAGACAAAAGTAACTCTGTGACTTTCTCTATCAAGTGTAGTAACAGCAACGTGATAGAAACCTCAGAAGAAGAAAGGAGGGCAGAAATTTATCTGAACAAATAATTCTTTTTTTAAAGATTTTATTTATTTATGTATTTGTCAGAGAGAGAGAGAGAAAGCAGAAGCAGGCAGAGGCAGAGAGAGAAGCAGGCTCTCTGCTGAGCAAGGAGCCTGATGTGGGACTTGATCCCAGGACCCCGAGATCACGACCTGAGTAGATGGGAGTGGCTTAACCAACTGAGCCACTCTGGCATCCCTGAACAAATAATTCTTAATCTGATGAAGGAAGCAGATATCCAGATCCAGAAAGAAATGAGAACCCTGAAAAAAAATTAACCTAAGGATATCCATACCAAAACACATAATAATTAAAATGGGGGGAAAAATCCTAATCTTTTGATACCGGTTGAGACCTGATTTGTGACCCAGGATGTGATCTATTCTGGAGAAGGTTCCATGTGCACTAGAGAAGAATGTGTATTCTGTTGCTTTGGGATGAAATGTTCTGAATATATCTGTGATGTCCATCTGGTCCAGGGTGTCATTTAAGGCCTTTATTTCCTTGTTGATCTTTTGCTTGGATGATCTGTCCATTTCAGTGAGGGGAGTGTTCAAGTCCCCTACTATTATTGTATTATTATTGATGTGTTTCTTTGATTTTGTTATTAATTGGTTGATATAGTTGGCTGCTCCCACGTTAGGGGCATAGATATTTAAAATTGTTAGATCTTCTTGTTGGACGGACCCTTTGAGTAGGATATAGTGTCCTTCCTCATCTCTTATTATAGTCTTTGGCTTAAAATCTAATTGATCTGATATAAGGATTGCCACCCCAGCTTTCTTCTGATGCCCATTAGCATGGTAAATTGTTTTCCACCCCCTCACTTTAAATCTGGAGGTGTCTTCGCGTCTAAAATGAGTTTCTTGTAGGCAACATACTGATGGGTTTTGTTTTTTTATCCATTCTGATACCCTGTGTCTTTTGATTGGGGCATTTAGCCCATTAACATTCAGGGTAAATATTGAAAAACAGCATGGAGGTTCCTCAAAATGTTGAAAATAGAACTACCTTATGACCCAGCAATTGCACTACTGGGTATTTACCCTAAAGATACAAACATAGTGATCCGAAGGGGCACGTGTACCCGAATGTTTATAGCAGCAATGTCTACAATAGCCAGACTATGGAAAGAACCTAGATGTCCATCAACAGATGAATGGATAAAGAAGATGTGGTATATATACACAATGGAATACTATGCAGCCATCAAAAGAAATGAAATCTTGCCATTTGCGACAACGTGGATGGAACTAGAGCGTATCATGCTTAGTGAAATAAGTCAATCGGAGAAAGACAACTATCATATGATCTCCCTGATATGAGGCCATGGAGAAGCAACATGGGGGGGGTAGGGGGATAGGAGAAGAATAAATGAAACAAGATGGGATTGGGAGGGAGACAAACCATAAATGACTCTTAATCTCACAAAACAAACTGGGGGTTGCTGGGGGGAGGTGGGATTGGGAGAGGGGGAGCGGGCTATGGACATTGGGGAGGGGAGGCGAACCATAAGAGACTATGGACTCTGAAAAACAACCTGAGGGTTTTGAAGGGTCAGGGGTGGGAGGTTGGGGGAACAGGTGGTGGGTAATGGGGATGGCACGTTTTGCATGGAGCACTGGGTGTTGTGCAAAAAGAATGAATACTGTTACGCTGAAAAAATAAATAAAATGGAAAAAAAATAAAAATAAATATAAAAATTCAAAAAAAAATGGGGGAAAAAGGGAGTAATAAAAAAGATAAAATAAGAGAAAATAATACCATTACATACAAGGTAACCCACACAACGCTGTTGGGATTTTTCAGCAGAAACTTTCCAAGTCAGAAGAGAGTTCCATAACATACTCAAAGTGCAAAAATGGAAGTATCTGCAGCCAGGTAAACTCCATCCAGCAAAGCCATCATTCAGCATAGAAGGAGAGATAAAGAGTCCTTCAGACAAATACTAAAAGAGTTCATGACCACCAGACCAACCCTACACAAATATTAAAGGGAATTCTTTGAGTGGAAATAAAAGACCATACATGACAGTATGAAAGTGGGAAGCATGCGTGCGCGCACACACACACACACACACATACACACACACGATGAAAATTAAGTATTTCTGTAAAAATCAGTCAAGGGTTTCAGAAAAAAGAAAGTGGTGAAATATTACACAATATACCTAAGTATGCCAAGGATAGGAGTAAAGAATGTGTTCAAACTTAAGTGATCATCAACTTAATATAGACTGCTACATCAGAAAATTCTATATACAAGCATAATGGTAACCACAAATAAAAGCCACCATCAGATATATAAAGAACGAAGAGAAAGACATTCAACTAGATCATTACAAAAAAACACCAAACCATGAAAAACAGAAAAGACAAGAAAGAATCAGAAAAAAAAAAACTACAAATACAATCACAAAATAAGTAAAAAAATGGGAATAAATAATTGTCTATCAATAATTACTTTTTAAACTTTATTATGTAATGCTAGTCACCATACAGTACCTCATTAGTTTTTGATGCAGTGTCCCATGATTCATTGTTTGCATATAACACCCAGTGCTCCATGCAATACATGCCTTCCTTAATACCCATCACTGGGTAGACCATCATTCCACACCCTCCCCTCTGAAACACGTGCTTTGTTTCCCAGAGTCCATAGTCTTTCATGGTTTGTTGTCCCTTCTGGTTCTTCCCATTCATTTTCCCCTTCATTTTCCTAATGTCTTCCATGCTATTCCTTATGTTCCACATATGAGTGAAACCATATGATGATTTGTTGTCATTCTCTGCTTACCTTATTTCTCTTAGCATAATCCCCTCCAGATCCATCCATGTATGTACAAGTGGATGGCTGAGTAATAGTGCATTGTGTATATGCATGACAACTTTATTTATTCATCTGTTGAAGGGCATCATGGCTTCTTCTACAGTTTGGCTTTTGTGGACATTGCTACTCTGAACATGGGGGAGCATGTTCCCTTTCTTTTCACTACAACTGTATTTTTGGAGTAAATACCCAGTAATGCAATTGTCAGGTCATAGTGTAGCTCTATTTTTAACTTTTGAGGAACCTCTGTACTGTTTTCCAAAGTGGCTTTACCAACATGCATTCCCACCAACAGTGTAAGAGTGTTCCCTTTCTCCACATCATCACCAACAATTGTTGCTTACTCCCATGTCAATTTTTGTCATTCTAACTGGTGTAAGGTGGTATCTCAGTGTGGTTTTGATTTGAATTTTCCTGATGGCTAATGATGATGAGCAGTTTTTCATGTCTTTCTTAGCCATTTGTATGTCTTCTTTGAAGAAATGTCTGTTCATGTCTTCTGCCCATTTTTGACTTGGTTATTTGTTTTTGGGTGTTGAGTTTGAGAAGTTCTTTACAGATCTTGGATTTCAGCCCTGTATCTGAAAAGTCTTTTGCTAATATCTTCTCCCATTCTATAGGTTACTTCTTAGTTTTTATGACTGTTTCTTTTGCTGTGCAAAAGCTATTTAACTTGAAGTTCCTAAAGCTCACTTTCACTTTTGTTTCCCTTGCCTTTGGAGACGTGTCTTGAAAGAAGTTTCTATGGTCGATGTGAAGGAGGTCCCTGCCTTTGTTCGCCTCTAGGATTTTGATGGATTCCTGCCTCACATTGAGGTCTTTCATCCATTTTGAGTTTATTTTTGTGTATGGTGTAAGAGAATTGTTGAGATTCACTTTTCTGTATATAGCTGTCCCATTTTCCCAGCACCATTTATCATTCTCAAAGGGCAAAATTTGATTTTCTCTTACAATAAGGAACATGACAAGGATGTCCATTCTCACCAGTGTTGTTCAACACAGTACTAGAAGTCCTAGCATCAGCAATCAAATGTCACACACAAAAAAATCAAATTCTCAAAGAAAAAGTCAAACTGTCCCTTTGCAGCCAAAATGATACTTTACATGGAAAACCTGAAAGACTCTACCCTCAAGTTACTAGAACTCATACAGCAAATTCATAATGTGACAGGATACAAAATCAATGCACAAAAATTAATTGATTTCCTATACACTGACAATGTAATTGTAGAAAAAGAGATTAGGAAATCAATTTCACTTAAAATAGCACCAAAACCCAAAAGATACCATGGAATAAACCTAACTGAAGAGGTGAAGGATCTATACTCTAGAGACTACAGAACACTTATGAAATAATTGAAGAAGACACAAAAAGATGAAAGGGAAAAAAAAATTCCATGCTCATGGATTGGGAGAATAAATAGTATTAAAATGTCTATGCTGCCCAGAGTAATCTATACTTTTAATGACACCCTGACCAAAATACCAATGGCATTATCAAAGTGCTGGAACAAACAATTTGTTTGGAACCAGAAAAGACCCTGAAACGTCAAGGAAATATTGAAAAGAAAAACAAGGCTGGGGCCATGATATTCTCTGATTTCAAGTTTTATCACAAAGCTGTTATCACCAAGACAGCATGGTACTAGCACAAAAATGGACACATAGATCAAAGGAACAGAAAGAGACTCTGGAAATGGACCCTCAAATACATGGTCATCTAATATTTGACAAACAGGAAAAAATATCCAATGGAAAAAAAAAAGACAGTCTATTCAATAATTACTTTGAATGTAAATGGATGACACACTACACTCAAAAGACAGGGTGACAGTATATTAAAATATATATATATTTCATATTTTATATATCAAATAAGAGAGAGAGAGAGAGAGAGATCACAAGTAGGCAGAGAGGCAGGCAGAGAGAGAAGGGGAAGCAGGCTCCCTGCTGACCAGAGCCCAATGTGGGGCTTGATCCCAGGATCCTGAGATATGTCCTGAGCCGAAGGCAGAGGCTTAACCCACTGAGCCACCCAGGCGCCCCAAATAAAATCTTTGAAAAAATCTATAAACTGGGTACAAGAGACACATATCACACCCAAATTTACCTTAAGATTAAGTGTGAGGGTATAGAGAAACATTTAGCATGCAAATATATGTCAAAAGAAAGCTAGTGTAGCAATATTATATTGAACAAAACAGGTATTTTAAAAAAGATTTTATTGATTGATTATAGAGAAAGAGACAAAGCACAAACACGTGTGCACACACAGTGTAGGGTAAAGGGAGAGGGACAAGCAGACTCTTTACTGAGCCCAGCGCCTGATGCAGGGCTTGTTCTTAAGTCCCAAAGATCATGACCTGAGCTGAAGTCAGGATTGCAACATTCAACTGAATGAACCATCCTGGTTCCCCAAACTAAACAAAATTTCCCATAAGACAAAAACTATAACAGGAGACAAAGAAAAATACTATATAACCATAAAGGGAACAACCCAACAAGATGATATAACAATTGTAAATATACATACACCCACTATCAGAACATAGAAATACATACAAATGTTACTTTTAAAAATAAGGGAATTAATTCCTAATAACAAAATAATAGTAAGGGATTTTAATTCCTGACTTACATCAATGGACTGATCATCCATATAGAAAATCAAGAAAGAAGAATTTTCTTTGAATAACAAACTGAACCTGATTGATTTAACACATATATTCAGAACAATCCACCCTAAAACAGCAGAATACAAATTCTTTTCAAATCACCTTCTCCAGATTACACCATGTATTAGGCCATGAAACAAGTTTCAACAAAGTAAGAAAAAAAAATCTAAGTCATACAATTTCTCTTTTCTGACCACAAAATTAGAAAATAGAAATAAAAAGGATGGAAAGATCATAAGTATATGAAGGTTAAAACATACACTACTAAACAATGAATCCATCAACCAAGAAATCAAAGAAGAAATAAAAATCTGCAAGGGATGAAATGAAAATTAATATGACAGTCCTAAAATCTTTATGATGCAGCTAAAGCAGTTCTAAAATGGAAGTTTACCATAATCCTGGCTTATTTTAAAAAGCAAGAATAATCTCAAATAAATACCCTAACATAACACCTAAATGAGCTAGAAAAAGAACAATAAACAAAACCATTTAAAACCAGTAGAATGTCTTCTTTGGAGGAGATTATGCTGAGTGAGAAAGTCAAGCAGATAGAATCAATTATCATATGGTTTCACTTACTTATGGAGCATAAGGAATAACAAGGAGGACATTGGGAGAAGGAGAGAAGTGAGTTGGGGGAAATCATAAGGGGAGATGAAGCATGAGATACTGTGGACTCTGAGAATCAAACTGAGGGTTTGAGGGGAGTGGGTGGGGGGGTTGGGCGAGCCTGATTGTGTGTATTAAGGAAGGTATATATTGCATGGAGCACTGGGTGTGGTGCATAAAAATGAATCTTGGAACACTGAAAAAAATAAAATAAAATTTTAAGAAATTAAATTAAAAAACAGTAGAATGAAGAAAATACTAAATATTAGTGCAGAAATATATGATATATAATCTAAAGAAACCCATAATACAAAAAAGAAAAAAAAACAGATCAATGAAAACGGAATAGTTTTTTGAAAAGAACAACAAAGTGGCGCCTGGGTGGCTCAGTGGTTTAAAGCCTCTGCCTTTGGCTCAGGTCATGATCCCAGGGTCCTGGGATCGAGCCCCGCATCAGACTCTGTTCAGCAGGGAGCCTGCTTCCCTTCCTCTCTCTCTGCCTGCCTTTCTGCCTTCTTGTGATCTCTGTATGTCAAGTAAATAAATAAAATCTTAAAAAAAAAGAAAAGAGCAACAAAATTGATAAACATCTGGCCAGTCTCATTAAAATAGAGAGAGAGACAGGGAGACAGAGATAAAGTTAAAATAAGCAAAATTACAATTGAAACAGAATAAATAACAGCCAACACTATTTAAATACAAACACTTATAAGGGAATATTATGAAAAATTATATGCCACGAATCTAGACAACCTAGAGGAAATACATAAATTTCTAGGAACATTACATCTAGCAAAATTGAAGCAGGAAGAATTAGAAAATTTCAACAGTCTGATTACCAGCAATGAACTTGAAACACTAATCAGACATGTCCCACTAAAGTTCAGAACCAGACATCTTCACAGGTGAATTGTATCAAACATTTAAATAAAAGTTAATGCCTATTCTCTTACTGTTCTAAACAATAGAAGAGAAAGAAGTTATTCCAAATTCATTTTACGAGGACAATATGACCCTTATACAAAAACAAGATTAAAATTTGTATGGAACCACAAGATTTAGAATAGCCATAGAAATCTTAAAAAATTAAAAAAAAAGAAATTGCATATCTAGTTTTAGACTTAAAGTTATATTACAAAGATATTGTAATCAAAAGAAGGTGGTGCTGGTACAAAAATGGACAAATAAATGAAAGGAACACAATAGAAAACTCAGAAATAAACCCATAATTATATGGTCAATTAATTTCTACAAAGGAAGGGCACCTGGGTGTCTCAGTGGGTTAAGCCTCTGCCTTTGGCTCAGGTCATACTCTCAGGGTCCTGAGATTGAGCCTGGCCATCAGGTTCTGTGTTCAGCAGGGAGTCTACTTCTCCCTCTCCCTCTGCCTGCCTTTCTGCCTACTTGTGATCTCTCTTTCTCTCTCTCTCTCAGTCAAAAAATTAAATATATTCTTTTAAATAATCTTCTGCAAAGATAGGATATACAATGGGAAAAAGACAATTTCTTCAACAAATGGTGGTGGGACAACTGACAGCAACATACAAAATGATTGGATCACTTTTAAACATCATACACAAAATAAACTCAAAATAGATTAAATAGCTATATGTGAAACCTGAAACCATAAAAATCCTATAGGAGAGCACAGACATTGATTTATCCGACATCAGTCATAGCTGCATTTTTCTAGATATTTCTCCTGAGGCAAGGGAAATAAAAGTAAAAATAGATCATTGGTACTACATCGAAAGCTTCTGCACCGCAAAGGAAATGATCAACAAAACCATTACATTTCTGTAACTACTCTCCTTACATTAGTTTTATTTCCCTCTTTCTTCAGAAATCTGGAAGTAAAATATTGAGAAAAAGTGACTCAATTTTAGAATTTATGTATTTATTATTGGTACATATACTTAAAATGTGCTCTCATTGTTACACAGAGTAGACATTTAAGACACAAATATTCATAGTCATTTATTTAATAATACACCAACCTGTTTAGAGCTAAGTCTAGAATTTATGTTTTCTGATTCTCTATTCAGGGATTTATCCCCAAGTCCAAACTATTTCAAAATTCTGCTTTCCTTCTTTCCTGCAGTGACTTTCCAGACCAGCAAAAATACTTACCAGAAATTAGCCTGCTGTAGAAATATATGTTTTATGTAGAAATCATTTTTGGTTTAAGGAATGCTTCAAGGGGGGCACCTGAATGGCTCAGTGGGTTAAAGCCTCTGCCTTCAGCTCAGGTCCTGGGATTGAGCCCCACATCGGGCTTTCTGCTCAGCAAGGAGCCTGCTTCCCCTCCTCTCTCTCTGCTGCTTCTCTGCGTACTTGTGATCTCTGTCTGCCAATAAATAAATAAAATCTTAAAAAAATGCTTCAAGGAACCAGCCTGAGCAAGTCCATGTATAGATGGGAAGTACCCTACTTTTGTTACAGTATCTAATTCTGCATCCATATATGGAATGAATTCCCTCCTATATGAACTCCCTCTTTCCACTAAAGCCTAACTCAACCAATCCCAAGGCAGGAGATACAAAAGAACTTAATGCTTTCATGTTGTGTATTCCTTGAATATTTTAAACATTTAAGTATCTAATTTAATATTTACACAAATTAATTTGTCAATAAGCAATATACACATTGTTAATTTGTATTTGTGTGTGTGTTTCCATAAAATTTCATGAATTGAAATCAATTAGAGTCAAAGTTATACACATACATGTGAACTTGCACACAGATTACTAAAGTATGCTTCTTTTTGTTGTGTTTCATGGTGGGTTAATACTGCTATATTTCACAAGCAAAATGCTTAGAATTTTGTGTTAAACCTTCAATTGACTTGAGTTTATTTTATGGTCATTAGTGTTAACCTAGTACCCATCTGAATGTGCTTCTAATTGAAATTATTTACAAAGTCAACTATATGTACTCTTACAATGTTTATAATTACACATATGCATGTTCCTTCACACACACACACACACACACACACACAATCACTCCAACATGAATCTGGCAATGTAAATGAACTACTTTCTTTTTTTTTTTTTTTTTTTTTTTTTGTAAGTGAACTATCTTTTAAGAAACCAATATTTTCCCATTTTTTCTGTCTCCTGGAGTTTAGGAAAGTAGGTGAAAGTCACATAGAAAATTTCATTTTGTAATTGGTTATTTGGAAATGGCACACATCCATCAAGAGTTCTTAGAAAGGTAAAGCCAATGCCTTCTGGAATCTGGAGAAGAAGATGTGTGTCATAGCTCTGAATCTTAGTAACTGTGTGATCTTACAATACCATTTTCAATGTCCAATTGTTGATATAAGAATGAATGTACTTTCAGGATTATGTGACATAATAAAATAAGTTAAATCTTTTTTTTCAACGCTAAATTCAACTATAAATAAAATTTACTGTTTTGATCTCAGAACAAAACCATGTAAGTCTCAATAACACACCCATCACAGTTTCTATGCACAGATAATTTAGATCAGAGCCCAGAACAGACAGGATAAGAGAAAGATCTACAGGAACCCAGAGAGGGCTTTGACTCTGTTCTCACTGAGCCCTTTGGGAAAAGGAAACATAGAAAGAGCAGATGATAATCCGTTCCATTGTAGAAAACTGCACAAAAAGGAGTGATCCCATTATCTGGTTGAAATACAAAACCAGGGAGAACTTTTTTTGTTGTTGTTGTTTATTTACAGCATAACAGTGTTCATTGTTTTGGCATCACACCCAGTGCTCCATGCAGTACTTGCCCTCCCTATTACCCACCACCTGGTTTCTCAACCTCCCAACCACCCCGCCCTTTCAAAACCCTCTGGTTGTTTTTAAGAGTCCATAGTCTTTCATGGTTCCTCTCCCCTCCCAGTTTCCCTCAACTCCCTCTCCTCTCGATATCCCTATGTCCTCCATGTTATTTGTTATGCTCCACAAATAAGTGAGACCATATGATACTTGACTCTCTCTGCTTGACTTATTTCACTCAGCATAATCTCTTCTCGTCCCGTCCATGTTGCTACGAAAGTTGGGTATTCATCCTTTCTGATGGAGGCATAATACTCCATTGTGTATATGGACCACATCTTCCTTATCCATTCATCCGTTGAAGGGCATCTTGGTTCTGTCCACAGTTTGGTGACCATAGCCATTGCTGCAATAAACATTGGGGTACAGATGGCCCTTCTTTTCACTACATCTTTATCTTTGGGGTAAATACCCAGCAGTGCAATTGCAGGGTCATAGGGAAGCTCTATTCTTAACTACTTGAGGACTCTCCACACTGTTCTCCAAAGTGGCTGCACCAACTTGCATTCCCACCAACAGTGGAAGAGGGTTCCCCTTTCTCCACATCCTCTCCAACACACATTGTTTCCTGTCTTATTAATTTTGGCTATTCTAACTTTTGTAAGTTGGTATCTTAATGTGGTTTTAATTTGAATCTCCCTGATGACTAGCGATGATGAATATTTTTTCATGTGTCTGACAGCAATTTGTATGTCTTCATTGGATAAGTGTCTGTTCATGACTTATGCCCACTTTTGGACATGGTTATCTGTTTTGTGTGTGTTGAGTTTGAGAAGTTCTTTATAGATCCTGGATATCAACCTTCGTCTGTACTGTCATTTGCAAATATCTGCTCCCATTCCATGGGCTCCTCTTTGTTTTGTTGACTGTTTCCTTTGCTGTGCAGAATCTTTTGATCTTGATGAGGTCCCAAAATTTCATTCTAGCTTTACACCTTTGCCTTTGGAGACATACCTTGAAAAAAATTTGTTCTGGCTGACATCAGAGTGGTTATTGCCTATGTTTTCCTCTATGATATCTGATGGATTCCTGCCTCACATTGAGGTCTTTTATCCATTTCGATTTTATTTTTGCTTATGGTGTAGGTGAATGGTCAAGTTTCATTCTTCTGCACATAGCTGTCCAATTTTTCCCAGCACCATTTATTGAAGAAACTGTCTTTTTTCCACTATTAATAAAAATGAATTTTAATTTCCTTGATCTCTGGGAAGTTTTTTCCTTTAAGAAAGATATCAAGATACATCCAGGAAAATGAGAAAAAAATCCTAATAATATCATTGAACAGAAATATAGAGACAATCTACAGACAGAAAGACTTCAAAGGTAACACGATGTCAATCAAAACCTATCTCTCAACAATCACTCTCAATGTGAATGGCCTAAATGCGCCCATAAAATGACACAGGGTTGCATATTGGATAAAACGACAGGACCCATCCATATGTTGTCTACAAGAGACCCATTTTGAACCTAAGGATACACACAGACTGTAAGGGAAGTGATGGAGAAGCATCTTTCATGCCAATGGGCCTCAGAAGAAGGCCGGGGTAGTGATTCTAATATCAGATAAATTAGATTTTAAACTAAAGACTGTAGTCAGAGATACAGAAAGACACTACATAATTCTTAAAGGGACTATCCACCAAGATGATCTAACAATTGTAAATACGTCCCCAATATGGGAGCAGCCAATTACATAAGAAAACTATAAACCAAGATAAAGAGTCATATTGATATGAATACATTGACAGTAGGAGATCTTAATATGCCTCTCTCAGTAATAGACAGATCATCGAAGCAAAAAATTAATAAAGAAATAAGAGCATTGAATGAATCATTGGACCAGATGGACCTCATAGACATATATAGAACATTCCACCCTAAAAGAACAGAATACCCATTCTTCTCAAGTGCACATGGAACCTTCTCCAGAATATACCACATACTGGGTCACAAATCAGGGCTTAACCTAATACCAAAAGACTGACAATATTCCCTGCATTTTCTCAGATCACAGTGCTTTGAAACTGGAGCTCAATCACAAGGAAAAGTTTGGAAGGAACTCAAACATCTGGAATCTAAAGACCACCTTGCTTAAGAATGCTTGCCTGAGGGTTTTGAAGGGTCAAGGGTGGGAGGTTGGGGGAACAGGTGGTGGGTAATGGGGAGGGCACATTTTGCATGGAGCACTGGGTGTTGTGCAAAAAGAATGAATACTGTTACGCTGAAAAAATAAATAAAATGGAAAAAAAAAAAAGAATGCTTGGATCAACCAGGATATCAAAGAAGAACTGAAACAATTCATAGAAACCAATGAGAATGAAGACACTTTGGTCCAAAACCTATGGGATACAGCAAAGGCTGTTCTAAGGGGGAAATACATAGCCATCCAAGCCTCCATCAAAAAAATTGAAAAATCCAAGATCCATCCAGGAAGAACCCAAATAACCTTCCTCACTAACATCAAGGATTATAACTACCCTTCCATCTTATTCTTCTGTCAGTGTTTATGTGTATTTGTTTTTATTCTGGTATTATATAAATCTTATTCTTGGGGTTAATTTTTGTTGGGTTCTTCTTTTTTTATTGTCATTTACCCTTCTTGGTCTTTTTGTTAGTTCGTTTTTGTTTATATAACTTATAAATCTTCCTTTTGGGGCTCATTGTTGTTGGGTTTTCTATTTTCTATCTTTCATTGTTTTTCATTTTCTTTCCTTTTTGGTGGTGACTTCTGATTGCTCCTAAACTTTCCAAGGTGCACCTTGCCTGGATTGTGGTTGATATATTCAGCTATACATCACCTCAACTACCTTTCACCAAAATGACTAGGAGGAGGAACAACCAAGAGAGGAAAAATTCAGAGACTGTGCCTTCTCCCAAGGAACTATTGGAAATGGACAGAACAGATATGTTGGGAAAAAAATCAGAGTAACAATCATCTAGGCAATGGCTAGATGCAGAAAACCTTTAGTAACAACATAGAATCTAAGGGCACTAGTGAGAGTCCATCTGGCAGAACTTAAAAATGATATCAATGAGATCGAATCTATTCTAAATACTCTAACATCTAGGGTAGCTGAGGCAGAAGATAGAATTAGTGATCTAGAGGACAAACTGATATAGAAGAAAGATCAGGAGTAGGTCTGGAACAAATAGCTTAGAAGTCATACAGAATTAGGGAAATAAATGATGCCATGAAATGTTCCAACATCAGAATTACTGGGATCCCCAAGGGGGTGGAGAAAGAGATAAGACTGGAGGATATAGTTGAATAAATTCTGAATGAAAGTTTCCTCCATCTGGGGAATGGAACAAGTGTTCATGTCCTAGAGATGGAAAGAATGACCCCCAAGATCAGTGAATTTAAGAAGACCTCCAGAACATGACTGTAAAATTCACGAATCATAATTTTAGACAAAAGGTCCTAAGGGCAGCCAGGGGAAGAGATTCCTGACATACAGAGGAGGGTCAATAAGACCTATCTTGGATAACATCATACCTGTCCACAGAAATCTCGCAAGCCAGAAAATGCTTGCATGACATATTCAGGGCACTAAATGAGAGAATATGCAGCCAAGAATACTTTATCCAGCAAGGCTGACATTCAAGATGGATGGAGAGATAAAGAACTTCAAAGACCAGCAAGGTTTAAAAGGGTATGTGAACACCAAGCTGGCATAACAAGAAATATTAAGGGGCGATTCACTAAAATAAGAAAGAACCCAAGAGTAACATAAAATAGAAATCAACAGACACAATCTGTAAAAACTAGGAATTCACAGGCAACATAATGTCAAGAAAAACTTATCTTTCAATAATCACTCTAAATATGAATGGCCTAAATGCTCTTATAAAATGACACAGGGATGCAGATTGAATAAAATGACAAGACCCATCCATACGCTCTCTAGAAGAGACATAGTTGGAATATAAAGATACATCCAGATTGAAAGTGAAGGGATGGAGAAGAATCTTTCATGCCAACGGTTCTCAAAAGAAAGGTGGGGGAGAGATTATCATATCAGATATATTCTATTTTAAGCCAAAGACTGTAGTCAGAGATACAGAAGGACACTACATAATTCTTTTATTTATTTATTTTTTATTATTTATTTGACAGACAGATATCACAAGCAGGCAGAGAGGCAGACAGAGAGAGAGGAGGAAGAATGCTCCTTGCCGAGCAGAGAGCCCCATGCAGGGCTCGATCCCAGGATATTGGGATCATGACCTGAGCTGAAGGCAGAGGCTTTAACCCACTGAGCACCCAGGTGCCCCAAGGACACTACATAATTCTTAAAGGGACTATCCTCCAAGATGATTTAACAATCGTAAATATTTGTACCCCCAATGAGAGCAGTCAACTACAGAAGACAATTGTTAATCAAAATAAAAGTCATATTTATATGAATATATTAATAGTAGGGGATCTTAAAACACCACTCTTCACAATAGACAGATCATCTAAGCATAAAATCAACAAAGAAACAAGAGCTTTGAATGACACATTGCACCATATGGACCTCATAGATAGGTACAGAACATTCCACCCTAAAACAACAGAATACTCATTCTTCTCAAGTGCACATGGAACTTTCTCCATAATAGACCACACACTGGGTCATAAATCAGGGCTCAACTGATAGCAAAAGATTAAAAATTTTCCCTGCATATTTTCAGACCACAATGTTTGAAACTGGAACTCAACCAGAAGAAAGATCTTCGAAGGAATCCAAACACTTGTAAGCTAAAGATTAACCTGCTCAACAATATTTGAGTCAACCAGGAAATCAAAGAAGAATTTAAACAATTCATGGAAAATAATGAGAATGTAGACACATCAGACAAAAACCTATGGGAAATGGAAAAAGCAGTCCTAAGGGGGAAATACATAGCTTATCTGAGCCTCATTCAAGGAAAAAAGAAAAGAAAAAAAGAAAAAAAAAAGAAAAATCCAGAATACACCAGCTCCCTTACACCTTACAGAACTGGAAAATCAACAAATTAAGCCATGTCCACACACAAGAATGGAAATAATTAAGATTAGAGCAGAGATCAATGAGTTAGAAACTAGAGATACAATAGAACACATTAATGAAATTATAAGTTGCTTCTTTGAAAGAAACAATAAGATCGATAAACTACTGGCAAAAGTAATTGAGAAGAGAGAGGACCCAAATTAATAAAATTATGAACGAAAGGAGAGAGATCACGACTAACACCAAGGAAATAGAAATAACCCACTGAGCCACCAGGCGCCCCTCTCAATGTGGTTTTAATTTGAATCTCCCTGATGACTAGTGACGATGAACATTTTTTCACGTGTCTGATAGCCATTTGTATGTCTTCATTGGAGAAGTGTCTGTTCATATATTCTGCCGATTTTTTGATATGATTATCTATTTTGTGTGTGTTGAGTTTGAGAAGTTCCTTGTAGATCCTGGATATCGACCTTTTGTCTGTACCGTCATTTGCAAATATCTTCTCCCATTCTTTGGGTTGCCTCTTTGTTTTGTTGATTGTTTCCTTTGCTGTGCAGAAGCTTTTGATCTTGATGAAGTCCCAAAAGTTCACTTTCACTCTTGTTTCCTGTGCCTTGGAGACATATCTTGAAAGAAGCTGATGTGGCTGATATTGAAGTGGTTACTGCCTATGTTCTCCTCTGGGATTCTGATGGATTCCTGTCTCACGTTGAGGTCTTTTATCCATTTTGAGTTTATCTTAGTGTATATTGTAAGAGAATGGTCGAGTTTCATTCTTCTGCATATAGTTGTCCAGTTTTCCCAGCATCATTTATTGAAGAGACTGTCTTTTTTCCACTCTATATTTTTTCCTGCTTTGTTGGAGATTATTTGATCATAGAGTTGAGGGTCCATATCTGGGTTCTCTACTCTG
The DNA here is from genome assembly GCF_922984935.1 of Meles meles. Lineage (NCBI taxonomy): Eukaryota > Metazoa > Chordata > Mammalia > Carnivora > Mustelidae > Meles > Meles meles. The sequence goes on along the minus strand of NW_025721617.1, from coordinate 341,297 downwards.
TTACACTGGTCTATGTGATTGTGTTTATGCCAGTACCATGCTGTCTTGGTGATCACACCTTTGTAGTAAAGCTTGAAATCAGGCAACCAGATCACCCCAATTTTGTTTTTCTTTTTCAACATTTCCTTACAAATTTAGAGTCTCTTCTGATTCCATACAAATTTTAGGATTATATGCTCCAGGGCTTTGAAAATTACCAGTGGAATTTTGATTGGAATGGCATTAAAAGTATAGATTGCTCTGGGCTTTATAGGCAATTTAACAATGTTTATTCTTCCGATCAAAGAGCATGGAATAGTTTTCCAGCGTTTCTTGTCTTCTTCATTTCTTTCATAAAGACCCAGATTGCTCTGTATTTCCTAGTGTACAGATCCTTTTCTTCTTTGGTTGGGTTCCTTCCCAGGTATGTTAGGGTTCTTGGTGTTATAGTAAATGGAATCAATTCTCTAATATCCTTTTCTGTATTTTCCTTGCTAGTGTATAATAAAGCAACTGATTTCTGTACATTGACTTTGTATCCTGCACATTACTGAATTGCTGTATGAGTTCTAGTAGTTTGGGGGTGGAGTCTTTTGGGTTTCCTATATAACGTATCATGTCATCAGCAAAGAGAGAGTTTGACTACTTCATTGCCAATTTGGATACCTTTTATTTCTCTTTGCTGTTGCTAGGACTTCTAATACTATTTTGAATAAGAGTGTTGAGAGTGGGCATCCTTGTCATGTTCCTGATCACAAAGGGAAGCCTGTCAGCTATTTCCCATTGAGAATGATGTTTGCTGTGTTTTTTTCACAGATAGATTTTATGAAGTTCAGGAAATTTCCCTCTCTCCCTATACTTTGAAGCATTTTAATCAGGAACAGATACTGGATTTTTTCAAATGCCTTTTCTCCATTAATGAGAGGACTATGTGGTTCTTCTCTCTTCTCTCTTCTCTTATTGATTTGTTCTATCACATTGATTGATTTGCGAATGTTGAACAATCCTTGTATCCCAGGGAAGAATCCCACCTGGTCATGGTAGATAATCTCTTTAATGTGCTGTTGGATCCTGTTTGCTAGGATCTTGTTGAAAATCTTAGCATCCATATTCATCAGGGATATTGCATTGAAATTCTCCTTTTTGATGTGGTCTTTGCCTAGTTTGGGGATCAGGGTAATGCTTGCTTCATAAAAAGAGCCTGGAAGTTTTCCTTCTGCTTCCATTTTTTTGAAACAGCTTCAGGAGAATAGGTGTTTTTTTTTTTTTTTTTTTTGAAAGTTTGGTAGAATTCCCCAGGGAATCTGTCAGGTCCTGGGCTCTTGTTTTTTGGGAGGTTTTTGATCACTGCTTCAATCTCCTACTAGATATTTGTCTATTCAGGTTGTCAATTTCTTCCTGGTTCAACTTTGGGAGTTTATAGTTTTCCAGGAGTGCATCCATTTCATCTAGGTTGTTTAAGTTATTAGCATATAACTGCTGATAATAACTTCTGGTGATTGTTTCTGCTTCTTCGTGTTAGTTGTGATCTTTTCCTTTTCATTCATAATTTTATTAATTTGACCTTTCTCTCTTTTCTTTTGGATTAGTGTGATCTTATTGATTCTTTGAAAGAACCAGCTTCTAGTTTCATTGATGTGTTCTAGTGTATCTCTAGTTTCTGCCTCATTGATCTCTGCTCTAATCTTGATGATTTCCCTTATTGTGTGTGGATTTGGCTTAATTTCTTGTGGATTCTCCAGTTCTTTAAGGTTTAGAGACAGCTGGTGTATTCTGGATTTTTTAATGTTTTTGAGGGAGGCTTGGATGGCTATGTATTTCCCCCTTAGGAACGCCTTTGATGTATCTCATAGATTTTAGGCCATCTCATTGGTTTCCATGAATTGTTTAAGTTATTCTTTGATCTCCTGGTTGATCCAAGCATTTTTTAGCAAGGTGGTCTTTAGCTTCCAGGTGTTTGAGTTCCTTCCAAACTTTTCCTTGTGATTGCACCCCAGTTTCAAAGAATTTTGATCTGAGAATATGCAGGGAATCATCTGTCTTTTCTATCGGTTGAGCCCTGGTTTGTGACCCAGTATGTGGTCTATTCTGGAAAAAGTTCCATGTGCACTTGAGAAGAATGTGTATTCTGTTGTTTTAGGGTGGAATGTTCTGTATATACCTATAAGGTCTATCTGGTCCAATGTGTCATTCAATACTCTTGTTTCTTTTTTTTTAAGATTTTATTTATTTATTTGACAGACAGAGATCACAAGTAGGCAGAGAGACAGGCAGAGAGAGGAGGAAGCAGACTCCCCGCTGAGTAGAGAGCCTGATGCAGGGCTTGATCCCAGGACCCTGGGATCATGACCTGAGCCAAAGGCAGAGGCTTTAACCTACTGAGCCACTCAGAAGCCTCAATACTCTTGTTTCTTTATTGATTTTCTGATTGGATGATCTGTCTATTAATGAGAGTGGCGTGTTATGATCTCCTACTATTAATGTATTCATATCAATATGACTCTTTATCTTGATTAATAGCTTTCTATGAAATTGGCTGCTCCCATATTGGCAACATAGATATTTACAATTGTTAGATCATCTTGGTGTATAGTAGCTTTAAAAATTATGTAGTATCCTTCTGTATCTCTTACTATAGTCTGTAGTTTAAAATCTCCTTTATCTGATATGAAAATCACTACCCCGTCCTTGTGAGGACCATTACAATGAAAGATGCTTATCCCTCCCCTCACTTTAAGTCTAGATGTATCCTTAGGTTTAAAATAGGTCTCTTGTAGACAACATATGGATGGATCCTGTCATTTTATCCTATCTGTCACTCTGTGTCATTTAATGGGCACATTTAGGACATTCACATTGAGAGTGATTATTGATAGATACTTTTTTATTGACGTCATGTTACCTTTGAAGTCTCTCTTTCTTTAGATTGTCTCCATATTTCTGTTCAATGATATTTTTAGGAATTTTTCTCTTTTATAAAACCCCTCTTAATATTTTCTGCAGTTTTTCCTTAGTGGTCCCATACTCTATTAAGTCTTGCCAGTCTTGGAAACTCTTTATCTCTCCATCCATTTTGAATATCAGTCTTACTGGATAAAGTATTCTTGGCTGCAAGTTCTTCTCATTTATTGCCCTGAATGTGTCTTGCCAGCCCTTTCTGGCTTGCTAGGTTTCTGCAGACAGGTCTGACATTATTCTGATGGGCTTTCCTCTGTATGTAAGGAGCTTCTTTTTCCTAGTTGCTTTCAAGAGAGCTTATTTAGGGGTGGGAGGTTGGGGGAACAGGTGGTGGGTAATGGGGAGGGCACGTTTTGCATGGAGCACTGGGTGTTGTGCAAAAAGAATGAATACTGTTATGCTGAAAAAATAAATAAAATGAAAAAAAAAAAGAACCTCATACTTTAAGGGTGAAGGAGAAAAGGGCATACCTAGGGCATATTTTACATATATACATGGGCATATTTTTAAATTGTTGTGAGGTGTGTTTCCATATTTTAAATATTAATTATAATCCATCATTATAACCACACAAAAAGTATGAACAGAGTCTAAAAAATTTTGGAATTGCCTTAATTCTACATTTTTAAAATTGAAGATAATTTTGTATTCAAAAGAATAAATGAATTGTTATACTAAAAAAAAAAGAGAGCTTATTTACAATTTTGATTTTTCATTCTTACTATCAGGTGTCTTGAGGTGTTTCGAGATTCTATAATCTTGGGGGGAGACCGTTCTGCCTCTGCCACAAATGGAACGCTGGTTCCATTTGTGAGATTGTGAAAATTTTCATACAGAACTTGTTCCACTATATTTTCTAGACTTCTTTCTTTCTCCTTCCCTTCAGGGATTCTAATAATTCTGACATTGGGACATTTCATGGCGTCATTTATTTCCTTAATTCTGTTTTCCTGACTTCTAAGCTGTTTGTTCCAAACTTTTCCTGATCTTTTCTCTCTATATGTTTGTCCTCCAGATCACTAATTTTATCTTCTGTCTTAGTTACCCTATCTTTTAGAGAATTTAGATTACATTGCAACTCATTGAGAACATTGTGAACATAATCCCTGGTGGCTTTCAGTTCTGCCCTGGTCAATTCCATTTTGTCATCAAGGTCTTTCTGCAAACCACCTATTGCCTGGATAATTGTTAGACTGAATTCCCTTTCCAGCATATTGTCTACGTCAATTGCCATTAGCTCTATTGCAGAAGGCCCAGGCTCTGAATTTTTCTTCTGTTGGGAATTCCTCCTCCTAGTCATTTTGGTGAAGATGGCTGAATGGATGTAAATAATATGTCGACCGTTGTGCAGGCAAGGTGCACCCTGGAATGCTTCTGAGCAATCAAGGGTCCTGACCCAAATGAAAGAAAAAAAATAGAGAAAAAAGTAAAAATAAATAAATAAATAAAGAGAGAGAGAGAGAGAGAGAGAGGGACAGAGAGAGGGACAGAGACAGAGACAGATAGACACACACACAGAGACAGGAAAAAAAAACAGAAAGATAAAATAAAAGAAATGGCCCTCCCCATGTGGACCCCAAGGTAAGATTTGTGAAGTATACAAACAAAAACAGACAAACAAAAAGACTGATAAAACTTGATGACAATGTTTATATACATATATATGCAAAACAAAAAAAGAACCTTGTCAAATAGAACCCCAGGTGTAAGATTTATATACTACCAGGACAAACACAAATACACAGAAACACTGGCAGAAGAAAAGGATGGGAGAGTGGTTATAAATTCTCAGTGCGGGTATGGAAAGTTATTTTGATTCTTCCTGGATATATCTTGATATCTCTGTTAAAGGACTCAACTTTCCTAAGGTGATGGGGGATTAAAAATTGGTTTACCTCTAGGGGTAGCATCGATTGGCGAAAGGGGAATACCATGAAGTTTAACTCTATATGAATATTAAAAAATAAAAATAAAAGAAGAATAAACTGAGCTAAACTAAAATTAAAAAAAATTAAAAATAGAAAAGCAAAAGAAAAATACGGGAGTATGTATCAAAATGTTCAGGTTAAAGGTTATTATGGAATTTGGGTTTTTTTTGTTTGTTTTTTTAAAGATTTTATTTATTTATTTGACAGACAGAGATCACAAGGAGGCAGAGAGGCAGACAGAGAGAGAGAGGAGGAAGCAGGCTCCCTGCTGAGCAGAGAGCCTGATTCGGGGCTCGATCCCAGGACCCTGAGATCATGACCTGAGCCGAAGGCAGAGGCTTTAACCCACTGAGCCACCCAGGTGCCCCGGTTATTATGGAATTTTATGTACTGGCCATCTCACTGTGATGGTAAATAGGTTAAAAATTATCTATATAAAAAAAATTGAACCAGAATAGTGGGAACAAATTATAAATAAATGTTGTATCTATGAAGTAGTGGTGTTTGTGCTCTTTTTTTTCCTTTTTCTTTTTCCCTGTTGGCTTTCTGGGGGAGGTGTCTGCCACATGGGTTTTCAGGCAGTGTTTCCTGAGTTAAGTCCTCCTGCCCCCCTCAAGGGGGTGGGCTCTGAGGAAACTGGCTTTTCAGGCTTTTGTTCTTTGGAGGTTTTTTCGTTAGTTTATTCATTTGCTTTCTCTTTCCTTGACAGCTTTTGATGGTTTTTGGAGGTTTAGAGGAAAGTAAACTGCACCCGCACCTCCCTCTCAGAGCAAAGCCTCAGTCTTTACCCCTCTGGGTGCTCCAGAGCACATAAATTCCCCCTTGGACCCTGGGAGATCACGTTCCCAGTCGCGTTCCCTGGGGATGCAGGAACTCCTGCTTATACCCAAATCCATGACCGTGGTGGCTGTTTGGGCAGCTCCAGACCCCCAGAGAGGTCCCAAGCAGTGATAGCACACTGAGATTTTCCCACTGGCCCGGGCTGGGAGTGCTCAGACTTCCTGAGTCTCAGACCGTCTGGCTGGCGCCTGGGTGCACTTCTCTCAGTGGGAGGTGTGGGGCGTGAATCAGACTGATAGCAGGGCATGTTGTGTGCATCGAGTGTGCAAAAAGGCTGTGTTTCTGATGGCTGGCAAGGCTTCCAGCCCCTCACCAGAGCCGCCACCCAGGTACTCTCAGGTGCACTCATGGCTCAGGGACCAAGACTTGGTTTCTTTGCCACACTCTCTCTGGCTCAGCGCCAGGGGTGGCTGTCCTCGGTCTAGGGACTTAAGCCCCGTCCCTAACCACACCAATTCCCACAATTCCCCCCCATGATCCTTTGCTCTTTTTGAATGCTTTCAACCAGACTCCAAGTTAATGCTAATCCCCAGTTGCAAGGCACTCTCATATTGGGGTATTACTTTTGAATGGGTCACTTCTGGTGGTTCCTGACCCCTTTACTTTATCTTCCAATATCAGTCTGATGTTCCAACTCAACTTACCTGCCCACTGGGATCTTTTGCCCTCATAGAGATCCAGATGTGTATAATTCTAATCTCAGACTAATTTCATGGGTGATCGGAGTTCTTTGGTAAGTAATCAGCTCACTTTATGATACAGGTTGAAATGGCCCTTCCTCCTAGATCCCCGCCATCTTGTCTCCCATGACAAAGTAATTTTCGATGAAGAATTCCTTAAACACAACACTCAAAAAACAGATAATCACTCAAAAAATGGGCAGATGACATGCACAGACACTTCTTGAAAGAATACATACAAAAGACCAACAGACACATGAAAAAAAATGCTCATCGTTATTAGCCTTCAGGGAGATGGTTAATCTCCCAGGGGGCTGAGGGTTTAGGTGAGCCAGGTATTGGATATTAATGAGAACATGTATTGCATGGAGCACTGGGTTTGGTGCATAAAGAGTGAATTTTGGAACACTGAAAATATAGAATATAATTTTTAAAAATCCTTGTGAAAACATACAGTGAAAAAAAGATCAGCAGGCACAAGTGGATGATCCATTAAGATCTGAACTTGTGGTCTAGCTGGTGACAGTAGCACAAACCAAACCAGACTAATTTGACAAATTTACGTCTACTGGATTCACTATGGTTTTTTTCCAGAATTCATTGGGCAATACAAACATTTTCTCTTTGGTTAACTTCTATATAGTACACTATTAATACTGAAATATTTTTCCTACTATAAGCTTTTCCTTTTACCTCTACAAAGATTGTAAGAATGAACAATTGGAGAATGATACTATCATTGAATTTATTCTTCTGTGTCTGTTGCTATACAACCCAACTCACTCTGCATCTTTGTACTTATCACCACGATAAGTGGAAATATTGTGCTTATCACAGTAACTGGAAAAAGCCTCCTAATTCTGCTGATCCTGATACATAGTCATTTTTGTACACCTATGTATTTATTCCTTTGGCAGCTCAACCTCACTGACTTCCTCCTTACACTGGCGATCACCTCCCAGATGATGATGAACTAACTTCTTCATAGGAGGTCATCTCATTTCAATGTCCCTGGATAAGACAGTTGTCCCTGGATAAGACAGAGTGTATCCTCTTGAGACTCATGTCCTATTACCAATATGTTGCCATCTGCAAACTTTTACATTATCCACTTCTCCTGAACTGGCCCCTCAGTAGACTGATGGCTTTTAGCTTATGGACCATTGACATTTTCAATGCCTTGATACATACTGTCTACACCATGAGATTTCCATTTTCTGGATCCAAATAAACCAATCATTTCTACTGTGAACTTCCTGGGAGTCTTGCATCTCTCCTGTTAAGGTATCTTGACCTATGAGACTGCAATTTTGATCAGAACCACCATTCTGCTCCTGATTCCATTTTCAGTCATCCTTGCCTCCTACACACTCATCCTGGTCACTTATGTTCAAATATTCTTCTGAGCACCAAAAAAAAAAAAAAAAAAAAAAAAAAAAAAAAGTCTCAACCTGCTTCATGTCACCTGACAGTGGTCACTTTAAAATATGGAGCCATCATTTTCATGTACATGCAGCCAATCATTTCCCATACTTCAGACCAAGATAAATTTGTGTTTGCCCTCTACACTATTCTGACACCCATGCTCAACCCCATGATTTAGAGTCTTTGGAATAAAGGCATGATGGAAGCCCTGGAAAAAAATATATATTTTCAAGTTTTCACTATATTTTAAAATGTGAATATAAAGCCTCAGTGGATATCATTTTATTGAGTGTAAATGTTGTTTACACTATATGGATGCAATTTGAACTGGCTGATAAAAATCATGTATTAGTCTAGGAGAGGACATATTTCATTCAAATTTTTAACATCAACCAAAACTATTATCAAAAAGATCTAAAAAAAGTGACTTAGTAAAAATAGTCTTGGTAATCACACTGAAAATATAATTCAAAATAATCAATTGTAAAATTAGAGCAACAGTAAGGGGAGAAATCTGTAAGCCATATTAACTCACCAGACAATGATCAGAAGCATGAATCCTGGATTCTTGTGAGAAGGAACTGGAAACAAGGTAGATAGGATAGGAGGATAAGCCCACTGTCTTAAGCTCCAGCTTGGTGTCCTATAGAATCTTACCCTTCCATTAAAAATTAACACTTTGAGGATTCCACATTAGAAATCAGGTGCTTCTCAGCAATTTTATTTTGGTGGCTTAGAAATCAGTCCATTGAGAATCTATTAATAGGAATAGACTCCAGGAGACTTCGTGTTTCTTCCTTAAGTGAATCAGAGTCCTGTGTAACTTTCCCATTGTTGGTATCATTAATTCTTGTTGTTCGCTTCCTTGTTAGCAAGGGAATGAAATAATAGTATGAATAGAAAAATGGGTAACAGTTGACCTAGTAATTGCTTGATTGAAAATTTTGGGAAAACCCAACACTCATCCACTTTCTGTTTTAGTTTAATGTGACTTTAGTGTGTAAAAATGAATAAAGAAATTCTGAAGAGTCATGTATTTAAGGGAACCAAGAAACTGACATGGAATACCATATTAATTCTTTGACCTTTAAGAGGGGAATGCAAGGTTTCAAATATGTATTACCTAGTCTCAAGGATATTCTGACTATAGAGCAATCAGCTAGTTTAAATAGAAAAACTATCCTGAAGAGCCATGACTTTAACTCTGCATTCCTTATCTCAGAATTCACAGTTAATGACATGACGCTTTCATCATAACAAGTCAAACAGGGGCTGGAATACTAATGTCAATATTTTAAATCTCTGCTGTCACTGACTATAACATCTGCTACAAGATCGATTAATAAACAATCTATGAAGTAGCAAGTTCAAAGAGATGTTAGTAGTGTAAAACCTTCGTACAGTGTCACAATGGTATTATCAAGAGTTGGTAATCAATAAAGCTGTCTGTGATCTATCTAGATTAGCTTAGCAATGAAGTATGGCAGGGATCAATTTAACAAATTAACAAATTGTCAATCTAATCAGATTAGATTGGCAATTTGTTTAATCTTAGTGTGTAATTTTCCCTAGTTGTAGTTTATTACAAAACAATGCTATTCTCACAGTTATATCATGAGAATTTAAAAAATAGCTTCTTCTAAAAGTGGTCATTTGTGACTTTATAACTTGATTTTTTTTAATTTAATTTTATTTTTTCAGTGATCCAAGAGTCATTGTTTATGCATCACACCCAGTGCTCCATACAATACGTGTCCTCCTTAATACCCACCACCAGGCTCACCTATCTGGCCACGCCCTCCCCCACAAAATGCTCAGTTTGTTTCTCAGAGTCAACAGTCTCTCATGCTTCATATCCCCATCCAATTTCCCCCAATTCACTTTTCCTTTCCTTCTCCTGATGTTCTCTGTGTTATTACTTATGCTCCACAAGTAAGTGAAAACATATGATAATTGACTCTATTTGCTTGACTTATTTCCCTCAATATAATCCCCTCCAGTCCTGTATATGTTAAAACAAAAGTTTAGTATTCATCATTTCTGATTGATGCATAATATAACTGTGGCCATTGCTGCTATGAACATTGGGGTACAGATGGCTCTTCTTTTCACTACATCTGTATCTTTGGGGTAAATACCCAGTAGTGCAATTACAGGGTCATAGGGTAGCTCTATGTTTAATTTCTTAAGGAATCTCAACACCATTTTCCATAGTGGCTAAACCAACTTGCATTCCCACCAACAGTGGAAGAGGGTTCCCCTTTCTCCACATCTTCTCCAACAGTTGTTTCCTGTATTGTTAATTTTGGTCATTCTGACTGGGGTAAGTTAGTATCTCAATGTAGTTTTGATTTGAATCTCCCTGATGGCTAATGATAATGAACATTTTTTCATGTGTCTGTTAGCCATTTGTATGTCTTCTTTGGAAAAGTGTCTGTTCATGTCTTCTGCCCATTTTTTGACGTGATTATCTGTTTTTTGAGTGTTGTGTTTGAAGAGTTCTTTATAGATATTTGATATCAGCCCTTTTTTTGTAGTATCATTTGTGAATATCCTCTCCCATTCCTTGTGTTGCCTCTTTGTTTTGTTGACTGTTTCCTTTGTTGTGTGGAAGCTCTGAATCTTTTTATGTACATGTATTCATCTGTTCTATCACACAAGTGAGATATTTTAAAATCTCACTTGGAGTCAAATTTTCTACACCTGTAAAAAGGAACAAAATTGAATAAAAGAAATACCTAGATTTATCACCTACTTCATTTAATGAGATAGAAGATCTTTCTTCATTAATAATAACTCTGTTCACTTAATTCATTTATTTTATATTATATGCAACAATGTACCAAAGACAGTGCTTAACAAATATCGAGATGATCTCCCATATTTTCCAGTTTCTGTGAAATTTAAGTCATAGACATGTGATTACATTTGTGCAAAAGAGGTTGAACATGAATAAAATGTATGATTTCTAGCCATCCATCTCTGACTTCTCCATGGAGACATTGGCAATCACATGATCCAGAACGACACAGCTGCAAAAGAATGATAACAATTTCATTTATGTGATCATATCTCATTGTGACAAGAAAACTTTGCTATCTTAAAACACTGAAGTTGCTTATTGTAATAGTTAACTCTGAATGCCTTAATATAGAATAACATATTATCAGGATTTCTCATAATATTTTTCCAACTTGTTACAGGAACAATTCACCATAATGTCATATTTTTGATGAGCTTAAGGAAAATACAAGGTGAAGTGAATGATTGATTTTTTTTCTCTTTCTAAAAATTATATGTGCAGCATCCTCTGTATATTTTAGAAGAATGAGAAGTCATAGATTTAATGAAGTTATTTGAACAATATGCATAATTTACTGAGTAATTTTAATTTCTTTCATAATTAATATTTTGAGATTGGTTGTCCCAATATTCCTATAACAATATAAACTGTAATTTAAACATTATATAATAATAGTTAAAATCCCTCATGTGCAGGGGTGCCTGGGTGGCTCAGTGGGTTAAAGCCTCTGCCTTTGGCTCAGGTCATGATCCCAGGGTCCTTGGATCTAGCCACACATCGGTCTCTCTGAAATGTGGGGAGCATGCTTCCTCCTCTATCTCTGCCTGTCTCTCTACCTACTTGTGATCTCTGTCTGTAAAATAAATAAATAAAAAAAACCATGTGCAAAGAAACACAGGATTTTTATATTTAAGTCTACTTTTTAGAAATAACAGGTATTTATAGCTTTTGTGGATGTGTTAAAATTGCCCAAGTGTCAGTTTGCCTTATGTTCATTCTTTTTTTTTTTTTTTAAGATTTTATTTATTTATTTGAGAGAGAGATCACAGGTAGATAGAGAGGCAGGCAGAGAGAGAGAGAGGGAAGCAGGCTCCCCGCAGAGCAGAGAGCCCGATGCGGGACTCGATCCCAGGACCTGAGATCATGACCTGAGCCGAAGGCAGCGGCTTAACCCACTGAGCCACCCAGGTGCCCTGCCTTATGTTCATTCTGATTTCATTTAAATTTTGCCCCCTGTATTTTACCATTGTTACATCCTGAAATGCTAGTTTACTTCTCTGAAATGAACCCATCTTATTTTATGAGACTATTTTTATTCACAGGAAAAAGAGTCTTAAAACAATAATATTGTCCTTTCAAGGGATTGAAGCATGCCTGTATTAACAATTAGTCCGTCTGAAGTTTAAATTCTGCTAAATCAAGTGTCTCCTGCCTTTCTCCCCCACCAACATCTTCCTGCAACTCACTAAAGCTAGAAGAGTGGTTATGTGAAGGGTCCTATGATTAAAACTAGAATTGGAGAACTTTCTGGTTTGGGATAGTTCCCTAGTTCTCAGCAGCTTCCTTGGGTGTATTGACACTAAATGTGATCATGAGTCTGACTATCATGCACCCCTGTCTTTTCCACCTCACTGTTAGCTATTCATTCACAGGCTATGTACTAGGTGAAATAAGGTAGAAGGTCTTTCCATTTCCTCCCACATGTTGGATTAGCCTTCACTGGCATCAATGTCATCCAAACTCTGCCTTATCCTCCATCCACTGGCTTCTCCAGCTACCATTCAGGCCTGTAAAATAGTCCCAAGCTGTTCACCAGGCTATACTGGTATATAGCAACAAAAGACATTCTGATCTGCCCAATCTTCTGTAGCCATCCCATGCACTGAAAACTATGTTTCTTGGGGGATGATTCTGCACTCTGATGCAGACGACAAACATCACAAGGTAAGTATTTGCAATTCTTCTAAATGCTGCTGCTTATTAGATCTCCAACACCTATTCTTATGACAATCTGGGGTCATGTTAAAGCAGAACATTAAATGTCTTTCTTTTTGCAGAATTTTTTTGTAACTTCCTTCTATAGGTCAAATAAAAGGTTTTTTTTTTAGATTTTATTTATTTATTTGACAGAGAGAGATCACAAGTAGGCAGAGAGGCAGGTAGAGAGGGAGAGAGAGGGAAGCAGGCTCGCTGCTGAGCAGAGAGCCCGATGCGGGACTCGATCCCAGGACCCTGAGATCATGACCTGAGCCGAAGGCAGCGGCTTAACCCACTGAGCCACCCAGGTGCCCCAAACAAAAGGTTTTGTAAACTGTCATTACATGTATTTTTTGTCCTCTAAGAAAGAGAAAAAAAATACTATCTTTGGGGTACTGTGGTGGTTCAGTCAGTTGAGTGTCTGACTTTGACTTGGGTCATGATCTCAGGGTCATGGAATCAAGCCCCGTGTCTCTGGTTGCACACTCAGAAAGAAGCATGCTTATCTCTCTCCTTCTGCACCTCCCTCACTAGTTCTCTCTCTCTCTCTTTCTCAAATGAATGAATGAATGAATGAATAAATAAATATATAAATAAACACTATCTTCAAAACTTTGTAGCTTTTTCATTTTTTAATGTGAGAAATAAACTGTTTAGTATTCACAAAAGAATGCATTGTCAAAATATCTTGGATTGCAAACTCAATGCACTTTGAAATATACATAATTTTCTTTGTCAAAAAATATTTTTTAGAAAATTTTTCATTGTATCAACATTATAATTAATGTTGTTATTGGAAACAGGTAAGCAGTAAGATCAAGTAGGTATCATCTGGATTAAAAATTGTATTAAAACAGCGGCTTGCTGCGGAGGAACGGCTGTTGAGCTACGCTGGGTTCAGGTTCCTGGCTGGTTGGTGACTCCCGTGCTCTGCTTCTCCCCACTGAGCTGCTGCCTGGTGAAGAAGAAGCCATGGCGCTCTGGGTCACCAGGAATGCAAAAGTTAATGTGGAAAATAAGGCGAAGATCAGCATGGCAGGGGCAAAGTGCGTGCCTCTGGGCATGACTGCGGCCTCCAAGCCCGGGCTGAGGCCAAGAACAGCCCTTGGAGACATTGGTAACAAAGTCAGAGAAAAATCACAGGCCAAATTGCCTCTGAAAAAGGAAGTAAAAACTTTGGTTCCTGGAAAAGTTATTGCTAAAAAAACTACCTAAACCTCTGGAGAAGGCACCCGAGCCTGTGCCAGAACATGAGCCAGAACCTGAGTCCGTTAAAGAAGAAAAACTTTCACCTGAGCCTATTTTGGTTTATACTCCCTCTCCAAGCCCAATGGAAACATCTGGATGTGCCCCTGCAGAAAAATATCTGTGTCAGGCATTCTCTGATGTAATTCTTGCAGTGAATGATGTGGATGCCGAAGATGGAGCTGATCCAAACCTTTGTAGTGAATATGTGAAAGATTTATGCTTATTTGAGACAACTTGAGGAAGAGCAAGCCACCAGACCAAAATACCTATTAGGTCATGAAGTCACTGGAAACATGAGAGCTATCCTTATTGACTGGCTAGTACAGGTTCAGATGAAGTTCAGGTTACTTCAGGAGACCATGTACATGACTGTTTCCATTATTGATTGGTCCATGCAGAATAATTGTGTGTCCAAGAAGATGCTGCAGCTGGTTCTTGTCACTGCCATGTTTATTGCAAGCAAATATGAAGAAATGTACCCTCCAGAAATTGGTGACTTTGCCTTTGTGACTGACAACACTTATACTAAGCACCAAATCCGACAGATGGAAATGAAGATTCTAAGATCTTTAAATTTTGGTCTGGGCTGCCCTCTACCCCTGCATTTCCTTAGGAGAGCATCTAAGATCGCAGAGGTTGATGTTGAGCAACATACTTTGGCCAAATACCTGATGGAACTAACTATGTTGGACTACGATATGGTGCACTTTCCTCCTTCTCAGATTGCAGCAGGAGCTTTTTGCTTAGCACTGAAAATTCTTGATAACGGTGAATGGACACCAACTCTACAGCATTATCTATCATACACTGAAGAATCCCTTCTAAGTGTTATGCAACACCTGGCTAAGAATATAGTCATGGTGAATCGTGGGCTTACAAAGCACAGGACCATCAAGAACAAGTATGCCACATCTAAGCACGTGAAGATCAGCATGCTGGCACAGCTAAATCCTGCACTAGTTCAAGATTTAGCCAAGGCTGTGGCAAAGGTGTAACTTGTAAACATGAGTTGGAGTACTATAATAATTGCAAATAAAATTGGCACCATGTGCCATCTGTACATAAAACAAAAACAAAAACAAAAACAATAGTATTAAAACATAGTTTCAGGGATGTTGGGGTGGCTCAGTTGGTCAAGCAACTGCCTTCAGCTTAGGTCATGATCCCAGGTCCTGGAATTTAGTCCTGCATCAAGCCTTTTGCTCATAAGGGTCAGAAGGGAGCTTGCTTCTCTCTCTGCTTGAGAGTGCATGCTTGTGCACTCTCTCTCTCTGACAGATAAATAAAGAAAATCTTTAAAAAATATATAGATTCAAAATATGACAAACCACAGTGAACAGATCTTCCTCTGTGGTAATAATACACATTATTTTATGTTTTCAGACATTTATAACAGAATGAAAAATAACGAGTAATATATAATCCCTTTACATATAACCAGAAATTTATACTTTTTAACCACATTAAGTTTTGCTATTTTTAAAATATGCAAACTGTGTGAACTATTAAAAGTTAAAATACAGGGGCGCCTGGGTAGCTCAGTGGATTAAAGCCTCTGCCTTCTGCTCAGGTCATGATACCAGGGTGCTGGGATTGAGCCCAGCTTCAGACTCTCTGCTCAACAGGGAGTCTGCTCCCCTTCCTATCACTTTCCATGCCTCTCTGCCTGCTTGTGATCTCTGTCTGACAAGTAAATAAATAAAATCTTAAAAAAAAAGAAGGGGGGACAAAATGGCCCGGAACTAAGAGGAGGCGCCATTTCAACCTGTACCCTAAAGTGAGCTGATTACCTACCAAGGAACTCTGATCATCCATGAAATCAGACTGAGATTAGAATTATACACATCTGGATCTCTACGGGGGCAGAAGATGCCAGTGGGCAGATAAAGCAGAGTGGGAACATTGGACTGATATCGGAAGAAAAACAAAAGGGGGAGGGAGCCACCAGAAGTGACCATTGGAAAGTAATACACCAATACGAGAGTGCCCTATGTTCCCTATGACTGGGAACAAATATTAACTTGGAGTCTGGTTCAAAGCACTCAAAAAGAGCAAAGGATTGTTGGGGGAAATTGCAGGAATCAGGCGGTTAGGGACAGGGGCTAAAGTCCCTGGACCAAGGACAGCCACCCCTGGCGCTGAGACAGAGAGTGCAGTGAAGAAACCAGGTCTTGGTCCCTGAACCATGAGGGAGCTCGTCTGAGGTTGCATGGGGTGCAGCTTCCGTGAGGGGCTGGGAGCCTTGCCAGCCAGCAGAAACAAAAAGTTTTTGCAGTCCCCACATATGAGCCCCGCCATGCTATCAGAGCCTGGGTCTGGCCCCATATCCTCCACTGAGAGAGGTGCATGCAGGCACCAGCAAGGAGCTCTCGGTCCTGGAAAGACAGTACTGCCAACCCAGACCAGCGGGATAATCTCAGTGTGTGATCACGGCTTGGAACCTCTCTGGTGGTCTGGAGCTTCCAAAACTGCACCACTGTCGTGGTTTTGGGTACACGCAGGAGTTCCTGCATCCCAGGGACTGTGACTCAGAACATGCTCTACCAGCATCCAAGGGGGAATTTATGTGCTCTGGAGCACCCAGAGGGGAACAGACCGAGACTTCTCTCTGAGAGGGAGGTGCGGGTGCAGTTTGCTTTCCTAAAAACCTCCAAAAACCATCAAAAGCCACCAAGGAGAGAGAAAAACAAAAAACAAACAAACAAACAAACATAAAAAACCTCCAGAGAACAAAAACCTGAAAAACCGGTTTCCTCAGAGCCCACCCCCTTGAGGGGTGCGGGAGGACTTAACTCAGGAAAAACTGCCTGAAAACCCAAGTGGCAGGCCCCTCCCCCAGAAGCCAACCAGAAAAAAGAAACAAACAAACAACAACAAAAAACCGACAAGAAAAAAACCACCACTACTTCATAGACACACCTTATGTTTTTAATTCGTTCCCACTATTCTGGTTTATTTATTTATTTATTTATTTATTTATTTATTTATTTGACAGAGAGAGAGATCATGAGTAAGCAGAGAGGCAGGCAGAGAGAGAGGAGGAAGCAGGCTCCCCACTGAGCAGAGAGCCTGATGTGGGGCTCAATCCCAGGACACTGAGATCATGACCTGAGCTGAAGGCAGAGGCTTAACCTACTGAGCCACCCAGGTGCCCCTGGTTTATTTTTTTTATATAGATAATTTTTTAACCTGTATACATCACAGTGAGATGGCCAGTACATCAAATTCTATAATAACATTTTAACCTAAAATTTTGGTACATATACCCATGTTTTTCTTTTGCTTTTCTATTTTTTAAAATTTTTTAAAATTTCATTTTAGTTTAGTTTAGTTCATTTTTTAAATTTTTATTCTTTAATATTCATATAGAGTTAAACTACAAAGTAATCCCCTTTTGCCAATCAATCCTATCCCTATAGTAAACCAATTTTTAATCAACCCTTATTGTTGGAAAGTTGAGTCCTAAAACAGAGATATCAAGATACACCCAGGAAGAATCAAAATAACCTTGCTCGCCCACACTGAGAATTTATAACCACTCTTCCAACTGTTTCTTCTGCCAATGTTTCTGTTTATTTGTATTTGTCCCAGTAGTATATAAATCTTGTACTTGGGGTTCTTTTTGACGAGGTTCTTTTTTTTTTTGTTTTTTTGTTTTTTTGTTTTGCTTTCATACACACACATATATTTTTTTTCTCTTGTCACATACTTTTATCAATCTTTTTGTTTGTATACTTCATAAATCTTACCTTGGGGCCCATTTGGGCTGAGCCTTCTCTTTTATCTTTCTTATTTTTTCCTCTCTCTCTCTCTTGCTCTCTCTCTCTATTTCGCTCTTTCTTTTTTTTTTCCTTTTTTCTCTCTTTCTTTTTTTCTTTCATTTTGGTGGGGACTCTCAATTGCTCAGAAGTGATCCAGGGTGCACCTTGACTGCACCATGGTCGGTACATACAGCTACATACATTCATCCATCTCTCACCCAAATGACTAGGAGGAGGAATTCCCAACAGAAGAAAAATTCAGAGGATGGGCCTTCTGCAACAGAGCTAATGGCTACCAACATAGACAATATGTCAGAAAGGGAATTCAGGCTAACAATTATCCAGGCAATAGCGAGGTTGGAGAAAGCCATGGATGACAAAACAGAATTGATTAGGGCAGAACTGAAAGCCACCAGGGATGATGTTCACAATGTTAGGGCAGAACTGAAAGCCACCAGGGATGATGTGCACAATGCTATCAATGAGTTCCAATGTATTCTAAATTCCCTAAAAGCTAGGGTAACTGAGACAGAAGATAGAATTAGTGATGTGGAGGACAAACAGATAGAGAGAAAGGATCAGGAGGAAGCCTGGAACAAAATGGTTAAAAGCCACAAAAACAGAATTAGGGAAATAAATGTTGCCATGAAACATTCCAACATCAGAATTATTGGAATCCCTGAAGGGGAGGAAAAAGAAAGAAGTCTAGAAGATATAGTGGAACAAGTTCTCAGTGAAAACATTCTCTCTCTCACAAGTGGAGCCAGAATTCATATACTAGAGGCAGAACGGTCTCCCCACAAGATTATAGATTCTTGAAAGTCCTCGAGACAACTAATAGTAAGAGTGAATAATTATAATTGTAGAGAAACTCTCTTGAAGGCAGCTAGGACAAAGAAGCTCCTTATGTACAGAGGAAAGCCCATCAGAATAATGTCAGGCCTGTCCACAGAAACCTGGCAGGCCAGAAATAGGTGGCAAGATATGTTCAGGGCACTAAATGAGAAGAACATGCAGCCAAGAATACATTATCCAGCAAGACTTACATTCAAAATGGATGGAGAGATAAACAGTTTCCAAGCCTGACAAGGCTTAAAAGACTATATAACCACCAAGCAGACACTGCAGGAAATATTAAGGGGGGTTCTATATAAGAGAAAAAATCCTAAGAATATTATTGAACAGAAATATAGAGACAATCTACAGAAACAAAGACTTCAAAGGTAACATGATGTCAAGAAAAACGTATCTATTAATAATCACTTTCAGTGTGAATGGCCTAAAACTCCCATAAAACGACACTGGGTTATAGATTGGATTAAATGACAGGACCCATCCATATGTTGTCTACAAGAGACCCATTTCGAAACTAAGGATACACCAAGACTGAAAGTGAAGGGATGGAGAAGCATCTTTAATGCCAATGGGCCTCAAAAGGCCAGGGTAGTGATCCCCATATCACATAAATTAGATTTTAAACTAAAGACTCTCACTACATAATTCTTAAAGGGACTATCCAACAAGGTGATCTAACAATTATAAATATCTATACCCCAAATATGGGAACAGCCAATTACGTAAGAAATCTCTTAATCAAGATATAGAGACATATTGATATAAATACAGTAATAGTAGGAGATCTTAACATGCCTCTCTCAGTAATAGACAGATGATCCAATCAGAAAATCAATAAAGAAACAAGATCATTGAATGACACATTAGACCAGATGGACCTCATTGGTATATATAGAACATTCTACCCTAAAACAACAGAATACTCATTCTTCTCAAGTGAACATGGAACCTTTTCGATAATAGACCACATAGTGGGTCACAAAACAGGACTCAATCGATACCAAAAGACTGAGATTATTCCCTGCATATTCTCAGATCACAATGCTTTGAAACTGGGGAAAAGGAAAAGTTCAGAAGGAACTCAAACACCTGGAAGGTAAGACCAACTTGTGTAAGAATGCTTGGATCAATCAGGAGATCAAAGAAGAACTTAAACAATTCATGGAAACCAATGAGAACCAAGACAGTTCGGTCCAAAACCTATGGGATACAGCAAAGGCCGTTCTAAGGGAGAAATGCATAGTCTCCCTCAAAAATATTGAAAAATCCAGAATACATCAGCTGTCTCTACACCTTAAAGAACTGGAGAATCAGGTAGAAATTAAACCAACTCCTCAAACAAGAAAGGAAATTATCAAGAGTACAGCAGAGATCAATGAGGTAGAAACTAGAGATACAGTAGAATGTATCAATGAAACGAAAAGCTGGTTTTTTGAAAGAATCAATAAGATCAATAAAGCATTGGCCACACTAATCGGGAAGAAAAGTGAGAAAACTCAAATTAATAAAATTATGAATGAAAAGGGAGAGAACACACCTAACACCAAGGAAGTAGAAACAATCATCAAAAGTTATTATCAACAGTTATATGCCAATAAGTTAATCAACCTAGATGAAATGGATGCATGCCTGGAAAACTATAAACTCCCAAAATTGAAAAAGGGAGAAATTGACAACCTTAATAGACTGATATCTAGTAACAATTTTGAAGCAGTGATAAAAACCTCCCAAAAAACAAGAGCCCAGAACCTGATAGAGTCCCTGGGGAATTCTACCAAATGTTTTAAGAAGAATAATGCCTATTCTCCTGAAGCTGTTTCAAAAAATGGAAGCAGAAGGAAAACTTCCAGACACTTTTTATGAAGCCAGCATTATCCTGATCCCCAAACCAGGCTAAGACCACACCCAAAAGGAGAATATTAGACCGATATCACTGATGAATATGAATGCTAAGATTCTCAACAAGATCCTAGCAAACAGGATCCAGCAGCACATTAAAAAGATTATCTACCATGACCAGGTGGGATTCATCCCTGGGATACAAGGGTGGTTCAACATTCACAAATCAATCAATGTGATAGAACAAATCAATAAGAGGAGAAGAACCACATGGTCCTCTCAATTGATGCAGAAAAAATATTTGACAAAATCCAGCATCTCTTCCTGATTAAAACGTTTCAAAGTATAGGGATAGAGGGAACATTCCTGAACTTCGTAAAATCTATGAAAGACCCAAAGCAAATATCATCCTCAATGGGAAAAAGCTTTCAGCCTTCCCGTTGAGATCAGGAACACGACAAGGATGCCCACTCTCACCACTCTTGTTCAACATAGTATTAGAAGTTCTAGCAACGGCAATCAGACAACAAAGAGAAATAAAAGGTATCCAAATTGGCAAGGAAGAAGTCAAACTCTCTCTCTTCGCAGATGACATGATAATTTATATGGAAAACCCCAAAGACTCCACCCCCAAACTACTAGAACTCATACAGCAATTCAGTAACATGGCAGGATACAAAGTCAATGTACAGAAATCAGTGGCTTTCTTATACACTAACAATGAAAATACAGAAAGGGAAATTAGAGAATCGATTCCATTTACTATAGCACCAAGATCCATAAGATACCTGGGAATAAACCTAACCAAAGAGGTAAAGGACCAGTACTCGAGGAACTACAGAACACTCATGAAAGAAATTGAAGAAGACACAAAAAGATGGAAGACTGTTCCATGCTCTGTGATTGGAAGAATAAACATTGTTAAAATATCTATACTGTTTAGAGCAATCTATACTTTTAATGCCATTCCGATCAAAATTCCACCGATATTTTTCAAAGAGCTGGAGCAAATAATCCTAAAATTTGCATGGAATTAGAAGAGACCCCAAATTGCTAGGGAAATTTTGGATAACAAAATTAAAACTAGCCGTGTCACGTTGCCTCATTTCAAGCTTTACTACAAAGCTGTGATCACCAAGACAGCATGGTACTGGCAAAAAAAAAAACAGACACATAGATCATTGGAACAGAGTAGAGAGCCCAGATATGGACACACAAATCTATGGTCAACTAATCCTCGACAAAGCAGGAAAAATTATACAGTGGAAAAAAGACAGTCCCTTCAAATAAACGGTGCTGGAAAAATTGGACTGCTATATGGAGAAGAATGAAACTTGACCATTCTCTTTCCATACACAAAGATACACTCAAAATGGATAAAAAACCTCAGCATGAGACAGGAATCCATCAGAATCCTAGAGGAGAATATAGGCAGTAACCTCTTCGATATCAGCCACAGCAACTTCTTTCAAGATATGTCTCCAAAGGCAAAGGAAACAAAAGAGAAAATGAACTTTTGGGACTTCATCAAGATCAAAAGCTTCTGCACAGCAAAGGACACAGTCAACAAAACAAGGAGGCAACCCACGGAATGGGAGAAGATATTTGCCAATGACAGTACAGGCAAAAGTTTGATATCCAGGATCTATAAAGAACTTCTCAAACTCAACACACACAAAACAGATAATCATATCAAAAAAATGGGTGGAAGATATGGACAGACACTTCTCCAATGAAGACATACAAATGGCTATCAGACACAGGAGAAAATAGTCATCTTCACTAGCCATCAGGGAGATCTAAATTAAAACCACTTTAAGATACCACCCTACACTGGTGAGAATTTCCAAAATTAGCAAGACTGGAAACAACATGTGTTGGAGAGGATGTGGAGAAAGGGGAACCCTCTTCCACTGTTGGTGGGAATGCAAGTTGGTGCAGCCACTTTGGAGAACAGTGTGGAGATTCCTCAAGAAATTAAAAATAGAGCTTCCCTATGACCCTGCAATTGCACTGCTGGGTATTTACTCCGACGATACAGATGTAATGAAAAAGAGCCATCTGTACCCCAATGTTTATAGCAGCATTGGCCACAGTCACCAATCTGTGGAAAGAACCAAGTTGCGCTTCAACAGATGAATGGATAAGGAAGATGTTGTCCATATACACGATGGAGTATTATGCCTCCAATCAGAAAGGACGAATATACAACTTTTGTATAAACATGGATGGGACAGGAAGAGATTATGCTGAGTGAATTAAGTCGAACAGAAATAATCAGTTATCATATGGTTTCACTTATTTTTGTAACAAAAGAAATAACACAGAGGACATCGGAGATGGAGAAGAGAAGTGAGTTGAGGGAAATTGTAGGGGGAGATGAACCATGAGAGACTATGGACTCTGAAAAACAACCTGAGGGTTCTGAAGGGGAGGGGGGGGTCTGAGGTTGGGGGAGCCAGGTGATAGGTAGTACGGAGGGCACATGTTCATTGAAGCACTGTTTGTGGTGCAAAAACAATCAATTCTTTTATGCTGAAAAGAAATTTTTAAAAAAAGAAATTAAAAAATGGAGAGTAATTTAGTTTGTGGCCATATCCACCCTCACTGTCAGGTGGGTGTCCATTAAAATATAATTAATTTTGAGGAGGTTCTTTATTTTATTGTTAAATACTTTATATTGACTTTGATCTTATTACATGCTTTATTATCTTTGTAAACAAATCTCTAGCGTGAGAAAGGATATACTGAAGATCTAAGATGTATGGAAGCTTGCTTACCAAAGAAACAGACAAGCAGTTTGGGAGGAATCATGCAGAGGGGAATCACACAAACTAGGCCTGGAATTCTAACTCTGTCAAGTAACTGAATGCACTTCTGGATAAATTAAATCATCTGTCTTAATCTGACCTTCCTGTTTAAGCGATATGAATACTCCCAATGTCATGGCTTTTTTTTTTTTTTAACAAAATAAATTAAGAGGCTTTTTGAAAGTGCCTTTCCCATTTCTAGTCACAGAAGGGAAGATCCATAAAATGAGCTCTCCACTGCCACCAATATGTTGGTGTCTTAATCTTTTGTCTTATGATTTGTTTTAGGCTGCATTCTTTCAAATAATATGTTATTTTTATATGACTACTGCTATGGTTTAGCATTGTTATTTAGAAGAAAATGAGTAAAAATAAAATATTTTAATATTTTAAAATGTCATAAAAACAGTAGAGTCAATAGTTTCATCATCATTTTCTATAATTGAGAAAGATCATTTGGGTATAAGCTGATTTTTCAACAATTTGGTGACAGAAATTTTCACTGGTTATTAAATTATGTCTATGTGATCTTGGACAAGTTATTAATTTTCTCCATTCCTTAGTTTTTTCATCTGTAAAAGGATATTTTTTTTTTACTTATAATTCAGTAATTTATGAGATTTAATGTGAGAATGCATATAAACTGCTGGGAAAAGAGCCGGACCTGTAGTAAGTATCAAATAAATTATGTCTCTTGCTAAAAAAAAAAAAGCCTTTAAAAAAAAGTTAAAATACAATGTAAGTAAAGTTAATTTGATATATTTAATAAACTTAAGTATATAAATATACATGTGTATATATATCCGAGTATATATTTATTTATTACAAAAATTAATCTTACATAAATTTTATTTATATATATAAATTATATATAATTAAATATATAGTACATATAATTTATAAACATATATAGTACATATACTTATATATGCTTAATTATATGCAATTATGTATATATAATATGTAATATACATAGAATATATACTATATAGACATAAAATTATATCTATAGATTGGTATAATTAAATAAATATATGTATAAATATGTATGTCAAATTGTCCTGTTTTAATGTATTATACGTGTTGGTCAATTTAATAAAAATAAACTATTTAATATGTGTGAGTATAATATAACTATGTACTTATTGGGTATTAGTAGGTAAAACAGAAAAATGCAGAACACCTGAATAAAATTATTTTTTAAATAATAAGAAATATTAACATAAACAACATTTTGTTTTTATCCAAGAATTGGCAGGAAGAAAGATCTGTGAAAACATCTGGGAAGTTTTCATTACCCCTCCCCACCAGGCTGGCCTGAGGCCATCCTGCATTATTAATTATTCTGTCTCCAACCTGCTCTCAGGAGACATTGCCTCATGAACGCAAACAAAACAACAAATACTAAGATTGACCTCCAAGTACGGAAGCCTACAGTCATGGTTGTAGATGAATCTATATGGATGTATCTGAAATGTCAAGTACAGAACTGAGAGGTAAGTTGTACATTTTCACCAAAAGTACTCTAGGAAGTTTATGCAGGAAATGCACTTGGCACTGCCCAGAAGGGAGAAAGACAGTAACCTATTGGTTCTGATTTGCGTCTTTATGGAGAAACATGCAAATGTTATAAGAACACTTTGAATACAATTAATAAATAATTGATTATAGGGGTACCTGGGTGGCTCAGTGAGTTAAGTCTCTGCCTTCAGCTCAGGTCATGATCTCAGGGTCCTGGGACTGAACCCTGCATTGGGCTCTCTGTTCAGCAGGCAGTCTGCTTCCCCCTCTCTCTCTCTGCCTCCCTCTCTGCCTACTTCTGATCTCCGTCTGTCAAATAAATTAATAAAATATTTTTTTAAAGACTATATATATACACACACACATATGTATATGTATATATACATACACACACACACACACACCAGTAATAAGCTAAGCACTGGGATAAGTCACTGATAAGTCCACAACTCATTAAGCAAATTAAGTAGAAAACTTCAGAAAGATGATCATATTTGGATTGTCATGTGTATAAGATTGCTTAAACAGATCATTAAGAAATAAAGTAAAATTTAAACAATCAGATAGATACTTGTGAACTTTTAAAAGCCAAATTATATTTATGCCTAAAACTTACATTGTCTTCAATTATGGGAAGAACTATTGTGATCACAAATACTGTCCTAGAAGGAAGGTGAAAACAGTAAAGTGGTTGATATTATGTCTGACCTTACCTGAAACATAGGGAATAAGACACAGCCCTACCCTCAAGGCTGCCACGTTCATGAAATAGAGACCTTGAAACTTGATGATAGGGGTGAAGGATGCTAACATAAAAGTCTAAGTGAGCTAGAATAGATAGACAAAGGACAGAAAAAAATGTATTTATCCAGAGCTGAACAAATAAATTTATACAATAAAGTTTATTTAAGAGATAGACTATAAGTAAGATATAACACATTGAATGACTCCAGGAAGGGAACTGCTGGTGTTTTTTTAATGATGTGGTGTGCCCAGAGTCTGCTGAAGAATCTATGACATGGAGAAGATGAAGGTGATGGTAAAAGTGAGAATGTTTGTCTTGTGACATTTTCATAATGACTTTATATTCTAGGCAGTGAAGATGATCACATGTAGGCAACTCAAATGATTATACACTCTTTAGTTCCATTTTTCAACTACCCTTCTGCCAAAGTGGTTGAATGTCTGGAAGGAGATGATGCTGCCATTCAGGGGGTCAACTAAGAGATGGAGTTCAGAATAAGGATACATATGGTGTCAGTGCTGATGGCTTTTCATACAACAATGTTAGGCAGAGCATCTGGAGAACAAGCACAGACAATACTTTTGTGTTTATTTGCCTTCAGAGCCAATTTACAGACACAATGCCTAAATTGGAGAAAAGGTCAGGGTCAGACTGAGACTTACTGAAACAGGTGTATGCAATGTCCACTTGTATGAGAACTGAATTCAACTGGAAACAAAGATGATCCCAGGAACCAAGATAACAGCCAGAGTCCAGTCCTCAGGAAATGTGCTGGAGGGTGTTGCTTCCTCTATGTAATGCTGCCAGTGAGGGGGAACTGGTTCCATGGTACCTTGTGCACTCACCTTTAATGAAATTCATGGAACAGGAATAGTACGGAGAACCTGGCTTTGTGTTAGTGAGAATCAAAAAAGAGTATAAAGAAAAGAAAATCATCATCTTAGATGATGACTGTGCAAATGAAGAAAAGATGGAAAAGAAGATCAAAGCTACCATGAATTCAGAATTTCTTAGCCTCAGCAAATGTGATACATTGTGCTAGATAATCTTTTGTTCTGTGAGTGTCTGGCATGTTGTATTTTGCAGCATCCTCTAGATGACAGGAGCACCAGTACATCAATGTCTCTGGACATTGCAGGATGACCATGGGCAGAGGGCAGTTCCAGCTCCAGTTAGGAACCAGCATGTTAACTGATAACTTATATCACATAAAGTCTTATAACTGATGTCACGTGTGCTAAGCAGTAACTATATATCCTTGTTTATTTTTTATGCATGTTTAATGTGCAGGCAACAAGTTGACAGAGGTAAATTCAACAGATCAATGTCACATTTATAATAAATGGCAATACAAGTTATTAGTGATAACCCTGAAATCCTCATGGTGAGTTAACCAGGAATTGTAATATTTATCAGGTATAAAATTATTTTAGCTGGCATGAATGAAAATTTAACATATATGCATAGTCTGAGGAATGCATATTCTTCTACTTGGAGGAGATGCTTTAGTTCCAACCCTTAACAACCATATCAAACAGGTTTGTCTTGAGTTTTGACTGAGATGATCTATCACTTTTAGCTATCCTTTGGATATACCCCACTATATTTGTTGTTGGTAAAATAACACCAGTTATAATAGCTAACATTCATGGAGTGTTTTCTAATTGCTTGGCACTCTGCTAAGTTCTCTCCATGTGTTACCTCATTGAATGCTCCTAATCTCCACAATGGCTGCTTGACATCACCAGTAGTGGTC
Organism: Meles meles; assembly: GCF_922984935.1. Taxonomy (NCBI): domain Eukaryota; kingdom Metazoa; phylum Chordata; class Mammalia; order Carnivora; family Mustelidae; genus Meles; species Meles meles. The sequence goes on along the minus strand of NW_025721617.1, from coordinate 314,172 downwards.
ATTAAAACTTGTTCTACCACTTGCAAAGATTTAAGCACTATGTGCATGGTAAAAATCCAAAAGCAGCTTCTCTGATGTCTGCTATACTATGACCAATGATTGTTCATTTGTTACTGCCTTTTGGAAGCATGGGTACATTTTGTGTTTATTCTGTGTGATGACTGTTGAATCCCTGTCCCTATATGAGATAAAAGTATATACTTTATTGATATTAATGTGATAAATATCTTAATATGCTGCAAACGACAGTGACTTAATGTCTAATTATCTAAAGGAACATTAGGGAGCAAGTATAGGTTAAAGGCACAGGCTATAGGACATGGTTTATTGTTATTTCTAATGGGAGGCCTAGAGCATTTCCAGAATAAACATGTTTTCCAAATTTACTTAACTGGGTTCAGGTGCTCTGGAGTTGTCTTTAGTGAAACAGTTTTCTAAAGAAATGCAACCATGTTTCCATTTACGATGTCTTCTTCCACAGGTTATTCTGAACCTGCTCAAGGGCAATGGGTCTATTTTCAAGTGTACTCGTAATTTGTATTCTCTGCTTATTAAGCAAATTCTTAGAAAATCTAATTAGTTTTATTTTTATTCTTTTTAAGTTTCTATTTAAAATCTGGTTAGTTAACATACAGTGTAATATAAGTTTCAGGGGTACAATATAGTGATTCACCCCTTAATACATCACCCAGTGCTCATCACATCAAATCACTCCTTAATCCCCGACCCAATTTGAACAATTCCCCCTTCAAACTCCATTATTATAAAAACCAGTTTGTTTTCTATTGTTGATAGCCATTCTCTTGGTTCACATCTCTCCTTTTTTTCACCATTGTTCATTTGTTTTCTTTCTGAAATTCCACATATGAGTGAAATAATATAGTATGTGTCATTCTCTAACTTATTTCACTTAGGATAAAACTCTAGTCCATTCATGTCATTGCATATGGAAAGTTATCATTATTTTTTATTCCATTATTCAATGGAATAATATACCATTATTCAATGGAATATTATTCCATCATATATTCCATTTCAATATATAATAAAAGTGATATTATACATATTTAAATACATATTCATTTATATATACATGTTAATGTATATATTTATATTTATATTTAATATCATATTTATTGAACAGACTGTCTTTTTCATTGGATATTCTTTCTTGATTTGTTGAAGATTAGTCGACAGTAGAGTTGAGGGGCCATTTCTGGAGTCTCTATTCTGTTCCATTTATCTATGTGTCTCTTTTTGTGCCAATACCATACTATCTCAATGATTCCAGCTTTGGAATAGTGCTTGAAGACCAAAATTATGATGCCTCCAGCCTTGGTTTTCTTTTTCAATATTACTTTGGCAGTTAAGTGTTTTTGTGGTTTCATACAAATTTTAGTATCGTTTATTGTAACTCTGAAAATTGCTGATGGCATTTTATTATGGATTACATTAAATGTGTAGATCACTTTGCATATTATAGACATTTTAACAATATTTGTTCTTCGAATCCATAAGCATGGAATATTTATCCATCTCTTTGTTTCCTCTTCACTTACTTGAATAAGCATCCTATAATTTTCAGAGTACAGATGTTTTTACATCTGGTTAGGCTTATTTTAAGTATTTTATGCTTTTTGTTGCACTTGTAAATGGGATTTATCACTTGATTTCTCTTTTTGCTGCTCCATTGTTGGTGTACAGAAATGCAACAGATTTCTTTATATCAATTTTGCATCCTGTGATTTTACTGAATTTGTGTATAGGTTCCAACAATTTTTTGATGACCTGTTTTGGGTTTTATTCATATTGTATCTTGTCTTCTGCAAATAGTGGAAGTCTGACTTCTTTGCCATTCCAGATTTTTTTTTTTTTAATTCCTGAGGTTAGGACTTCCAGTACTATGTTAAATAACAGTGGTGAGTGTGGACATTGCTGCCTTGATTCTGATTCTAGAGGAAAGGCTCTCAGTTGTTCCCCATTGAGGATGATATTAACTGTGTGTCTTTTGTATGTAGCCTTTATTTGTAGAGATACATTCTCTTTACCTCTACTTTGCTGAGGGTTTTTATCAAGAATGGATATTGCACTTTGTCGAATGATTTTTACACACATATAGAACAGAACATATAATTCTTATCCTATCTTATAGCAATGTCGTGTAACATGTTGAATGATTTATGAATACTGAACCACACTTGGAGCCCAAGAATAAACCCACGTGACTGTGATGAGTGTCTCTTTTAATGTACTGTTAAATTTGGTTTGCTAGTTTCTTGTTGAGAATTTTTGTATCCATATTTATTGGGATATTAGTATCTAATTCTCTTTTTTTAATGGAATGTTTTTCTAGTTTTGGAATCAGGGTAATGCTAGTCTCACAGAATGAGTTTGAAAGTTTTCCTTCTATTTTGATTATTTGGAATAGCTTGAGAATAATAGTTATTGACTCTTCTTTAATTGTTCAGTAGAATTCACCTGTGAAATTATATGGCCCTGGGCTGTGGTTTGTTGGGAGATTTTTGATTTATTTCCTAGTTGTTGGTCTGTGCATGTTTCATATATCTTCCTGTTTTCAGTTTTGATAGTTTCTATAATTCTAGGCATTTACCCAGTTATTCCAGATTGTCTGATTTTTTTTGGCATATAACTTTCATAATATTCTGTATTTACAGAAATACAAATGTTTGTATTTCTGTGGTGTTGTTGTTATTTCTCCCCTCTCATTTCTTATTTTATTTTTGGTTACTTTCTTTTTTGTTCTTGATAACTCTGGCTGGATGTTTATCAATTTTATTATTTTTTTCAAAGAACCAACTCTAGATTTCATTGATCTGTTCTAATGTTTATTTTCTATATCATTTATTTCTCTTCTAGATTTTCCCCCTTTTCTGCTTGTTTTAGTCTTCATTTTTTTTCTTTTTCTAGCTTTTCTAGGTGTAAGATTAGATAGTTTCAGATTTTTCTTACTTCCTGAGGTTGGTCTGTATTGCTATATACTTTTCTGTCTTATGACTGCTTTCATTTTATCCCAAAGGTATTGAACCATTGTGTTTTCATTTTCTGTTGTTTCCATGTATTTTTTTAAAATGTCTTTAGTTTCCTGGATGACTCACACACTTTTTTTTCCTTTCTCCAAATATTTATTTATTTGTTTATTTATTTATTTATCATGCTGCTGGCCATTATACATTACATCAATTGTTTTTGATGTAGTGTTAAATGATTCATTAGTTGATTATAACATCCAGTGCTCATCACAACACATGCCCTCCTTAATACCTACCACACAGCTACTCAACCCCCCCAGCACCTCCCAAAACTCTTAGTTTGTTTCCCAGAGTCCAGAGCCTTTCATGGTTTGTCTCCCTTTCTGATTCCCATCTACAACTTCAGTTTCCCCCTCCATTCCCCTGTTGTTCTCCATGCCATTCTTTATGTCCCACAAATAAGTGAAACCATATGATAATTGTCTTTCTGCTTGACTTATTTCACTTAGCGTAATACCCTCCATTTCATCCATGTTGATGAAAATGGTGGGTAGTCAACCTTTCTGACGATTGAGTAATATTCCATTGTATATATGAAAAAATTAGTTATCGATTCATCTGTTGAAGGGAAACTTGGCTCCAACCACAGTTAGATTACTGTGGATCTTGTTGTTATGAACATTGAGGTGCATATGCCCAATCTTTACACTACATCTGTATCTTTGGGATAAATGCCTAGTAATGCAATTGCTGAGCAATAGGCTAACTTTATTTATTTATTTATTTATTTATTGGCTAACTTTATTTTTAATGTCCTGAGGAACATCCATACTGTTTTCCAGTGTGGTTATACTAGCCTGCATGCTTACCAGCAGTGTAGGAGGATTCCCCTTTCCCCACATCCTTGCCAACATCTGCTGTTTTCTGTCTTGTTGATTTTTTGCCATGCTAAGTGGTATAAGATGGTATCTCATTGTAGTTTTGATTTGAATTTCCCTGAGGGCTCCACAAATAAGTGAAACCATATGATACTTGACACTCTCTCCTTGACTTAATTCCCTCAGCATAATTTCTTCCAGTCCCGTCCATGTTGATACAAAAGTTGGGTATTCAACCTTTCTGATGGAGGCATAATACTCCATCGTGTATATGGACCACATCTTCCTTATCCATTCGTCTGTTGAAGGGCAACTTGGTTCTTTCCACAGTTTGGCGACTGTGGCCATTGCTGCTATAAACATGGGGGTACAGATGGCCCTTCTTTTCACTATATCTCTATCTTTGGGGTAAATACCCAGTAGTGCAATTGCAGGGTCATAGGGAAGCTCTATTTTTAATTTCTTGAGGAATCGCCACACTGTTTTCCAAAGTGGCTACACCAACTTGCATTCCCACCAACAGTGGAAGAGTTTTCCTCTATCTCCACATCCTCTCCAACACACGCTGTTTGCTGTCTTGCTCATTTTGGCCATTCTAACTGGTGTTAGGTGATATCTCAATGTGGTTTTAATTTGAATCTCCCTGATGGCTAGTGATGATGAGCATTTTTTCATGTTTCTTATAACCATTTGTATGTCTTCATTGGAGAAGTGTCTGTTCATGTCTTCTGCCCATTTGTTGATAGGATTCTCTGTTTTGTGTGTGTTGAGTTTGAGGAGTTCTTTATAGATCCTGGATATCAACCTTTTGTCTGTACTGTTATTTGCAAATATCTTCTCCCATTCCGTGGGTTGCCTTTTTGTTTTGCTGACTGTTTCTTTGCTGTGCAGAGGCTTTTGATCTTGATGAAGTCCCAAAAGTTCATTTTTGCTTTTGTTTCCTTTGCCATTGGAGACATATCTTGAAAGAAGTTGCTGTGACCGATATCAAAGAGGTTACTGCCTATGTTCTCCTCGAGGATTCTGATGGATTCTTGTCTCACGTTGAGGTCTTTTATCCATTTCGAGTTTATCTTTGTGTATGGTGTAAGAGAATGGTCGAGTTTCATTTTTCTACATATAGCTGTCCAATTTTCCCAGCACCATTTATTGAAGAGACTGTCTTTTTTTTTTCACTGTATATTTTTTCCTGTTTTGTCAAAGATTATTTGACCATAGAGTTGAGGGTCCATATGTAGGCTCTCTACTCTGTTCCACTGGTCTATGTGTCTGTTTTTATTCCAGTAACATGCTGTCTCGGTGATCACAGTTTTATAGCAAAGCTTGAAAGTATGGATTGCTCTAGGCAGTATAGACATTTTAACAATGTTTATTCTTCCAATCCAAGAGCATGGAATGAACTGCCATCTTTTTGTGTCTTCTTCAATTTCTTTCATGAATGTTCTGTAGTTCCTCGAGTACAGATCCTTTACCTCTTTTGTTAGGTTTATTCCCAGTTATCTTATGGTTCTTGGTGCTATAATAAGTTGAATCTATTCTCTAATTTCCCTTTCTCTATTTTCATTGTTAGTGTATAAGAAAGCCACTGATGGGGCGCCTGGGTGGCTCAGTCAGTTAAAGCCTCTGGCTTCAGCTCAGGTCATGATCCCGGGGTCCTGGGATCAAGCCCCACATCGGGCTCTCTGCTCGGTGGGGAGCCTGCTTCCTCCTCTGTCTCTGCCTGCCTCTCTGCCTGCTTGTAATCTCTTTCTGTCAAATAAATAAATAAAATCTTAAAAAATTGAAAGCCACTGATTTCTGGACATTGACTTTGTATCCTGCCATGTTACTGAATTTTTGTTTGAGTTCTAGTAGATTGTGGGTGGAATCTTTTTTTGTTTTTCATAGAAAGAATCATGTCATCTGTGAAGAGAGAAAGTTTGACTTCTTCACTGCCAATTTGGATACCATTTGTTTCTCTTTGTTGTCTGATTACCCTGTGTCATTTTATGGGCACATTTAGGCCATTCACCTTAAGAGTGATTATTGATAGATACGTTTTTATGGACATCGTTTTAACTTAGAAGTCTTTCTGTCTGTAGATTGTCTCTATATTTCTGTTCAATGACATTCTTAGGATTTTTTATCTTTTATAGAAACCCCCTTAATATTTCCTGCAGTGTCGACTTGGTGGTTGCATAGTCTTTTAAGCATTGCTGGTCTTGGAAACTCTATCTCTCTATCCATTTTGAATGTCAGTCTTGCTGGATAAAGTATTCTTGGCTGCATGTTTTTCTCATTTAGTGCCCTGAATGTATTTATGCCAGCCCTTCCTGGCTTGCCATGTCTCTGTGGACAGGTCTGACATTATTTTGATGGGTTTTCTTCTGTATGTAAGGAGCTTATTTTCCCTAACTGCTTTCAAGAGGGTCTTCCTACAGTTATAATTCTTCATTCTTACTATTAGGTGTTGCAAGGACTTTCGAGAATCTATAATCTTGGGTGGAAACCGTTCTGCCTCCAGACATGAATGCTGTTTCCATTCATGAGATTAGGAAAATTTTCATAGACAACTTGTTCCACTCTATCTTCTAGACTTCTTTCTTTCTCCTCTCCTTCGGGGATTCCAATAATTCTGACAATGGGATGTTTCATGGCATCATTTATTTCCCTGATTCTGTTTTCGTGGCTTCTGAGCTGTTTGTTCCAGGCTTCCTCCTGGTCCTTTCTCTCTATCTGTTTGTCCTCCAGATCACTAATTCTATCTTCTGTCTCAGTTACCCTAGCTTTCAGAGAATTTAGATTAGATTGGAACTCATTGAGAGCATTTTGAACATCATCCCTGGTGGCTTTCAATTCTGCCCTAACATTGTGAACATCATCCCTGGTGGCTTTCAGTTCTGCCCTAATCAATTCTGCTTGGTCATCCCTGGCTTTCTCCAACCTTGCTGTTGCCTGGATAATTGTTAGCCTGAATTCCTTTTCCAACATATTGTTTATGTCGATAGCCATTAGCTCTGTTGCAGAAGGTCTATCCTCTGTATTTTTCTTCTGTTGGGCATTCCTCCTCCTAGTCATTTTGTTGAGAGAAGACTGAATGGTTGTAGCTGGATTTATCAATTGTGGTTCAGTCAAGGTGCACCTTGGAACACTTCTGAGCAATAAGGATTTCCCACCCAAATGAGAGAAAAGAAAAAAGAAAAAAAGAGGGGGGAGGGAGGGATGATAAAAGAGAAAGCTCATTCCAAATGGGACCCAACGTAAGATTTATGAAGTATACAAACAAAAACACACAAACAAAAAGACTGATAAAAGTATATGACAAGAGAAAAATATATATATATATATACATATAAAAGCAAAAAAAGGAAGAACCTCATCAAAAAGAACCCCAAGCATAGGATTTATGTACTATCAGGACAAACACAAATACACAGAAACTCTGGTGGAAGGAAAAGATGGGAGAGAGGTTATAAATTCTCCATGTGGGTGAGGAAGGTTATTTTGATTCTTCCTGGATATAACTTGATGTCATTGTTAAAGGACTCAACTTTCCTAAGATAAAGGGGGGTTAAAAATTAGTTTACCTGTAGGCATAGCATTGATTGGGGAAAGGGGATTACTTTGAAGTTTAACTCTATATGTATATTAGAAAATAAAAATTAAAAAAAAAGAATAGACTAAACTAAACTAAAATTTAAAAAAAAATAAAAAAATAGAAAAGCAAAAGAAAAACATGGTTGTATGTATCAAAAAGTTCCGGTTAGGACATTGGGGAGGGGAGGCGAACCATAAGAGACTATGGACTCTGAAAAACAACCTGAGGGTTTTGAAGGGTCAGGGGTGGGAGGTTGGGGCAACCTGAGGGTTTTGAAGGGTCAGGGGTGGGAGGTTGGGGGAACAGGTATGGGTAATGGGGAGGGCACGTTTTCCATGGAGCACTGGGTGTTGTGCAAAAAGAATGAATACTGTTATGCTGAAAAAATAAATAAAATGGAAAAAATAAAAAAAATAAAAATAAAAATAAAAAGCGGTGCAATAAAAAAAAAGAAGGTTATTAAGTAATTTGATGTACTGGACATCTCACTGTGATGGTAAATAGGTTAAAAAATTATCTATATGTTTAAAAATATGAACCAGAATAGTGGTAACGAGTTAAAAATAAAAGTTGTATTTATGAAGTAGTGGTGGTTGTTCTCTTGATGTCTTTTTTTTTTTTTTCTTTCCTGGTTGGTTTACTGGGGGAGGGGCCTGCCACGTGGGTTTTCAGTCGGTGATGTTCCCGAGTTAAGTCCTCCCACCTCCCTCAAGGGGGTGGGCTCTGAGGAAACTTTTTTTTTTTTTTTTTTTTTTTTTAGGCTTTTGTTCTCTGGAGGTTTTCATGTGTGTTCATATGTTTTCTCTTGCCTTGACAGCTTTTGATGGTTTTTATAGGTTTAGAGGAGAGCAAACCGCACCCCAACCTCCCTCTCAGAGAGAAGCCTCAGAATGCTCTGCAGAGCTGCTGGAGGAGTAGGTTCCGAGTCACGGTCCCTGGGGATGCAGGATCTCCTCCTTGTACCCAAAACCACAGCAGCAGTGGCTGTCTGGGCAGCTCCAGACCGCCAGAGAGGATCCAAGCAGCAATCGCACACTGAGATTTTCCCACTGACCCAAGCTGGGAGTGCCTGGTTTTTCCAGGTCCCAGAGCTCTTGGCTAGTGCCTGTGAGCACCTCTCCCAGGGGAGGGTGTGGGGCGCATGCGTCCCAGGCTCTGATCCCTCGGTGTGGGTCTAAGAGTGGCAGGCTAATGCCTGCCCACACCTCCCTCAGGGAGGGTGTGGGGCACATGTGTCTCAGGAACGCTGTCTGGTGAGGCTCCCAGCCCCTCACGGGAGCCGGACCCACCGCGTTCTCAGGCATGCTGGTGGCTCAAGCACAATGGTGGCTCAGGGAACAAGACCTGGTTTCTCCGCTGCACTGTCTCTGGTTCAGCACGAGGGGAGGCTGTCCTGGGTCCGGAGACTTAAGCCCCTGTCCCTAACTGCCCCGATTCCCACAGTTTCCCCCCGCGATCCTTTGCTCTTTTTTGAGTGCTTTCAACCAGACTCCAAGTTAATGTTGGTCCCCAGAAGCAGGGCACTCTCGTATTGGGGTATTATTTTCCAATCAGTCACCTCTGTTGGCTCCCTCCCCCTTTTGTTTATCTTCCAATATCAGTCCAATGTTCCCACTCTGCTTTACCTGCTCCCTGGCGTCTTATGCTCCTTCAGAGATCCAGACACATATAATTCTGATCTTAGGCTGATTTCATGGGTGATCGTATTTCTTTGGTAGGTAATCAGCTCACATTAAGGTACAGGTTGAAATGGCACCTCCTCCTACCTCCCCGCCACTTTGACTCCTATTTCTTGTCTTTTTATTTATTTATTTTTTCTTATGGTTGACTTAACGTTTTATAGTATTGTGGTCAGAAAGTATCCAAGACATTGAAATCATTTTATACTTGATGAGTCCTGATTGCCTGATTTGTGACCCAGTGCATGATCTCTTCTGGAGAATGCCCAATGTGCCCTTGAAAAAAATGCACATTCTACTGTTTTAGAATGAAATATTCTAAGTATATTTGTTAACTCCACTTGGTCCAGTGTGTCATTCAAAGCCATTGTTTACTTGTTGATTTTCTATTTAGATGATTTGTCCATTGATGAGTTGTGTATGAAATTCTCCTACTATTATTGCTTTATTTTCAATGAGTTCCTTTACATTTGTTATTAATTGTTTTATATATTTGTTGCTCTCCAATTGGGGACATAATATTTTTAATTATTAGATCTTTGTGTGGGATGGTATACCCCTTTATTACGATATACTGACCTTTTCCATATTTTTTATTGTGTTTGTATTAGAATCTAGCTTGTCTGATACAAGTATTCCTGCCTTGGGTTTCTTTTGGTGTTCTTTTACTTAATAGTTATTTTCCCAACATTTTGCTTTCAATCTGCAGGTGACTTCAGGTCTAAAAATGAATGTCTTGTAGGAAGAATCCAGATAGATCTTATTTTATTGTGTGTGTGTTTCATCTGTTCTCACACTATGTATTTTCAATGGAGCATTTCATTTATGTACATTCAAATTATTGATAGATAACTATTCAGTGTCATTTTATTACTTACTTGTCATAGTTTCTGGATATTTTCTGTGTTCCTTTATAGTGTTTATGACTTTTGGCTTTTCCTTCACGTTCAAAGTGTTCCCTTTCATATATCTTCCTGGGCTAGTTTAGTGGTCACAAATTCCTTCAGTTTTTGTTTGTGTGGTAAAGTATTTATCTCTCCTTCTATTGTGAATGATAGCCTTACTGAATAGAGTAAATTTGGTTGCATTTTTTCCTATTAAGTGTGTTGAATATATCATGAAACTCCCTTCTGGCTTGCTATATTTCAATTGAGAGATCTTCAGATAACCTTATTCATCTTTACTTAAAAAATAGGGACTTCATTTGTCTTGTCACATTTCAGATTTTTCTTTATCACTATATGTTTGAAATTTAACTACAATATGGCTCAGTTGTTTTTTGGTTGTCTGTTTTGTTGTTGTTGTTGTTGTTGTTCTTTTTGATACAATTGAGGCATATTTGAGAAGGGCAGTCCTGCCATAACACAAGAATATGGGACTTGGTGTAAGTAATTTAGGCAAACCAAAATAGGTTTTATGCTGCTTCAGCAGGTGCTTCTGTGTTTATGCTTAGGAGTAGGACAGGGAAATAGAGCCCACTAGCTCTTTTGTTTCCAAAGACATGCCTCCTTGAATGCTGCCTTTAGGGAAACATTCCAAGAAATGTAAGTAATCATCTCACTTTTCCATCCAGACACTCTTCAAATTACTGTTTCCATGCTTTCTCTCCAAGGATATTTGCCTGCCTTCTCTCCAAAACTCCAGGCTTTAGGCGAGGCTGATAGTATGAACTCAAGAAAGTCAGCCCCTCTCATTTTCCAAGCCTATGCCTTTGGGGGAACTGGTTTCCTTGTCTGTTCTCTGTCCTCTCTGTATCACCATTCTCTATGATCATGGATCCATCCCCTCTGTTGTACCCATGATCCCTTTCTTCCCTAAACCATTTCTCTGTGCTTCCTACTTTCTTTGATGTGGTCTCTTCTCTCACTTTAATTATGGACTTTGTTTTGTGCATCCTCAGGTCTATTTCTGGGTTATTTATGATAATTTGACAATCATCTAGGTTTGTTTATGAGCAAGATAAGCCTAGGATCCTGTGACTTTGCCACCATCTTCCTCTTCCTCAGTCTTTATTGTTGTTCTTCTTGTCATTGCTGTTGTGTTGGTTATTGTTAACTTTCTCAATTTTATTACTTATAATCAGTCTGTTTAGAGTTTTTTATTTATTTATTTATGGTTAAGTTTAGGAAGATTGTCAGTTTCTAGTAATTTATTGGTTTCTTCCAGGTTGTCCCATTTGTTCGCATAGAATTTTTCTTTTTTTAATTAATTTTATTTTATTTTTCAGTAATCCAAGATTCATTGTTTATGTGTCACACAAAAAGCACTCCATGCAATACTTGCCGTCCATAATACTCACTACCAGGCCTACCCAATCCCCAGCCCCCTCCCCTCCAAAACCCTCAGATTGTTTCTCAGAGTGCACAGCCTCTCATGGTTCTTCTACCCCTCTGATTTTCCCCAATTCACTTTTCATTTCCTTCTCCTAATGCCCTCCATGTTATTTTTCAGTCTTCTTTTTTTTTTAATTTAATTAGTCAATGTATACTACATCATTAGTTTCACATGTAAAGTTCAATAATTCATCGGTGGTGCCCATCACCTCACATCCCCTCTTTAATGAGCATCACCCAGTTCTCCCATCCCCCCACCTTTCCAAAACCCATCCTTCCTTTCCAAAACCCTCAATTTTTTGTCCTATATTGAGTCTCATACTTTTTCTCCCTCTCTATTAATCTATTAAGTTTTCTCTCACGTCCTCTATGATCCTCTGTGCCGTTTCATATAATTCACATATGAGTGAAACTATAGTATTCTTTTATACTGCTTTTATATCTATGATGTGAATGGTTACTTTCCCTCTCTTGTTTCTGACTTTATTTATTCTTTATAATAGATATATTTATAATAGATAAACATACAAATAAAAATATAAAATATAATAATTTATTCTTTAAAAGAATAAAGTCTTTTATGACTTTATTCTGACTTTATTATTTCAGTGGATCTTTTCTATTTTTTCTTGTTGAGTCTGGTTAAGGATTTGTCAATTTTGTTTATGTTTCCAAAGAACCAGCTTCTGGTTTCTTGGATTCCTCTGTTTTGTTTTGTTTGTTTGTTTGTTTGGTTGGTCTTTTTTAATCTATGTAATTTATTTCCATTCTGATCTTTAGTATTTCCTTTATTTTACTTACCCTGGGCTATTTTTGCTCTTTTCTTGTTTCTTTGGGTGTAAGACTAGATTGTTTAGGTGAGCATTTTCTTGTTTCTTGACATAGGCCTTCATTGCTATGTGATTCCCTTTTAGAAGTGCTTTTGTTGTGTCCCATAGATTTTGGACCATTGTGTTTTCATTTTTTTCTGTATCTATCTGTCATTTATCACCTATCTATCTTCTATCTATCTATCTATCTATACCTATCATCATCATCTATCTATCACCTATCTTAAAATTCTTTGATCTATCTATCATCTATCTATATTTATCATCCATTATCTGTCAACTATCTATACATCATCTATCACCTTTCTATCATCTATTTATCTATCTTTTCTATCATCTATCTATCTAACATCTATCATCTATCATAAAACTCTTTTCTTATTACTTCTTTGAGTCATTTGGTGTTTAGTAACATGCTGTTTATTCTCCATGTGTTTGTATATTCCCATTTTTTTTTCTTGTGACTTGTTTCCAGCTTTCAACCACAATGATAAAAAAACATATATGGTATGATTTCAATGTATATAAGTTTACTGATGTTTGTTTTTTTGCCTAATGCAAGATATGTTCCAGAGAATAACCGTGTGCACTTGAAAGAACGTGTTTATGTTGTTATGTATTTCTGGTGCAATGTGTCATTCAGACGTTGTTCCTCATTGATTTTCCACCTGGATGATTTACCCGTTGATGTAAGTGGAGGGCTAATGCCCCCTGCTGTTATTGCATCCCCACCAGTTTCTCTAATTATGTCTATTTATGCTTGCTTTGCATTTTTAGGTGCTCCAGTGTTGAATGCCTAGATATTTTCATTGCTATATCTTTGGGTCGGATGGATCCCTTTCATTATGTAATATTTTTTTGTCTCTTGTTATAGTCTTTGCTTTAAAGTCATTCTTCTTTTTCCCCTGATGTAAATATTGAAACCTTATTTTTTATTTTTCTTCTCACTTCTATTGCCATGGTGAATATTTCTCTAGCCATTCAATTTCATTATGTCTGTGTCTTTTGATCTGAGGTTTATCTTTCATAGGAAGCATTAGAATGGGATTTGTTTTTATATCTATTCCATCTATATGTTTTTATTTTTTATTTTTTTTAAAGATTTTATTTTATTTATTTGACAGAGAGAGAGATCACAAGTAGGCAGAGAGGCAGGCAGAGAGAGAGGAGGAAGCAGGCTCCCCGCAGAGCAGAGTTTTGATTGGAACATTTAGGCTTTTTACATTTAATGTAGTTATTGATAGGTATGCACTTACTGTCACTAAAAACAACTTCTGGTTGTTTATGTAGATTTTTTTCCTTTATTCTTCTTTTGCTGTCTTTCTCTGTGATCAGTGAGTTTCTATACTGTTAGGTTTTGACATCCTTTGTGTTTACTATTATTTTTTCTATATCTATCATAGGTTTTGGGTTTGTGGTTGCCATTACCATGATATATATGGGGAAAGAGTAGTTAATGAAAATTTGATGGTCTTTTAATTTCATATTCCTTAAAGAATGAAAAACAAAAACTTCCCATTTCTTCCCTTTTCATTTTACCTGTCATTTGTTTTTGCTCCCTCCTGAACGTTTTATGTAAGAGCTGTTGCATACTATATTTTCAAATGATTTTCTTTTGTCCAATTATAGCCATAGGTTTTCCACTTTTTTCACTTCCATTTTCTTAACTTAAATTAAATTAGCCAACATATAGTACATCTTTAATTTCAGATGTAGTGTTCAGTAATTCATGAGCTGCATATAACACCCAGCACTCAACACATCATGTGCTCTTCTTAATGTTAGTCACCAAGTTAACCAATCCCTTTACCCTCTTCCCTTCCCAAAACCCTCAGTATATTTCTGGAGAAAATAATCTCTCTTCCTTTGACTCCCTGTCTGAATTCTTATTATTCAGTTTTCTCTCCCTTCCCCTATGGTCCTCCACACTGTTCTTTATGTTCCACCTATGAGTGAAACCATGATTATTGCCTTATCTGCTTGATTTATTTTATTTAGTATAATACCCTCCAGTTCCACCCATGTCAATGCACATGGTAGGTATTTATCCTTTTGATGGTTGAGAAATATTCCAGTATATATATGAAACACTTATTCTTTATCCGTTCTTCTGTCGAAGGGCATCTTGACTCCTTCCACAGTTTGGCTATTATGAACATTGCTGTTATGAGCATTGAGATGCATGTGCACATTATTTCACTACATCTCTTTCTTTGGGGTAAATACCTAATAGTGCAAATTTTGGAATGTAGAGTAGCTCTATTTTTTACGTCTAGAGGAACCTTCATACTATTTTACAGATTGGCTGTAGAAGCTTAAATTCCCACCAAGAGTGTAAGAATGTTCCCCTTTCTCCACATCCTCACCAACATTTGCTGTTCCCTGTCTTGTTAATTTTAGCCATTTTAACCAGTGTAAGGTGTTATCTCATTGTGGTTTTGATTTGAATTTCTATGATGGCTAGTGATGTTGAACCTTTTTTCCTGAGTCTGTTGGCCATTTTTATGTCTTCTTTGGATAATTGTTTATTCATGTCTTCTGCCCATTTCTTGACTGGATTCTTTGTTTTTTGGATGTTGAGTTTAGGATATTCTTTATAGATCTTTGATATCAGCCCTTTATTTTAACCTCATTTTCAAGTATCTTCTCCCATTCTGAGGGCTGCCTTTTTTTGTTGACTATTTCCTTTGCTGTGCAAATCTTTTTATTTGATGAAGTCCCAAAAGTTCATTTCTATTTTTGTTTCTCTTGTCTTTAGAGACATGTCTTACACAAAGTTAGTGTGGCCAAGGTGGAAGATGTTACTGACTTTGTACTCCTCTATGATTTTGATGGATTCTTGCCTCACACTGAACTCTTTCCTCCTTTTTTGGGTTTATCTTTGTGTAAGAGAATTTCACTCTTCTGCATGTGGCTGTCCAATTTTCCTAACACCATTTGTTGAAGAAGCTGTCTTTTTTTCCATTGAAAAATCCTTCCTTACTTGTCAATTAGTTGACCATAAAGTAAAGGGTTCACTCCGGGCTTTCTCTTCTGTTATATTTTTCTACGTATCTGTGTGCCAGTACTAAATTGTCTTGACGATCACAAATTTATAATTTCAGGCACTGGGTTGCCACCAGGTTTGCTTTTCTTTATCAACATTCCCCTGGCTATTCAGGGTCTTTTTCTGGTTCCATACACATTTAAGGATTGTTTGTTCCACTTATGTGAAAATGGTTCAGTGGTATTTTGATAGGCATTGCTTTGAATGTGTACAATGTTTATTCTTCTAATCCATGATTATGGAAAATTTTTTCATCTCTTTGTGCCTTCCTCAATTTCTTTCATAAGTGTTATCTACTTCTTAAAGTTCATCTCTTTACCTCTTTGGTTGGGTTTATTCCTAGGTATCTTCTGGTTGTTGCAATTGTAAATCGAATTGACACCTTCCTTTCTTCACTCATATTGTTAGTGTATGGAAGTCCAACTGATTTCTGTGCATTGATTTTGTATCCTGCCACATTGCCAAATTATTGTATGAGTTCCAGAATTTTTTTTGTGGAAACTTCTGGCTTTTCCACATAAAGTATCATGTCATCTCTGAATAGAGAGTTTGATTTCTTCTTTGTCAATTTGAATGACTTTCATTTCTTTTTGTTTTCTGCTGAGACTAGGAATTCTAATACTGTGTTGAACGGTAGCAGTGAGTGGGGATCCCTGTCATGTTCCTGACCTTAAGGGAAAGTCTCTCAGTTTTTCCTTACTGAGAATATCTTACTGAGATAATGGGTGTAGGCATTTCATAGATGGCTTTTATGACATTACGGTGTGTCCCCTCTTTCCCTATATTCTGAATAGTGTCAATCAAGAAAGGATTCTGTATTTTGTCAAATGTGTTTTCAGCATCAATTGAGAGGATCATTTGGTTCTTGTCCTTTCTTTTAGTGATGTGATGTATCACAATGATTGATTTGTAAATGTTAAACCACAATTGCAGCCCAGGAATAAATCCCAATTTGTTCTGGTGAATAACCCTTCTAATGTTCTGTTGGATCCTACTGGCTAAGATCTTGTTTATTATTTTGGCATCCATGCTCATCAGGAAATTTGGCCTGTAATTCTCCTTTTTGATGGGGTCTTTGTCTGACTGTGATAAAGTAATGCAGGCCTCACAGAAGGAGTTTGAAGTTTCCCTTCTATTTCTATTTTCTTTGAAAAGCTCCCATAGAATAAGTATCATTTCTTTTTTAAATGCTCAGTAGAATTCCCCTGGGAAGCCCTCTGTCCATGGACTCTTGTTTTTTGGAAATTTTTAAATTATTGTTTCTATTTCCTTGCTGGTTAACTGGTTATTTTTCTAATCAGATTGTCTCTTTCTTCCAGTTTCATTTTTGGTAAGTTTATAACTTTCTGGGAATGGATCCATTTCTTCCAGATTGCCTAAATTGTTGTCATATAGTTGCTCATAATATGTTCTTAAAATTGTTTATATTTCCTTGATGTTTTTTGTGATATCTCCCCTTTCAATCATGATTTTATTAATGTGAGTCCTTTAATTTTTCTTTTGCAAAATCTGACCAGGGGTTTGTTGGTCTTATTAGTTCTCTGAATGAACCAGCTTCTAGTTTAAGTGATCCATTTTACTGTTCTTCTGGCTTCTATTTCATTGATTTCAGCTCTAATTTTTATTATGTGTCTCCTCCTGCTCCAATGAGGCTTTATTTACTGCTCTTTATCCAGGTCCTTTAGATTTAAGCATAGTTTGTGCATTTGGATTTTTCTTTTCCTTCTTTCTTTCTTTTTTTCTTTTTTCTTTTTTTTTTAATTATTACAATGTGCTTCCCTCTTAGAACTGCCTTTGCTGTATCCCATAGCATTTGAACTGTGTTTTCATTCTCATTATTTTCCATGATTAAAAAAATATATTCTTTAATTTTATGGTTGACCCATTCATTCTATACCAGGATACTCATTAACCTCCAAGTGTTTGATTTTTTTTTCCAAATTTCTTCTTGTGATTAAGTTCAAGTCTCAAAGCACCATGACCTGAAAATATGTCCGCAATAATCTCAGTCTTTTGGTATCAGTTAAGACCTCATTTTTGACCCAGTATGTGATCTACTCTGGAAAAACTTTCCTGTGCATTAGAAAAGAATGATTATTCTGTCGATTTAGGATGGAATTTTGTGTATATATCTTTATCTCTTTTTCCATTCTAAATGACCTCGCTAGATAAAGAATTCTTAGCAGTATGTTCTTCTCATTTAATAACCTGAATATATTCAGCCTTTGATGGCCTACCAGTTTTCTGTGGACAGGTCTGATGTTATTCTGATGTTTCTCCCTCTGTACGTAAGGAACCTCCTGTCACAAACTGCTTTCAGTATTGTTTCTTTTTCTATAAAATTCAAACTTCATGATTATATGTTGGAATGCTGATCCATTTTAATTGATTTGGGGAGCAGTCCTTGCTGCCTCTTGGAAATGAATGCTCATTTCCTGCCCCAGATTAGGGATGTTCCCGACTAAAATTTGCTCAAATATATCTCCTGGCCCTCTTTATTCCCCCTCAGAAACCCCCATATTTTTGACATTTTTTTTTTCTTCTCAGAGAATCATTAAATTCTTGAAGGCTTTCTTCTTAGGTTATTAGTTTTCTTTCTCTTTTTTTCCTCAATCTCTTTTCTTTCCATTGGCCTGCTTTAGATCACTTTTTCTCTCTTCTGCATCACTAACCCTAGCTGTTAGCACATCCAATTTAGACTTTATCTCATTTATAGCATTTTCAAGTTTGGCCTGATTAGATCTCTTTTCTGTGTTTAGTTTCTCCACTGTATTACTTTTTTTTCTCTTTCCGAGCCCAACTATTAACTTTTTAAGTACTAACCTGAATTTCATCTCTGACATCTTACTTATATCCCTACTGATTATCTCTGTGGCAGAGAGCATTGCCTCTGATTCTTCCCTTTGTTGTTAATTCCTCCTTCAAGATATTTTACCCAGAGAAGAATGGGTGATCATGTGAGCAGTCGAAAATATAAACAGTAACACAAGCAAAATCACCCTGGAGAAATCCAAGGTGGTCACAAAGCAAAACAGAAAAGCAAAAAAAAAAAAAAAAAAAAAAAAAGAAAACCATAAAAAACAAGAACAACGGAGAAAAAGAAAATGTGTGTGTGGGAGTGGGAGAAGGATATAATCTCTCAGGGTGGAAAAGGAGGGTGATCCACTTGTTCCTGAATTTTGCTCTGTGTGTTAGAAGACACTACCTTCCATAATTGTAAAGAAATCAAAATTTATCCATATACAAAAATAAAATTGAATAGGGTGAAAAAATGACTAAAATGAAGCCTATATCTATAAAATGTAGATGTAAAAAATAAAATTTAAAAAGTGACTTAAAAGAAGAAGTTCATAAAATAAGAAACTAGTTGAATTGTAAAAAGGTTAAGAAAACAAATGGAAAATTTAGATTGAAAGATGAACAAATTGTGAGGGACACACACACACACACACACACACACACACACACACACACCCCTCACGCTCAATATACTATTTCCCTGGCACTGGAATTTTACAATCTTGGATCCATAAACCAGTTTTCCTTTTCTTTCAGTCAGTCTTCTGGGGAAGGCATTCTATTAAGCTGCTTCTCAGATATCTTTGCATGGGTGGAGTTGACCTGCCCTTTGCCAGGGGGCTAGGCCCAGTGTAAGCTGGTCCTCTGTGTGGTCTTTGTTTCTTGAGGCTTTCTGTGGCTTCTTAGAGGAATAGAATTAAAATGGCTATGCTCTGTTCTCTGGTCCCAGAGCTAAAAGATTGAGGTCTCCTCTCTTTAATAAACCCTATGGTACAAATAACCTTCACTTTTGTGTTCGCCAAACTCTACAGACTATTGTGCATGCCCACTGCAATCCTCCTAGGGGAAGTCCAAGGGATCATGTCACTGCCCTTTGTGTGTCCAGGAACTGAGAGTGGTTGAAGGCTTCTGTGTGCACCTTCTCTGCTGCTTCCAGAGGACTGCTGATTTTCCCCTTAGTGTCCCACCACTCTGAGAGCTGTTCTGGGTACAGCCATTTTGCCCCTCCTGGGATATTGTAAATGGCTGGCAAGTTCCAGTCCTTTTTTGGGTGTTCTGGCAGAGAGCAGTCACCAGTCTGGTCTGGCTCCTGGTTTATGGTGACCTCAGATGAGAATCCCCACCTTGACTCACTGACCATAATGAGTTTTCCCACTTCCATGCTGGTTTCGTGGTAATAAACTCATTTATTATTTGTGCTCCTATTTATCTGTCTTTCATATCTGAATGATAATACTAATGTGTAGCATATATTTGCTTATAAGTTTATTTATTTATTTTTTCTTTAGTACTTTGAATATATCAAGCCACTTTAACATGGCCTTCAAATTTTCTACTGAAAAATCAAATCATAGCCTTATAGGTTTTCTCCTATAGACTCTTTTTGTTTCTCCCTTAATGCTTTAAACAAAAATATAACTTTATAACATTTTACATTTTATTTATTTATTTTTAAGGATTTTATTTATTTATTTGAGAGAATGAGAGAGAGAGAGAGAGAGAAGGAGAATGACAGAGAGAGAGTGTGAGAGAAGTGAGGTCAGAGGGAGGAGCAGATTCCCCACAGACAGGGAACCTGATGTGGGACTTGATTCTGGGCCTCCAGGATCATGACCTGAGTCAAAGGCAGTTGCTTAACAAACTGAGCCACCCAGGCACCCCCCAATAGTTTACATTTTATTCATTTTTTCAGTGTACCAGTATTCATTCTTTTTGCACAACACCCAGTGCTCTATGCAAAACGTGCCCTCCCCATTACCCACCACCTGTTCCCCCAACCTCCCACCCCTGACCCTTCAAAACCCTCAGGTTGCCCCAACCTCCCACCCCTGACCCTTCAAAACCCTCAGGTTGTTTTTCAGAGTACATAGTCTCTTATGGTTCGCCTCCCCTCCCCAATGTCCATAGCCCGCTCCCCCTCTCCCAATCCCACCTCCCCCCAGCAACCCCCAGTTTGTTTTGTGAGATTAAGAGTCATTTATGGTTTGTCTCCCTCCCAATCCCATCTTGTTTCATTTACTCTTCTCCTATCCCCCTACCCCCCCATGTTGCTTCTCCATTTTAATTATTATGTTTTATAATATGGGTCACCTTGGATTCATCTAGTTTGGAAGATATTCTGTGCTTCTTTGACTTGCGTCTCTATTTACTTCCTTAGATTATGGGTATTTCTAGATATTAATTCAAATATTTTTTATCCTTTTCTCATTGTCTTCTTTTGAGATTCACAATAACGTGATTGTTTGTGTGCTTAATATATTCCAAAAGATCTCTTTATCTATCCTCACTTAAAGAAAATGGTTTCCCTTTTCATTGTTCAACTTATGTTTCCATGTTGGGGGGTAATGTAGAGCATGAAATCAGCCGTAATACCTGGCTTGCTAGAATGTGACATGGAGGCCAGTTGGGGACAGGGAAGTTTTCAGAGAATGGCGTAGTTCTTTGCAATGCCAACGTCTGTGTGACCACTCTGCCATTGGAATGCCATGGGGAGTTGCCTTCTCTGATGCTTCCTTAGCCCAAGCAGCTGCCTGGTGACCTAAGATGTATTCATTGTCCCTTAGGTTCTGTTTATGAGAATTCATAGAACACACAGATTAGCATATCACATCTTTCCTGTAAATAGATCATCCTAGTTCCCATAAAAGCCTTTATCACACATCACATGTTTGAGAAACAGTAATAAGGATTTGTCATTATCCTGAAGGACCAATAAATGTGGAAGCAAAGAAGAGCAAAGGGTCTTTGTCTCTAAGCATTGATTCCCTTGCCTTCTCCTCTCTTGGACAGCAAAGCTTGGAGTAATATTTCATCTATCATTTCAGGGATTGCTGGCCTTTCCCAGCATTCTCACTGGCCTGTTTCTCAGATCACTATGTTCTTTTACATCCCCTAATCTACTGCTATCTTTATCTAATGTGTTTTTTATTTCTCTTATTGTATTATCTGGTTCTGTTTGATTATTTTTAATATTTTCTGTCTGTTAATTTAAATGCTCACTGAATTTTTATACTCTTATCTTCATTTCAGTGAGTATCTTTATAATCATTACTTTAACTGGTTTACAAAACATATTGCTTATCCCTGTTTCATTTAGTTCATTTTCTGAAATTTATCCTTTTTCTTTCTTTAGGAGCATATTCCTCTCTCTCCCCATTTTGCTTCCTTTTGTTTGTTTCCATGGATTAGATGGAACAGTTCCTTCCCCCAAGTTTTATAGAGTGGTGTTGTATACACTGTCCTTATGTAGACTGTGTGTGCTTCATGACTTTTCCTGATTGGGTGGAACTGTGGGTTTTTATACTATATTCTTTTTAATTTTTTTAAATTTTGTTTACTTGAGAGAAAGAGAGCACAAGCAGAGGGAGAGGCGGGGGGAGAGGGAAAGGAATTTGCAGAGTTACTGCTGAGCACAGACCTTGATGTGGGGTTTGATCCCAGGATGCTGAGATCATGACTTGACCTGAAGACAAATGTTCAATAGACTGTTCCCTGCAAGAGCCTCTGCTAGTTGTTCCTTTATACTGTGGCTTTTTTCACACCTAGAAAATAATAATAATAATAATAATAATAATAGAAAAATAGCATAACGGTGATCTACCCCACGGAGTAGCCGGGTCCGGGGTTTATATGGACAGACCTTAGCTAAGATGCTCCTAAATTCCCACGAGGGATGCGAGCAGGACAGCATCTGAAAGATCCCCCTCCCTTTATCTGCGACATTGTTCACGATAGGAAGGAAATCTAATAAACCCACTATATTAAACTGCATGCTTAAAAATAATAAAAAAAAAAGATACTGATATAAAAAAACTGGTTTTCTCTCTATTTAAAAGGGCAAAGTTTTCTTAGGTTAATTGATCTGTTATGGTTTTCTCTTTGCCTGCCCAGAAAATACGGTTTCTATGTTTTTTTTTTTTTCCTTTTTTTTTTAATTTTTTCAGCGTAACAGTATTCATTCTTTTTGCACAACACCCAGTGCTCCATGCAAAACGTGCCCTCCCCATCACCCACCACCTGTTCCCCCAACCTCCCACCCCTGACCCTTCAAAACCCTCAGGTTGTTTTTCAGAGTCCATTGTCTCTTATGGTTCGCCTCCCCTCCCCAATGTCCATAGCCCGCTCCCCCTCTCCCAATCCCACCTCCCCCCAGCAACCCCCAGTTTGTTTTGTGAGATTAAGAGTCATTTATGGTTTGTCTCCCTCCCAATCCCATCTTGTTTCATTTATTCTTCTCCTATCCCCCTACCCCCCCATGTTGCTTCTCCATGTCCTCATATCAGGGAGATCATATGATAGTTGTCTTTCTCCGATTGACTTATTTCACTAAGCATGATACGCTCTATATGTTTTGTTTTATCAGGTGTTTAGCATCCCTAATTATATTTAGGCATGTGCTTTAAAACTTTTTAAGATTTTAGCAATTGTTGACAAGATTTAAATTGTAAATGAGATCTCTTTAACTCATAAGACTTTTCTTTTGTATACTAAGTTACTCGGTAAGTACTGCTAAACCAATAATAAACCTTGGGTTACATTTGAGTAAATGCTGTAAATACTCTAAGAGTTCTATACATTTCCTAAAGTTTTAATGTTTTGATAAGGTCATTACCTGGTAATTTAACCATATCTATTCTGAGTTTTTGTCATTTGTAATTGTTTTAATAATGTAAAATGAATTCCATTTTAAAGAAGATTAATATAAAGGACTTTTAGGACAGATACAGGTCTTTGATATGTTAAAATCCTAAAACTGAAATGGGTAAGAATTTCCAGAACTAACTAAAGCTGCATTCGGACTAAACCAGATTTAGTAACATGGGACTAAATAAACTAAAAGATTATAATGTTGTGTCTCTTAATGTTTTGTCTTATTTTAAACATTGCTGGTTCTCTAATGTTTGCTCTTCCAGACTAAGGAAACTTTTTTTCTTAAGATGTCTGTGACTTACAGAAATGTAAAATTTTTATTTGCAAACAAATCAAAGTATTCAACTTTTTTTCTGTCTGAACCCTCTGAAAATCAAAAGGTCTCAGTAAGTATTCTTTCTTCCATGGCAATCAGTTATTTGCATTAATTCAATAAGAATCTGTTCTCCTAAGACAGCTATCATATGATCTCCCTGATATGAGGACATGGAGATGCAACATGGGGGGTTAGGGGGATAGGAGATGAATAAATGAAACAAGATGGGATTGGGATGGAGACAAACCATAAATGACTCTTAATCTCACAAAACAAACTGGGGGTTGCTGGGGGGAGGTAGGGTTGGGAGAGGGGGAGGGGGTTATGGACATTGGGGAGGGTATGTGCTATCGTGAGTGCTGTGAAGTATGTAAACCTGGCGATTCACAGACCTGTACCCATGGGGATAAAAATACATTATATGTTTATAAAAAAAAAAAATTGGAAGGGGAGGCGAACCATAAGAGACTATGGACTCTGAAAAACAACCTGAGGGTTTTGAAGGGGTGGGAGGTTGGGGGAACCAGGTGGTGGGTAATAGGGAGGGCACGTATTGCATGGAGCACTGGGTGTTGGGCAAAAACAATGAATACTGTTATGCTGAAAAAAATAAATTTATTAAAAAAAAACTGTGCTACAAAAAAAAAAAAAAGAATCTGTTCTCCTTGTAACAGGACACTATTAGAAACATGGGTAATTTTACCAAGGCTTTTCAAAAATTTTGCCAAACCCTTCAAATTAAGCATTCAATATGTATTCCCTACAATTCTCAAGGACAAGCCATTACAGAAAGAGCTAATGGAGTCCTAAAATCCTATCTCAAAAAATTAAAAGAGGGGGAGATATTAAAAGAGGGAACAGTGAAATATTCACCTCATATGCATTTAATTTAAACTCTTTATGTTTTAAATTTTTTGATATAGGTCATACAGCAGCTGAATGGCCAGAACGGATGGAGAAGAAGAAGACACCTCCCCCCTTACAGTCAGAGCTTAATAAGAGATCTCTTGAATCAGGCCCTAGAGATAGTGAATCAGATCCAACACAATGAAGCATTGATCACTATATTATTAACATTATTAACTATGGTTGGCCTCCCCCATAGTGAGGCCACAGCCTATTGGGCATATCTGCCTGACCCACCTACTATAAGGCCTGTTACTTGGGATGATCCCACTCCCTGAGTACACACTAATGTTACAGAGTATTTCAGAGGAAGCAGCTCTGACGGCATGGAGTGCACGGAGCCTTATATTAATTGGACTAGTCTAGCAGCTCAAGTACAGATATGTTCCCAGTTACCTTCCTCTGGCCATGATTTTATCAATGGGTGTATGGTGGTCCAATCAAGACTTCATAACCTATATTTTGGGATACGCAAGAGGTGGAATCATTTGGTCTAATTTTGAGATAGGACTGGAAAGATGTACAGTCTATGAGGTTATAGGTGACAAAACTCCTAACACTCCCCAGAGAGATATGCGTCCTCCTGGTTACCCTAATTGTCCCCCCAAATTAAACTATTCTAACCCATGCTTCCATTTTAATCCAGGCCCCATTTTGACAGAATGTCTCCAAGAAAAGCCCTTGATCATCTCTCCTCATGGCATCCCTGATTTCTCCATCACCAATTGGTCAAGAATGGATAGAGAAGAACCTCTGCAATATGTTGCTTACCCTCCCGGCCTGCCGATGCATAATGTGACTATCCCTAGCGGGATCTTCTCTACAGCCAGAAGGATGTTTCATGCAGAACTTTGGAAGCTGGTTGCTGCCCTGGGACCAACTGGGGTGTAAATAGCTAAGAGCAGTTATACTGCCACAAAGGACTTCAACCTAACCTTACGGGCCTGTGTTCCTAGACCTTTTTTACTGGTAGTGGGCTCAGGAACAATAGTTCTCACCTCCTTTCCGGGGGAACACCTACTGTAAAACATCCATTGTAACAACTGTGAGTTAACTAATTGTTTATCATACTAATGTTAGCTTTGATTTAGTGGATCTGCAAAAAGATATATCAAGCATCAGTCAGTCTAGACTGGATGTAGTAAGCCCTGCTGATGTAGTAAAACAAATACTAAGCGGCCTTCGAGGTTTTAATCTGGGTAATATCATGAAACATTCCTTCTGGATTTTTATAATCATTTTTGTGATTCTCACTCCCCTCCTCATCAGCTGGTCTATTTCCGTATATCGAACAGGGTGGCAACGACTGCATACCCAAGCCTAACTTCATATGCTTGATTTATTTAAAAAAGAAAGGGGAGATGTGGGAAGCCACAGTAAGGCTTGAGATGAAAGCCAAACCAGGCTCCAACTTGTACCTCCTCCGATGTCTCACTGCTTGATTCAAGGCAGAGGATAACGGAGTTGAGTTGCATTGGAGAAAGAGCCCGTGCCATGCGCTGCTTGCTCGCCTACATGACTTCTCACATGCCCTCTAGATATTTGACCTTCAAAACAACCCAGATGCACTCATTAATCTTCTAGTGGTTCTTGCTGTCCTGTTAGAAGCTATGAGATAACTTTCAAGTGTGTTTCTAGTGGATGATGTTTACCATCCACCACCTGGCGCTGCCTCTTACCCTCGTGTTCCTGGTCAATTTGTCACGTGGGCCGTGACAGCTAACTTCAGTTTTAAATGATTTTCAATTTTTTTTCTATGTCCAAGGACAGAGAAATCTATTTCCAGTCCTTCTGTACCTTCTGTACCATCTCTCCCCACTGTCATTTGGGGGTTCCCTTTGCTACCATGTTGCTACCTCTCTTGCCATCTCTATCTTCAGTTGTTCAGAAGCTGTTCAGGCAGCTCTCAGTTCTTCAAAATAAATTGTTCTATTGAAAATTCAAGGCCTTGCGACATTATCACCTTGGTCCATAACTGTATTAGCTTCAGCTTAAAGTCACCAGTGGAATTAGCTTCTAGTGATAAAGTCAGCCTATTCTTTGACACTTTGAAACCAGACAATGTCATACCCTCTCTAGCTATGAACGTTCTCCATGGTAACTTCTTCCAAAATAAGGCTGTTTTGTTTACATAGAAAAACCTGTTGGTTATTGTAGCCACCTTCATTAATTATATTAGGTAAAACATTTGAAGATCTTGCTGCAGAACTTGCTTCTTCATCTGTTTCTTTGGTGTTATGGAGATAGATTCTCCATAAACTACCCTTAGTTTGAAACATTTCTTCTGAATATTCCTCACCTCACTAATTATTCATAGAATTGAAGAGAGTAAAGATCGTGCTCTGTGTTAGACTTTGGCTTCAGTAAATGATATGGCTGATTTTTTTGTTGTTGTTGTGGTTTTTGTTAATTTTTACTTATTTTTTCATTTATTTTCAGTATTCCAGAATTCATTGTTTATGCACCACAAACAGTGCTCCATGCAATATGTGCCCTCCACAATACCCACCACCAGGCTCACCCAACCACCCACCACCGGCCCCACCAAAACCCTCAGATTGTTTTTCAGAGCCCACAGTCTCTCATGGATCCTCTCCCCAACCAATATCCCCAAACTCCCTTCTCCTTTCCATCTCCCCATGTTCTCTGAATTATTCCTTATGCTCTACAAATAAGCGAGACCATATGACAATTGGCTCACTCTGCTTGACTTATTTTGCAAGGCATAATCTCTTCCAGTCCCATCCATGTTGATACAAAAGTTGAGTATTCATACTTTCTGATGGAGGCATAATACATCAGAGTATATATGGACCACATTTTCCTTATTCATTCGTCTGTTGAAGGGCATTTCAGTTCTTTCCACAATTTGGTGACTGTGGCCATTGCTGCTATTAACATTGGGGTACAGATGGCCCTTCTTTTCACTACATCTATATCTTTGACATAAATACCCAGTCGTGCAATTGCAGGGTCATAGGGAAGCTCTATTTTTAATTTCTTGAGGAATCTCCATACTGTTCTCCAAAGTGGCTGCACCAACTTGCTTTCCCACCAACAGTGTAAAAGGGTTCCCCTTTCTCCACATCCTCTGCAACACACGTTGTTAACTATCTTGTAGATTTTGGCCTTACTAATTGGTCTAAATTGGTATTTCAGTGTGGTTTTGATTTGAATCTCCTTGATGGTTGGTGATAATGAAGATTTTTTCATGTGTCTGTTAACCATTTGTATGTCTTCTTTGGAGACATGTCTGTTCATGCCTTGTGCCCATTTTT
Organism: Meles meles; assembly: GCF_922984935.1. NCBI lineage: Eukaryota > Metazoa > Chordata > Mammalia > Carnivora > Mustelidae > Meles > Meles meles. Next base: position 286,671 of record NW_025721617.1, on the reverse strand, counting down.
TTAAACTTCATTATCTATTTTCTGTGTTGAGTTTGAGGACTTCTTTATAGATCCTGGATATCAGTCCTGTACAGTCATTTAGGAATATCTTCTCCCATTCCATGGGTTACCTCTTTGTTTTGTTGACTATTTCCTTTTCTGTGCAGAAGCTTTTGATCTTGATGAAGTCCCCAAAATTCATTTTTGCTTTTGTTTCCTTTGCCTTTCGATACATATCTTGAAAGAATTTGTTGTGGTCAATGTCGAAGACATTACTGTCTAAGTACTCCTCTAGGATTCTGACGGATTCCTAACTCACATTGAAGTCTTTTGTCCATTTAGAGTTCATCTTTCTATATGGTGTAAGAGAATGGTCTAATTTCATTCTTCTACACATAGCTGTCCTTTTGTCCCAGCATAATTTATTGAAGAGACTCTGTTTTCCACTGGATATTTTTTCCTGCTTTGTTGAAGATTATTTGACCATAGAGTTTAGGGTCCATATCTGGCCTCTCTACTCTGTACCACTGGTCTATGTATCTGTTTTTATGCCAGTACCATGTTGTCTTGGTGATCACAGCTTGGTAGTAAATCTTGAAATCAGGCAACGTGATGCCCTCGGATTTGTTTTTCTTTTTCAACATTTCCTTAGAAAATTGGGGTCTCTTCTGATTCCATACAAATTTTAGGATTGTTTACTCCAGGTCTTTAAAAAATGCTGGTAGATTTTTTATCAGAATGACATTGAAAGTGTAGCTTGTTCTAGGAAGTATAGACATTTTAACAATGTTTATTCTTCTGATCCATGAGCATGAAAGGATCTTCCATATTTTTGTGTCTACTTTGATTTTTTTCATGTGTGTTCTGTAATTCCTCGAGTACAGATCCTTTACCTCTTTGGTTAGGTTTATTCCCACATATCTTTTGTTTGTGGTGTTTTAGTAAATGGAATCGATTCTCTAATTTCCAATCCTGTATTTTCATTGTTATTGTAAAAGAAAGCAACTGATTTCTGTACATTGACTTTGTATCCTGCCACATTACTGAATTGCTGTATGAGTTGTAGTAGATTGAAGGTGGAATATTTTGGGTTTTCCCTAAAGTATCAAGTCACCTGCAAAGAGAGAGTGTTTAACTTATTCATGGTCAATTTGAATACCTTTTATTTCTCTTTGATGTCTGATGGCTGTTTCTAGGACTTCTAATACTATGTTGAACAAGAGTGGTGAGAGTGGGAATTCTTGTCGTGTTCCTGATCTCAAAGGGAAGCCTGTCAGCTATTTCCCATTGAGGATTATATTTGCCATGGTTTTTTCATAGATAGATTTTATGAAGTTGAGGAACGTTCCCTCTATCCCTATACTTTGAAGCATTTTCATCAGGAACATATGCTGTATTTTGTCAAATGGTCTTTTTTTTTTTTTTTGCATCCATTGAGAAGACCATGTGGTTCTTCTCTCTTCTCTTATTGATTTTTTCTATCACATTGATTGATTTGTGAATGTTGAACCACCCTGGCAACACAGGGACCAATCCCAACTGCTCATGGTGGAAAATCTTTTAAATATACTGTTAGCTAGTATATTGTTGAGAATCATAGCATCCATAATAATCATGGATATTGGTCTGAAATTCTCCTTTTTGGTGGGGTCTTTGCCTGGTTTGGGGATCAGGGTAATGCTGTCCTCATAAAAAGAGTCTGGAAGTTTTCCTTCTCTCTTCAATTTTTTGAATATGTGTTATTTCTTCTTTGAAAGTTTGGTAGAGTTCCCCAGGGAATCCATCAGGTCCTGGGCTCTTGTTTTTGGGGAGGTTGTTGATCACGGTTTCGATCTTGCTACTAGATATTGGTCTATTCAAGTTTTTACATTCTTCCTGATTCATTTTGGGCAGTATATAGTTTTCTAGAATTGCATCCATTTCATCTATGTTGCTTCAATTATTGACATATAATTGTTGATAATAATTTCTGATTGTTTCTATTTCCTTGGTGTAGTTGTGATCTCTCCCTTTTCATTTATAATTTTATTAATTTGGACATTCTCTTTTCTTTTGGATTAGTTTGGTCAACTGTTTATTGATCTTATTGGTTCTTTAAAAAAAACAGCTTCTAGTTTCATTGATACGTTCTACTGTATCTCTAGGTTCTACCTCATTCATCTCTGCTCTAATCTTGATTATTTCCTTTCTTGTGTGTGGAGTTGATTTAATTTGTTTTTGATTCTTCAGTTATTTAAGGTGTAGCAATATCTGGTGTATTCTGGATTTTTCAATTATTTTGAGGGAGGCTTGGATGCCTATGTATTTCTCCTTAGGATTGTCTTTGCTGTACCCCATAGATTTTAGACCAAAGTGTGTTCATTCTCATTAGTTTCCATGAATTGTTTAAGTTCTTCTTTGATTTCCTGGTTGATCCAAGCATTCTAAAGCAAGGTGGTAGCTTACAGATGTTTGAGTTCTTTCCAAACTTTTTCTTGTGGCTGATCTCCAGTTTCAAAGCATTGTGATCTGAGAATATGCATGGGGAAATCTCAAACTTTTGGTATTGATTTTTTTTTTGACTTTTTATTTTTTTTTTTATTTTTTATTTTTTTTTCCATTTTATTTATTTTTTCAGCGTAACAGTATTCATTCTTTTTGGACAACACCCAGTGCTCTATGCAAAACGTGCCCTCCCCATTACCCACCACCTGTTCCCCCAACCTCCCACCCCTGACCCTTCAAAACCCTCAGGTTGTTTTTCAGAGTCCATAGTCTCTTATGGTTCGCCTCCCCTCCCCAATGTCCATAGCCCGCTCCCCCTCTCCCAATCCCACCTCCCCCCAGCAACCCCCAGTTTGTTTTGTGAGATTAAGAGTCATTTATGGTTTGTCTCCCTCCCAATCCCATCTGGTTTCATTTATTCTTCTCCTATCCCCCTACCCCCCCCATGTTGCTTCTCCATGGCCTCATATCAGGGAGATCATATGATAGTTGTCTTTCTCCGATTGACTTATTTCACTAAGCATGATACGCTCTAGTTCCATCCACGTCGTCGCAAATGGCAAGATTTCATTTCTTTTGATGGCTGCATAGTATTCCATTGTGTATATATACCACATCTTCTTGATCCATTCATCTGTTGATGGACATCTAGGTTCTTTCCATAGTTTGGCTATTGTAGACATTGCTGCTATAAACATTCGGGTACACGTGCCCCTTCGGATCACTATGTTTGTATCTTTAGGGTAAATACCCAGTAGTGCAATTGTTGGGTCATAGGGTAGTTCTATTTTCAACATTTTGAGGAACCTCCATGCTGTTTTCCAGAGTGGTTGGACCAGCTTGCATTCCCACCAACAGTGGAGGAGGGTTCCCCTTTCTCCACATCCTCTCCAGCATCTTGGTATTGATTTTTTAAAAGATTTTATTTATTTATCAGATAGAGTTCACAGGTAGGCAGAGAGGCAGGCAGAGAGAGAGAGAGGGAAGCCAGCTCCCTGCTGAGCAGAGATCCTGATGCAGGGCTCAATCCCAAGACCCTGAGATCATGACCTGAGCTGACGGCAGAGGCTTTAACTCACTGAGCCACCCAGGCACCCCTCAAATTTTTGGTATCGATTAATCCCTGATATATGACCCAATATGTGGTTTATTCTGGAGAAGGTTCCATGTGCACTCAAGAAGAATGAGTATTCTGTTCTTTTAGGTTGGGATATTTTGTATATATCTAGGAGGTCCATCTGGTCCAGTGCATCATTCAATGCAATTGTTTCTTTATTGATTTTCTGATTAGATAATCTGTCTATTACTGAAAATGGCTTGTTGAGATCCTCTACTATTAATGTATCCATGTCAATGTGACTCTTTATCTTGATTAGCAGTTGTCTCATGTATTTAGCTGCTCCCTTATTGGAGGCATAAATATTTAAAATTGTTAGATCTTCTTGGTGGATAGACCCTTTAAGAATGATGTAGTGTCCTTCTGTATCTCTGACTACAGTCTTTAGTTTAAAATCTAATTGATCTGATATGAGAATTGCTACCCCGGCCTTCTTTTGAGGCCCATTGGCATGAATGATGCTTCTCCACTCCTTCACTTTCAGTCTGGATGTACCCTTTGTTTTAAGAATAGATCTATTGTAGACAGCATATGGTTGGGTCCTGTTTTATCCTGTCTGCAATCCTTTGCCATTTTATGGGTGCATTTAGGCCATTCACATTGACAGTGATTTTCAGAGATACATTTTTATTTGCATCGTGTTATCTGTGAAGTCTTTGTTTCTATAGATTGTCTCCATGTATTTCTGTTCAATGATATACTTGTTTTTTTTTTTTCCTCCATTATAAGATCCCCCTTAATATTTCTTGTAGTGCCAGCTTGGTGGTCACATACTCGTTTAAAACCTTGCCATCTTGGAAGCTCTTTATCTCTCTATCCATTTTGAATGTCAGTCTTGTTGGATAAAGTATTCTTGGCTTCATGTTCTTTCCATGTAATGCCCTGAATACATCTTGCCAGCCCTTTCTGGCTTGCCAGGTTTCTGGGAACAGGTCTGACGTTATTCTATTGGGCCTTCCTCTGTACGTAAAGAATCTTTTCCCTCTCGGTCCTTTGAAAAAGCTCCTGTCATAAATTGTGATTCACCATTTTCATGATCACGTGTTTTGAGGTCTTTATAGATTCTATGATCTTGGAGGATGATTTTCTTCCTCTAGGAGAGGAACGTTGGTTCCATTCACCTGACTGGGAAAATTTTCAAGGAGAGTTTGTTCAACTATATCCTCTAGTCTTCATTCGTTCTCCTCCCCGTCAGGGATTCAATAATTCTGTTGTTGGAACATTTCATGGTGTCATTCATTTCCCTAATTCTGTTTTCATGGCTTCTGTGCAGTTCCAGGCCTCCTCCTGATCCTTTTTCTCTATCAGTTTATCCTCTAGGTCACTAATTCTATCTTCTGTCACTAATTATATCTTCTGTCTCTGTTACCCTATATGTTAGAAAATTTAGATTAGATTGGACCTCATTGAGATCATTGTGAACATCATCCCTGGTGGCTTTCACTTATGCCCTAATCGATTCCATTTTGTCATTAAAGGCTTTCTCCAGCCTCGCCATTGCCTGGATAATTGTTAGCCTGAATTCACATTCCAAAATACTGTTTATGTCCATTTCCAATAGCTCTGATAGAGAGGGCATAGTCTCTGAACTTTTTTTGCGCTGGACATTCCTCTTCCTAGTCATTTTGGTGAGAGATTGCTGAGGGGATTTTTAGCTGAATGTATCAACTGCGGTGCAGGCAAGGTGAACTATGGAACACTTCTAAGCAATCAGGAGTCTCCACCAAAAAGAAAGAAAAAAAAGTAAAAAAAGAGAGAGAGGGAGACAGGAAAAAAAAAGAAAAAAGAAAAAAGAAGACCCAGCCCAAATGGGTCCCAAAGGTAAGATTTATAAAGTATACAAACAAAAACAGACCAAAAAAAAAAGACCAATAAAAGTAAATAACAATAAAGACAAACAAACAAAAAAGACCCCAGCCAAAATGGAACCCAAATATAAGATTTATATAATACCAAAACGAAAACAAATATGCAGAAATATTGACAGAAGAAAAAGATGTGATGGTGATTATAAATTCCTAGTGTGGCTGAGGAAGGGTTTTTTATTCTTCCTGGGTGTATCTTGATATCTTTGTTAAAGGACCCAACTTTCCCTAGATAAGGGGGAATTAAAACTGATTTATATATAGGGGCAGTGTTGCCTGGGGAAATAGCATTACCTTGAAGTTTATCTTCATATGAATATTAAAAATAATATTAAAGTAAAGGAAAAATACAGGTTTATGTATCCAAAAACTCAAGTTAAAATATTATTGTGGAATTTGTTGTACTAACCATCTCATTGTGATGGTAAATAGGTTAAAATTATAAAAATATTAAGAATATTTAAAAAATTAAAAGAACAAGAATAGTGGGAACGGGTTAAAAATAAATGTTGCACCTATGAAGTATTGATGGTTGTCCTCTTTCATTTTTTTTTTTGGGGGGGGTTCACTTTCTGGAGGGGGGGGCTGCCACATGGTTTTTCAGGCAGTCTTACTAGAGTTGAGTCTTCCTGCCCTCATCAAAGAACTGGGCTCTAAGGAAACCAGTTTTCAGGCTTTTGTTCTCTCGAGGTTATTTTATTTTATTTTTTTCTTCCCTTTGGTAGCTTTTAGTGGTTCTTTGGAGGCTTAGAGGAATGCAAACTGCACCCAGACCTCCGTCTCAGAGAGAAGACTCAGTCTGTTCCCCTCTGGATGCTCCAGAGCACATAAACTCCACTTCTGTCACCAGCAGAGCACATCCCCAGTGACAGACTCAGGGGCAGCCTGAGCTCCTGCTTGTGCCCCAGTGCTACTGAAATCATGAGAAATATTAGTCCAGAGAGCTTGCTTCCAGCACTTGCCTCTGCCTCTGCTGTCTGGGCAGGGCCAAACTGTGAGCAAGGCCCCAAACAGAGATAGCACACTGAGGTTTTCACATTGGCTGAGGCTGGAAGTGTTCAGACTCTTGCCAGTCCTAGAGAGCACTGGCTAACGCCTGCATGGACCTCTCCCAGGGGAAGTTGTGGAGCGGGACTCAGACCCCAGTGGTGCAGTGCTCGTGAAGTGCAAAAAACACACAAAAAAAGTGTTTCTAGAGAGCACTGGCTGGCGTCCACACCAGACTCTCACATGCGCCAACACCGATACACTTTCATGTTCACTGGCAGCTCAGGGACCAATGTCTGACATCTTCGCCACTCTCTCTGGCACAGTGCCAGTGGTGGCTGGCCTGGGTCCATAGTCCTTAAGTCCTTAAGCCTCCTGTCCCTAACTGCCTGAGTCCACCAATTTCCCTTTAAGATCTTTAGCTTTTTTGAGTGCTTTCAACCAGACTCCAAGTAAATGCTGTTCTCCAAACACAGGGCACTCTTTTATTGGGGTATTGCTTTCCAATGGGTCACTTCTGGTGGCTCCCTCTCGCTTTTGTTTATCTTCTGATATCAGTCCAATGTTCCCACTCCACTTTAACTGCCCACTGGCATCTTCTGCTCCTCTAGAGATTCAGAAGTATATAATTCTGATCTCAGATTGATTTCATGGGTGATTAGAGTGCTTCGGTAGATAATCAGCTCACTTTAGGGCACCAGTTGAAACAGTGTCTCCTACATCTCTGCCTTCTTGCCCCCCCCAACATTCAGCACAATTAAATAAATATTAGTAAGCAATACCCTCAATGTACGTTATAAGTACCTGAGAAGTATACTGATATTAAATTTAGTTCCATTTTTTTTAGGACATTCAAAAAAATATCACAAATCATGACACAGGTCCCATTCCTTTTCTAATGCAATCCCTTTTCTCTAGACTTCATGCACTGCCATGACTCAAGAAGAGATTAGAGCTTTCTTCTATCTCAGTGAATCTCTACTTAGAACCCTAAATAACTCATTATTTCAAATTACTCTTTACCCCTGAGAATTTGTGATAACAACATAAAACGATGGCACGACTTTCCTGCCATCTGAGTTCCACCTGTTCTTCCTAAAGAACCTCTATCTTGAAGGTCACTCAAGGGTTGGGATCATCATAATTTTTGGTTTTAATCTAGATCTCAATCCAATAATAGCATTAGAGAAAGGCAGAACTTGATATATTAGGGTTGTCCAGTCTGTTATGGTTGGACAGCATAGCATAGTGGCTGTGATCAGATGTGGTGATGATATTGAAAGGGTTTGGGACATTATAGCAAGCACAAGAAAAAGTTGTAAGACCCAGAAATGATACATTGGAAAAGAATTTTTTTGGCCTTTTTTTTTTTTTAAACCAAATCTTCTGTACTTTAACACTGAACTTGTTTTACCTACCAATTAGCCCCACTAATATTTTCTCTATTCTTGGGTTTAGTGGAACTGAAATTTACAAATGCTGAGCTGATCTTAAGGACATTAGCATTTAACAAGATGTCATTTTTTATAGAAATTCTAAATAAATAATATTTTTATTTTGGCATAATATTTTTGATGTTATTGCTATTTGACACAGAATTATTTTAGCCTTGAGAGGAAAAATCCACATTCTGTGAAAGCAATTAGAAATAAATAAACAGAACAATCAGCATATACTATTTTATAATTGTTTTGTTAGTGTAAAACATTTTTATCAATTTGCCTTGAAATATGAGCATAATATATTGACATCTTGCTTTTAAAAATTATAAGAAGCACAACCATTACTCAATGAGTAAAAATAATTTAGACTTCTATAGCTGCTAATATATGTAGAATGATGTAAGGGAGAAGAGAAAGTAGCAATAAAGAGGAGAAGAAGGAAATTTGGGAAAAGAGAAAGACTGGCTGTACCAATCAGGTTCAGTAATGAATCCACTAATCAAATACACATTGCAAGCATTTTGCAAGGTTTAAGACATACAGAAGGAGGCATTAGTGCTGAACAGAGATAACTATTATCCAGCCATCCTGGTAAGGAACTAGGAAGACTCCACAGGGTGAGAGGTATTGAATTAAGATCTGTGAAAGAAGTCCAGGCAAAGATCAGGGAGGCACATGACTTTCTAAGCAGAAGTAACAGACTGTGTAAATGTAGAGTTTGGAAAGAACATGACACCTGGAGATGTTACAAGCTGCTGGGCACTGGTGGAGCTCAAGGAGATGGTGGAATTTGTGGGTAGACCCATTAAGACACATCATGAAAAGCCTTGGTGTCACATAGGAGAATCTGTAATTTACATCATAGGCTTTGGGAATCCACTGATAATTGATGAACCCCTGACCAGGTGTGTATGCACACAGACACATCACACTGGTAGGATAGTGAATAAATTATAATAAAGGAAAGGGCCAGAGCTGGAACATGTATGCAATTATTGGTAGAGATTTAGTTTAATTCAATTATTGGAAGTGATTTAGACCTCTTAAAAATGGTATAGTTGTGAGGGTGGAGTCAAGATGGTCGAGAAGTAGCAGGCTGAGACAACATCAGGTAGTAGGTGATCAGCTAGATAACTCTGGATAATTCTGGACACCTAAAAATCCAACAGGAGATTGAAGAGAAGAAGAGCAACAATTCTAGAAACAGAAAATTGACCACTTTCAGAAAGGTAGGACCAACGGAGAAGTGAATCCAAAGCTATGGGAAGATAAACCACGGGGGAGGGGGCCAGATCCCGGCAAGTGGCAGAGCAATGGAGCACAAAATCAGGACTTTTAAAAGTCTGCTCCACTGAGGGACATTGCTCCAGAGACTAAATCTGGGTGAAGCCCACACAGAGACAACGTGGACCCAGGTCCTGTGGGGTCACAGAAGGCCCCAGGTCCTATGGGGTCATAGAAGGATTGGGGATGTTTGAGTGTCACAGAGCTCACAGGTATTAGAGCAGGGAATCTGGCTACAGAGACAGAGCTGAGGAGTGAGCTCACAACTTGGGGTTACCTTGAACCGTAATCCATGACACAGGCCACTGCTCTGTGAGTGGAGTTCCCACAAGATCTGGGGGGAACCCCTTGGAAGAGCTCAGGGATTTGCAGCGTTTGGAGACTCCAGGTGGAGCTGTGTGCCAGAGACAGACACTTGGTTACAGACTGCATGAACTTGGAGTGCGGCCAGAGGCCAGGGAGGCAGGAGTCATTGAGCACTTTTCTCTGAGGGTGCACTGAGGAGTGGAGCCCCGAGCTCTCATCCCCTCCATGCCAGAGATTGGGAGGCCGCCATTTTAATTCCTGTCCTCCAGAACTCTATGGAAAGCATTCAGGAGCCAAAAGCTCCTGAAAGTGAACCTGGGCGGATTACTTAGCCTAGAACCCGGTAAGGGGGTGCAAGTCTGCCTGGGGCAAAAACATTTGAGAGTCGCTACAACAGACCCCTCTCCCTAGAAGATAAACAAGAAATCCAACCAAGACGAAGTTCATTTACTAAGAACAACAGCGGAATTCCAGAGGAAGAGAAAGCAAATCATGGAATTCACGGTTTTCTCCCCAAGAGACTTTATTCTTGCAAAGTTATTTTTTTTAATTTTATTTTTTTTCTGCTATTTTTTAAACCTTTACCATTACCTCTTTTAACATTTTTAACTCGTTTATCTTAACAATATCTTTCATTAAAAAAAATCTTTTTGAACCTTCATTATTATAGTCATATTTAATCATTCATTTTATCTAACTTTATTTTTGGATACATGTAGGGTTTTTTCTTCTAAAAATTTTGGGGTACAACTTCTAATAGATCAAAATATGCCCTAAATCTAGCACTGGGCTTGTACTAGTCTCCAGCCTGAGCAAATTCTCTCCACTTTCTTTTTCTTTCTTCTCCCAAGCAACTCAATTTATCTACTCCTTTTTTAGAAATTAAAAAAAAATGTATTCATACTCATATTCCATACCTTCATTGTGTTTAGCCTTATATATATTTTTCATTCTTTAAAATTCTGGGAGGTAATTTCTTCTAAGACACCAAAATACTCCCAAAATTAAGTGGGTGACACTTGTTCTAGTCACCAGTCTAATATTTTCTTTTTTTATATTTTTTCTGTATACGTTTTCTTTTTTAATTTTTTTCTGAACTTCTTTTTACCCTCTTTCTCCCTCCCCCCATGATTTGGGGTCTCTTCTGATTTGATTAAAATACACTATACTGGGGTCTTTGCCACCCTTTTAGTATTTTATTTACTCCTTCATACATTCTTATCTGGACAAAATGACAAGACAGAAAAATTCATCACAAACAAAACAAAACAAAACAAAAAAACAAGAGACAGTACCGAAGGCTAGGGGCATAATTGATATGGACATTGGTAATATGTCAGATCTACAGTTCAGAATGACGATTGTCAAGGTTCTAGTCAGGCTCGAAAAAGGTATGGAAGATATTAGAGAAAATCTGTCCAGAGAAATAAAAGCTCTTTCTGGATAAATAAAAGAATTAAAATCTAACCAGGTTGAAATTTAAAAAGCTATTAATGAGGTTCAGTAAAAAATGGAGGCTCTTACTGGTAGGACCAGTGATGCAGAAGAAAGAATTAATGATCTAGAAGACCCAGTGACAGAGAATAAAGAAGCTGAGAAAAAGAGACAAACAACTACTGGACCACAAGGGGAGAATTTGAGAGATAAGTGATACCATAAGATGAAACAACATTAGAATAAATTGGATTCCAGAAGAAGGTGAAAGAGAGAGGGGAGGAGAAAGTATATTGGAGAGAATTATTGGAGATAATTTCCCTAATATGACAAAAAGGAACTTGCATTAAAATCCAGGAGGTGCAGAGAACCCTCCTCAAAATCAATAAGAATAGGTCCACACCCCATCATCTAATAGTAAAATTTACAAATCTTAGCGACAAAGAGAAAATCCTGAAAGCAGCCCAGAGAAAGAAGTCTGTAACATACAATGGTAAAAATATTAGATTGGCAGTGGACTTATCCACAGAGACATGGCAGGCCAGAAAATAATTGGCATGATATATTCAGACCACTAAATGAGAAAAACATGCAGCCAAGAATACTGTATCCAGCTAGGCCATCACTGAAAATAGAAGGACAGATAAAAAGCTTCCAGGACAAAAAAAAACTGAAAGAATTTGCAAAGACCAAACAGCTCTACAGAAAATATTGAAAGTGGTCCTCTAAGCAAAGAAAGACCCTGTAAGTAGTAGATCAGAAAGGAACAAAGACAATATACAGTAACAGTCACCTTACAGGCAATACAAGGGCCCTAAATTCATATCTCTCAATAGTTACCCTGAATGTAAATGGGCTAAATGCCCCCATCAAAAGACACAGGGTATCAGAATGGATATAAAAACAAAACCCATCAATATGCTGCCTATAAGAAACTCATTTTAGACCCAAAGACACCTCCAGATTTAAAGTGAGTGGTTGGAAAACAATTTACCATGCTAATGGACATCAGAAGAAAGCTGGGGTGGCAATCCTTAGATCAATAAGATTTTAAGCCAAAGATTATAATAAGAGATGAGGAGTGACACTATATCATACTCAAAGGGTCTGTCCAACAAGAAGATCTAAAAATTTTAAATATCTATGCCCCTATCATGGGAGCAGCCAACTATAAAAAAACAAACAAACAAAAAACAAACAAACAAACAAACAAACAAACAAACAAAAAAAAAACAATGAATAACAAAATCAAAGAAACACATTGACAATAGTACAATAATCGTAGCAGACTTTAACACTCCCCTCACTTAAACGGACAGATCATCCAAGCAAAAGATCAACAAGGAAATAAAGTCTTAAATGACACACTGGACCAGATGGACATCACAGATATATTCAGGACCTTCCATCCCAAAGCAACAGAATACACATTCTTCTCTAGTGCACATGGAACATTCTCCAGAATAGATCACATCCTGGGTCCCAAACCAGGTCTCAACTGGTATCAAAAGATTGGGATCATTCCCTGCATATTTTCAGACCACAATGCTCTGAAGCTAGAACTCAATCACAAGAGGAAATTTGGAAAGAACCCAAATACATGGAGACTAAACAGCATCCTTCTAAATAATGAATGGGTCAACCAGGAAATTAATGTAGAATTGAAAACATTCATGGAAACAAATGATAATGAAAACACAATGGTTCAAAATCTGTGGGACAAAGCAATGGCAGAACGTGAGAGGAAAATGTATAGTGGTCCAAACCTTTCTCAAGAAACAAGAAAGGTCTCAAATACACAACATAATGCTACACCTAAAGGAGCTGGAGAAAGAAGAACTCTTCCCAGGAGGAGAAGAGAAATAATAAACATCAGAGCAGAAATAAATGAAATAGAAACCAACCAACCAAACAAACAAAACAAAACAATAAAACAAATCAACGAAACTGGGAGCTGGTTCCATGAAAGAATTAATAAGATTGATAAACACCTGGCCAGATTTATCAAAAAGAAAAGATTTAGGACCCAAATAAATAAAATCATGAATGAAAGAAGAGAGATCACAACCAACACCAAAGAAATACAAACAATTATAAGAACATACTCTGAACAACACTACACCAACAAATTTGACAATCTGGAAGAAATGGATGCATTCTTAGAAACATATAAACTACCACAACTGTACCAGGAAGAAATAGAAAACTTGAACAGACCCATAACCAGTAAAGAGATTGAAACAGTCACAAAAATCTCCAAAGAAACAAAAGCCCAGGGCCAGACAGCTTCCCAGGGGAATTCTACCAAACATTTAAAGAAGAAATTATTCTGATTCTCCTCAAACTGTTCTAAAAATAGAAATGGAAGGAAAACTTCAAAACTCATTTTATGAGGCCAGCATCACCTTGATCCCAAAACCAGACAAGGATCACACCAAAAAATAGAGTTACAGACCAATATCCTTAATGAACACAGATGTGAAAATTCTCACCAAAATACTAGCCAGTAGGGTCCAACAGTACATTAAAAGGATTATTCACCACGACCAAGTAGGATTTATTCTAGGGCTCTAAGGTTGGTTCAACATCTGCAAATCAATCAATGTGATACAACACATTAATAAAAGAAAAAAAAAATAAAAGAAATATATGATACTCTCAATAGATGCTGAAAAGGCATTTGACAAATTACAGCATCACTTCCTGATCAAAACTCTTCAAAGTGTAGGTATAGAGGGCACATACTTCTATATTATCAAGGCCATCTATGAGAAATCCACCACAAATATCATTCTTAATGGAGAAAAACTGAGAGCTTTTCCGCTAAGGTCAGGAACATGGCAAGGATGTCCATTATCACCATTGCTATTCAACATAGTACTAGAATTCCTAGCCTCAGCAATCAGACAACTAAAAGAAATTAATGGCAACCAAATCAGCAAAGGAGAAGTCAAGCTATCACTCTTTGCAGATGATATTTGGAAAACTCAAAAGACTCCACTCCAAATCTGCTAGAACTTGTACAGGATTTCAGTAAAGTGTCAGGATATAAAATCAATGCACAGAAATCAGTTGCATTTCTTTATGCCAACATAAGACAGAAGAAAGAGAAATTAAAGACTCAATCCCATTTACAGTTGCACCCAAAACCATAAGATACATAGGAATAAACCTAACCAAAGAGGCAAAGAATCTATTCTCAGAAAACTATAAAGTACTCATGAAAGAAATTGAGGAAGACAAAAAGAAATGGAATAATGTTACCTGCTCATGGATTGGAGGAAGAAATATTGTGAAAATGTCTATGCTACCTAAAGCAATCTATACATTTAATGCAATCCCTATCAAAATACCATCTATTTTTTCAAAGAAATGGAACAAATATTCCTAAAATTTATATGGAACCAGAAAAGACCTTGAATAGCCAAAGGAATATTGAAAAAGAAAGCCAAAGTTGGTGGCATCACAATTCCGGACTTCAAGCTTTATTACAAAGCTGTCATCATCAAGACAGTATGGTACTGGCACAAAAGCAGACACATAGACCAATGGAACAGAATAGAGAGCCCAGAAATAGACCCTCAACTCTATGGTCAACTAATCTTCGACAAATCAAGATACAATGTCCAATGGAAAAAAAAAAAAAGACAGTCTGTTCAACAAATGGTATTGGTAAAATTAGACAGCCACATTCAGAATAATGAAATTGGACCATTTTCTTAAACCACACATGAAAATAGACTCCAAATGGATGAAGGGCCTCAATGTGAGAAAGGAATCCTTCAAAATCCTTGAGCAGAACACAGGCAGAAAACTCTTCAACCTCACCCTCAGCAATGTCTTCCTAGGAACATTGCCAAAGGTAAGGGAAGCAAGGGCAAAAATGAACTATTGGGATTTCATCAAGATCAAAAATTTTGCACAGCAAAGGAGATAGTTAACAAAAACCAAAAGACAACTGACAGAATGGGAGAAGATATTTGCAAATGACATATCAGAGAAAGGGCTAGTATCCTAAATCTATAAAGAACTTATCAAACTCAACATCCAAAAAACAAATAATCCAACGAAGAAATGGACAGAGGACATGAACAGACATTTCTGTAAAGAAGACATCCAGATGGCAAACAGACACATGAAAAAGTGCTCCACATCACTTGGCATCAGGGAAACACAAATCAAAACGACAATGAGATATCACCTCACACCAGTCAGAATGGCTAAAATGAACAAGTCAGGAAATGACAGATGCTGGCGAGGATGCAAAGAAAAAGGGAACCCTCCTACACTTTGGTGGGAATGCAAGCTGGTGCCACCACTTTGGAAAACAGCATAGAGGTTACTCAAAAAGTTGAAAATAGAGCTACCTTACTATCCAGCAATTGTACTACTGGGTATTTACCCTAAGGATACAAACATCGTGATCCAAAGAGGCATGTGTACCCAAATGTTTATAGCAGCAATGTCCACGATAGCCAAACTATGGAAAGAACCTAGCTGTGCATCAACATCTGAATGGAAAAGGAAGATGTGAGATATATATAGCAAATGGCAAGATATATATAGATATAGATATAGATATAAATAGGTATAGATATATATAGATATCATAGATATATAGATATGATATATCAAATGGAATTCAAGGAATGAAATCTTGCCATTTGCAACGACAGGGATGGAACTAGAGGGTACTATGCTGAGAGAAATAAGTCAATCAGAAAAAGGCAACTATCATATGATCTCCCTGATATGAGGAAGTGGAGATGCAATGTGTGGGATTTGAGGGGTAGGAAAGGAATAAATGGAACAAGATGGGATCAGGAGTGAGATAAACCATAAGAGACTCTTAATGTCACAAAACAAACTGAGGGGGGGGAGGGGTTAGGCAGAGGGTGGTGGGGTTATGGACATTGGGGAGGGTATGTGCTATGGTGAGTGCTGTGAAGTGTGTAAACCTGGTGATTCACAGACCTGTGCCACTGGGGCTAAGAATACATTATTTGTTTATAAAAATATAAAGAATAAATTAAATAAATAAATAAATTAATTAATTTAAAAAATTAAAAATGGTATAGTTGTTGCTTTCCCCTATTCTCTGAGAATTCGTTGGTTTTGTTATATAAAACTGATATCAGGAGGAAAGAATAAGAGGAGAGAAAATGGTGATACAGAGAGTCCTCAGTGTTTCCTCAGACCCTGCTGCCTCCCATGGATATTTGATGTTTAAGTTTTCTGTCTATTCACTGAATCATGGAAGCCTATTTTGAGTGGGGCACTCCCTCAGTACCTTCTTCTTTGAGGCCACAACCTCCCTGTTCCTTAGACTGTACATGACAGGTTCATCATGGGAGTAAGGATGGTGTCAAACATAAAGAGAGCCTGATTCAGCATGGGGGTGTTGGAAGATCCAGGCCTCATGTATATCGGCGTGGCTGGGCCATAATAAAAGATGACCACAGTCAGGTAGCCAGGACCTTACTCTTTCCATCACAGGAATTTATTTGCAATTCTTACAGGAAGATGAGGGTGTAGGAGGTCAGGGTGAGGCTTATGGGGAGAAGAACCACAACAATGCTGGTCACTATTATTCATTTATCCTAGTCTGAGATGTCCTCACAAGATAACTTCAAGATGGCCTTGACCTCACAGAAGAAGTAGTGGAGTTCCCAGGAGACACAGAGGGGAAAGTGCATGGCATAGGCTATGTGAACCAAGGATGCCGAGTCCCTCCTACCCTGCATCCAATGGCCATTTTCTGGGACAGAAAATAATAGCTGGGACAATCTGTTGGCTGATAATAATTGGGTACTTAACGAGGATTGCAGATAGCCACATGGCAATCATAAGCCATGAGAATCAACAGTAAGCACTCATCAATCCCCAGAGTCAAAGTAAAGAAGATCTGGGTCCCACAGCCGATCAGGGAAATCTTCCTTTCCTTGAGAAAGACTTAGCTAACATTTTTGGCATGATGCTAGATTTGAAAGCCAGGTCAATGAGAGAGAGTTGGCTAAACAGGATAGACATAGATGTGTGGAAGTGGGGATCTGCCCAGTTGAAGAGGATCAAAGTGGTGTTTCCTGTGATAGCCATGTTATAGATGAGGAGAACTACAGAAACAAGAATGCCTGCATGTCTCATTCCAGGAAAAAGGCCCAGGAGTATAAAGTCTATGCACAATGTCTCATTTCCTGTCTCAATGATTTCTCCTTAGCAGCATCACTTGAATGACAGTGGAAGCTTTCGTAACAAAAGTGAATAAAGCAGGGTTATACAATATAATAACTGACGGCATAATATAAACTGTTTCTGGGGGGAGCTGAAAACTGAATTTTCCTACTGTATAAAGATATTTAAGTCACAGGGCAGGAATTAACCATAACATGGAAATGGCACATTTTTTTTTCCATCAATGCTCCAACCCATTCTATGTTTACTTTTTCTACTGCACATTTACTTCTCCTCTTTCAACAATCTAAAGAATTATTAAATTCATACAGCTGTTTTTGTTTGTTTGTTTTTTCATATTAATGGTTGCAATCAAAATGACTTTGGCATAGTGTAGGGATACTCTAATAAAATACTTTTGTGATTAAGCTGTAACATGTACTAAATATGTCACATGAAATAAACTATATTTTTGGAAACCGCAATATCATTTATTTAATTTGTTGAAGTTCCTTCAGAACTTTGACCATTGAGTGTTCCAACAAACACTCAAGACTCGATAACATTTATCTGTTCAGTAGAATGGGTTTCGTTATTAGTCTCCCACTATTGTCTGTATTCAGAGAATAAGCAACAAGCTTAAATTTGATGTCTTTAAGAAGGGTGAGAAAGAACACATTTTTCCCTTATTTTTAATTGAATTATATTTGGTAGACAATGTTACATTAGCTTAATATGTGCAACATACTTATTGGACACCTTGCAAATTATGCTAGTCTCACCACAAGTGTGGCTATAGTCTGTCATCATATGAAGGTATTTCAATACCATTGACTATATTCCGTATTCTGTACCTGGAAGTCTGGACCTCCCATTCCTCTTCACCCATATTTGTACATCCCTGCCATCCTCAACCCCCTCCAGCCATAGCCAGATTGTTTTATGTATTTATGGATCCATTTCTACTCTTTTGTTTTTGTTTTTCTACTATTTGTATTTCTACTATTTTGTTTCTTCATTTGTTTTATTTTTTTAGATTCCACACATAAGTGATAGCATATGACATGTATCTTTCTCTGTCTGACTTATTTTACCTAGAATAATATCTTTTAGGTTCATCTATATCACAAATGGCAGTACGACAAGGTGAATGAGTAAAAGTCATCCAGATTGGTATGGATAATGTAAAACTGTCACTATTTACAGATGGCATAATACTAAACAAACTAACAACAACAGTAAAAAAAAAAAACCCACTAAATTAAAGACTTCATCAGAAAACTATCATAAATAATACATGTATTAAGTAAAATTGCAGAATACAAAATTAATAAACAGAAATTTTGCATCCCTCTGCATTAATGACAAAGCAGCTAGAAATTAAGAAAACAATCTCACTTAGAATTTCACCAAAAAGAATAAAATACTTAGGAGTAAGTTTAACCAAGGAGTTAAAAGGACTATATGCTAAAAACCAGAGAACATTGTTGAAAGAAATTGAAAAAGTTATAAAAAGTAGAAAGATATTTCATGCTCATGAACAGGAAGAATTAATATTGTTATAATACCTATACTACACAAAGCAATTTACAGATTCAATGCGATTCCTCTCAAAATAACAAAAACATCTTCACAAAACTAGAATAAATAATGTTACAATTTGTAAGGAATTATAAAAGGCCTCAAACAGCCAAAGCAATCCTGAGAAATGACAAAGCTGAAGATAGCACAACCCCATATTTCAAAATATATTACAAAGATATAATCATGAGAACAATGTGATACTAGCACCAAAATATATACTTAGGTTAATGGAACAGGATGGAAAGGCCAGAAATAAACCCACACATGGATGGTAAAATAATCTATAAGAAAGGACGTAGACATAAGCAATAGGGAAGAGACAGTCTTTTGAATAAATGTTTCTAGAAAAACTGGACAGCCAAATGCAAAAGAATGAAATTGGAGCACTTTCTTAAACTACATGAAAGTAAGCTAAAAATGAGTTAAGAATTAAATTAGCGCATGGAACAGTGTTCCATCTTTTTGTGTCTTCTTCAATTTCTTTCATGGTGTTCTGTAGTTTCTCAAGTACAGGTCCTTTACCTCTTCGGTTAGGTTTATTCCCAGGTATCGTATGGTTCTTGGTGCTATAGTAAATAGAATCGATTCTCTAATTTCCCTTTCTGTATTTTCATTGTTAGTGTATTAGAAAGCCACTGATTTCTGTACATTGAATTTGTATCCTGCCACGTTACTGAATTGCTGTATGAGTTCTAGTAGTTTGGGGGTGGAGTCTTTGGGGTTTTCCATATAAAGAATCATGTCATCTGCGAAGAGAGAGAGTTTGACTTCTTCCTTGCCAATTTGGATACCTTTTATTTCTCTTTGTTGTCTGATTGCCATTGCTAGAACTTCTTATAAGATGGAAGACTGTTCCATGCTCTTGGATTGGAAGAATAAACATTGTTAAAATGTCTATACTGCCTAGAGCAATCTATACTTTTAACGCCATTCCGATCAAAATTCCACCGGTATTTTTCAAAGAGCTGGAACAAATAATCCTCAAATTTGTATGGAATCAGAAGAGACCCCGAATTGCTAAGGAAATGTTGAAAAACAAAAACAAAACTGGCAGCATCACGTTACCCGATTTCAAGCTTTACTACAAAGCTGTGATCACCAAGACAGCCTGGGACTGGCATAAAAACAGACACATAGACGAGTGGAACAGAGTGGAGAGCCCAGATATGGACCCTCAACTCTATGGTCAAATAATCTTCAACAAAACAGGAAAAAATATTCAATGGAAAAAAGACAGTCTCTTCAATAAATGGTGCTGGGAAAACTGGACAGCGTTATGTAGAAGAATGAAACTCAACCATTCTCTTACACCGTACACAAAGATAAACTCAAAATGGATAATAGACCTCAACGTGAGACAGGAATATATCAGATCCTAGAGGAGAACATAGGCAGTAACCTCTTCGATATCAGCCACAGCAACTTCTTTCAAAATATATCTCCAAAGGCCAAGGAAACAAAAGTGAAAATGAACTTTTGGGACTTCATCAAGATCAAAAGTTTCTGCACAGCAAAGGAAACAGTCAACAAAACAAAAAGGCAACCCACGGAATGGGAGAAGATATTTGCAAATGACAGTACAGACAAAAGGTTGATATCCAGGATCTATAAAGAACTCCTCAAACTCAACACACACAAAAGAGATAATCATATCAAAAAATGGGCAGAAGATATGAACAGATGCTTCTCCAATGAAGACATACAAATGGCTATCAGACACATGAAAAAATGTTCATCATCACTAGCCATCAGGGAGATTCAAATTAAAACCACATTGAGATACCACCTGACACCAGTTAGAATGGCCAAAATTAGCAAGACAGGAAACAACGTGTGTTGGAGAGGATGTGGAGAAAGGGGAACCCTCTTCCACTGTTGGTGGGAATGCAAGTTAGTGCAGCCACTTTGGAGAACAGTGTGGAGATTCCTGAAGAAATTAAGAATAGAGCTTCCCTATGACCCTGCAATTGCACTGCTGGGTATTTACCCCAAAGATACAGATGTAGTGAAAAGAAGGGCCATCTGTACCCCAATGTTTATTGCAGCAATGGCTACGGTCGCCAAACTGTGGAAAGAACCAAGATGCCCTTCAACGGATGAATGGATAAGGAAGATGTGGTCCATATACACAATGGAGTATTATGCCTCCATCAGAAAGGATGAATACCCAAATTTTGTAGCAACATGGACGGGACTGGAAGAGATTATGCTGAGCAAAATAAGTCAAGCAGAGAGAGTCAAGTATCATATGGTCTCACTTATTTGTGGAGCATAACAAAGAACATGGAGGACATGGGGAGATGGAGAGGAGAGGGAGTTGAGGGAAACTGGAAGGGGAGATGAACCATGAGAGACTATGGACTCTGAAAAACAACCAGAGGGTTTTGAAGGGGTGGTGGGTGGGAGGTTGAGGAACCAGGTGGTGGGTAATAGGGAGGGCATGTACTGCATGGAGCACTGGGTGTGATGCCAAAACAATGAACACTGGTATGCTGTAAATAAACAAATTAAAAAAATTAAATTAAAAAAAAAGTTTTAAATTAGCGACTCCAAACCATAAAACACCTACAAGAAAACATAGAGAGGAATTTCATTAACAGTGGCCTTACCAACATTATTGTAGATGTGTCTTCTCAGCAAATGAAAGAAAAGCAAAAATAAACTTCTGGGACTACACCAAAATAAAAACATTTTTGGCAGAGGGAAGAGAACCATTAATGAAACAAAAATGCAACCTAGTGAATGGGAAAAATATTTCCATATTATATGTCTTATTAAAGGTCAATACTTAAAATATATAAAGAACTTATACAACTCAACACCAGAACAAATAAATAAATAAATAATCATAAAGGCCAAAACCTTCACATATAATAGTGAAACTTGCAAATCTCAGAACACTATATCATACTTGAAGGCTCTATCCAACAAGAAGATTCAACAATTATATATATTTATGCCCCTAACATGGGAGAAGCCAATTATATAAACAAAATACAAACAACATGGGGGGGTAGGGGGATAGGAGAAGAATAAATGAAACAAGATGGGATTGGGAGGGAGACAAACCATAAATGACTCTTAATCTCACAAAACAAACTGGGGGTTGCTGGGGGGAGGTGGGATTGGGAGAGGGGGAGGGGGCTATGGACATTGGGGAGGGTAAGTGCTATCATGAGTGCTGTGAAGTGTGTAAACCTGTGTGAAGTGTGTAAACCTGTGAAGTGTGAAGACCTGTACCCCTGGGGATAAAAATACATTATATGTTTATTAAAAAAAAAAAAATTTGGAAGGGGAGGCGAACCATAAGAGACTATGGACTCTGAAAAACAACCTGAGGGTTTTGAAGGGGGGGCGGTGGGAGGTTGGGGAACAGGTGGTGGGTAATGGGGAGGGCACGTTTTGCATGGAGCACTGGGTGTTGTGCAAAAAGAATGAATACTGTTACGCTGAAAAAATAAATAAAATGGAAAAAAAATTAAATATATATATATATAATAAAATGAAATAAAAATTTCAAAAAAAACAAAATTAAAGAAACCCATAGATAATAATAAAATAATATTAGGGGATTTGACACCTCACTCACAGCAACGGACAGATCATCTAAGCAGAAGATCAATGAGGAAAGAAGATCTTTGAAAGACACACTGGGCCTCATGGACTTCATAGATATATGCAGAGCATTCCATCCTAAAACAACAAATAAACATTCTTCTCAAGTTCACATGGAACATTCTTCAGAATAGGTTATATTCTGGGTCCCAAATCAGGTCTCAAATAGTACAAAATTTTGGGATCATTCTGTACATATTTTCACACCAACATACTTTGAAACTTGAACTCAATCACAAAGAGGAAACTTGGAAAGAATGCAAATGCATGGAAGCTAAATAGTACCCTACTAAATAATGAATGGGTCAAACAGGAAATTAACTTTGAAAGAATTAATAAGATTGATAAACACCTGGCCAGACTTATCAAAAAGTTTTTTAAAAAAGTGGTAGAAATGACCCAAATTAATAAAATCATGAATTTGGGGGTGATTGGGAGGTTAAATGTCTACCTTTGGCTCAGGTCATGATCCCAGGGTCCTGGGATAGAGCCCCACATCAGGCTCCCTGCTCTGCAGGGATCCCGCTTCTCCCTCTCCCACTCACCCTCTTTGTGTTTCCTCTCTCACTGCCTCTATGTCAAATAAATAAATAAATATTTAAAAAATAAAATAAAGTCATGAATGAAAGAGGAAAGATCAAAAACAATACTGAAAAACACAGTTAAAAGAACTTATTATTAGCAACCATATGCCAACAAATTAGGTAATCTGGAAGAAAAAGATGCATGACTAGAGATGTATAAACGACCAAAACTGAAACAGAAAAAATAGAAAACCTGAACAGACCCATAACCAGCAATGTGTTTGATACAGTAATCAAAAATCTCCCCAAAATTAAGTCCAAGGCAAGATGGCTTCCCAGGGGGATTCTACCAAACATTTAAAGAACGAATACCTATTCCTCTGAAGCTGTTCCAAAAAATAGAAATGGAAGAAAAACTTCCAGACTCATCCTATGAGGTCAACGTTACCTTGATCCCAAAACCTGATAAAGACCCCATCAAAACGGAGAATTACAGATTAATATCCCTGATGAACATGGATGCAAAAATTCTCACCAAAATACTAGCCAATAGGATACAATGATACTTAAGAAGGATTATTCTTCATGACAAAGTGGGATTTATTCCTGCGATGCAATGGTGATTCAACATTAACATATCAATCACTGTGATACACTAAAATACTTTTAAAAAATTGTTTTCAGTGTTCCAAGATTCGTTCTTTTTGCACCATACCAAATGCTCCATGAAAAACATACCCTCCTTAATATCTACCCCCAGGCACAGTACACTACTAAAAGAAAGTACAAGAACCATATGATCCTCTTAATTGATAAAGAGAAAGCATTTGACAAAATACAATATTGTTTCTTGATTAAAACTCTTCAGAGTGTAAGGATAGAGGGAACGTACCCAAATATCATAAAAGCCATCTATGAAAAGTGCTCAGTGAATATTATTCTCCATGGAGAAAAACTTAAAGCTTTTCCCCTAAGTTAAAAAACTTGACAAGGATTTATATTCTCCCCACTGTTGTTCTACATAGTACTAGAAGTCTTAGCCTCATCAATCAGAAAGCAGACAGACATAAAAGACATCTGAATCAGAAAAGGAGAATTCAGGGCGCCTGGGTGGCTCAGTGGGTTAAGCTGCTGCCTTCAGCTCGGGTCATGATCTCGGGGTCCTGGGATTGAGTCCCACATTGGGCTCTCTGCTCAGCGGAGAGCCTGCTTCCCTTCCTCTCTCTCTGCCTGCCTCTCTTGTGATTTCTCTCTGTCAAATAAATAAATCTTAAAAAAAAAAAGAAAAGAAGAATTCAAACTCTCACTCTTTGCAGAAGACATGATATTCTTTGTGGAAAACCCCAGAGATTTCACCCTAATATTTCTAGAACTCTACAGGAATTCAGTAAGTTGATAGGACATAAAACCAATGCACAAAAGTCAATTGCATTTCTCTACACTACCAATGAGAAGGATGAAAGAGAATTTGAGGAGTTGGTCCCATTTACAATTGCTCCAAACTCCAAAATATGTCCAAGAATAAACCTAACCAAAGAGGTAAAGGATCTTTATTCAGAGAACTATAGAACACTTATGAAATAAATTGAGGAAGACACAAAGAAATGAGGAAAAAATGTACCTTGCTCATGGATTAGAGGAACAAAAACTGTTAAAATGTCTCTGCTACCTATAACAATCTACAAATCCAATGGAATCTCTATCAAAATATCATCAACTCTTTTCATTCAGCTGAAAGAAATAATCTGAAATTTCTATGGAATCAGAAAAGACCCTGAATCTCCAGGGAAATGGAGGAAAAAAAAAATACCTTGGGGCATCACAATGCCTGACTTCAAATTGTATTACAAAGCTGTGATCATCAACACAGCATGGTACTGACACAAACATAGACACATAGATCAATTGAACAGAATATAGAACCCAGAAATGGACGCTCATCTATATCGTCAGCTAATCTTTGAGAAAGCAGGAAAGAAAATCCAATGGAAAAAAGAAAGTCTCTTCAACAAATGGTGTTGGGAAAATTATATAGCCACATGCAGAAGAAAGAAGCTGGGCGATTTACTTACACCATACATTAAAAAAAAAAAAAAAAGACTCAAAATGGTTAAAAACCTAAATCTGAGACAGGAATCCATCAAAATCCTAAGGGAGAACACAGGCAGCAATCTCTGTGACCTCAGCTGCATAACTTCTTGCTAGATACATCTCCAAAGGCATGGGAAACAAAGGCAAAAATGGACCATTGGGACTTCATTAAGATGAAAATCTTTTGCAGAGCAAAAGAAACAGTCGACAAAATGAAAGAAAATGGAATGAATGAGAGAAGATATATGCAAATGTCTCATCAGATAAAGGGCTGGGTTCCAAAATCTAGAGCGGCCTTATCAAACTTAACACTCAAAGCACAAATAATCCAATTAAAAATGGGCAGAAGACACAAACAGACATTTCTTCAAAGAACACATAGAAATGACCAATATACATATGAAAAATATGCTCAACATCAGAGGGCATCAGGTAGATACAAATTAAAACCATAATGAGATACCACTTCAGACTGATCATAATGGGAAAATATTAACCATTTTAGGAAACAACAGATATTGGAGAGCATGTGGGAAGGGGGTACCCTCTTACACTGTTGGTGTGAATGCAAACTTGTCCAACCACTCTGGAAAATAGTATGGAGATTCCTCAAAAGGATATTACTCATACTCAAAAATAGTATGGAGATTTCAAAAAGTTGAAAACAGAACTACACCATGATCCAGCACTTTCACTACTACATATTTATCCCAGAGATACAAATGTAGTGAACTGAAGGGGCACCTTCACCCCAATGTTTATAGCAACAATGTCTACAATAGCCAAACTATGGAAAAAGATCACATGTCCATCAACAGATGGATGGCTAAAGATGTTTTATATATACAATGGATTATATATAATGGAATATTTCTCAGCCATCAAAAATGAAATCTTGCCATTTGGAACAACATGGAAGAAACAAGAGGAAATTATGTTAAGCAAAATAAGTCAACCAGTGAAAAATAATTACCATATGATCTCACTCATATGTGGAACTTAAGAAACAAAATGGAGGATCATACAGGAAGGGAGGGAAAAATAAAACAAGATGAAATCAGAGAGGAAGATAAACCATAAGAAACTCGTAATCATAGGAAACAAACTGAGGGTTGCTGGAGGGGAACAGTTGGGGGAGATGGGGTAACTGGATGATGGACATTAAGTAGGGCATGTGATGTAATGAGCACGGGGCATTATATAAGAATGATGAATTACTGAATTTACCTCAGAAACTTATAATACATTTTATGTTCATTAATTGAATTAAAATAAAAACAAACAAATGTTTGGTAGGATTTGCATGGGTAGAAAATTTGAATAGATATTTTCCGAAGAAAATGTATATATGGCCAATAGATATATGAAAAGATGTTTGTCATCCTTTATCATCAGGGAAAGGTAAAGCAAAACAAAAAATCACTTACACCTTCATAATGTCTAGCCTAAAAAAGTCAAGCAACAACAAGTATGTGCAAGGTTGTGAAGGGAAAGGAATCCTCACATAGTACTGGCAAGCATGTAACTTGGTGCACCCACTGTGGAAGACAATATAAAGATCCTTCAAACAGTGAAAATAGATGGGATGCTTGGGTGGCTCAGTTGATTAGTGACTGCCTTTGGTTCAGGTCATGATCCTGGAGTCCCAGAATCTAGTCCCGCATCGGGCTTCCTGCTCAGCAGGGTGTCTGCTTCTCCCTCTGACCCTTTCTTCCCTCTCATTCTCTCTCAAGTAAAAAATAAAATAAAAAAAAGGTGAAAATAGAAATACCATGCAACCCACTAATCTCACTGTGGAGCATTAAAAGAAACTGAAAATACTAAATTGAAAATATATGTGCACCCTTATTTTTATTGCAGCATTATTTACTTATAATAGCCAAGATATCAAAGCAATTTAAATGTCCATCAGTGGATACAAGGATAAAGTGATGTGGTTACTCAGCCATCAAAAGAACACATTTTAAATTTGATTTACATCCTCACTGTATTTTAAAGTCAACCTCAAGGATTTTATGGCTTCTGCCCAATTAACCTTAGAATCTATGCCAGCTTGATCCGCCCGCAAAAGGAATATGGTCATCTGAGAGAAGTATTTTCTGTCAGTTTTTGGAGTATTTTATGCAAACAAAATTTTTATCAAGCTTTGGTGAACATCAGTAACATCTGTCCTGTAGTTGGAACAATCCATCAGACAGTAGGAATCTTTCTACTGCCTTCTCCTACTCTTTCTACTTGGATCCTTGAACCCCTTTAAGCTTTAACTCATGACTCTCAGATATTACTCTTCAGTAGAACCACTTGGAATACTTGCTAAAATACAGATTCCAGACCCTACACCCAGAAAATTCAATGCTTGGGCCTAGGATGAGTTACTGAAATCTGCATTTCCAAGAAGAGCTCAAATGATTCTGATGTTGATGACATGGATCATACTATGAAAAGGCTAGTCCTGCCTGAGTTATAGGGACTTCAGTCAGGAATTACATCTAGGCACTTCTTTTCTTAATCATACAGATACATGCATTAATTGTCTTTCATGCTTCTCTTAATCATAACTAACCAAATTGACTGACACCTTTGGATAACTTTGGATAACGACAGAGCTCTGAACGTGTGACCCAAGACAGTAGTGGAATGATTGCCATTGCTTTCTGTCATGACAAAATGATTAACTTAGTCCATAAATCTGATAAAATACTTTATACATCATGATGTAAAGTTTCATAGATGTTAGGTGATTAAAATGTTCTGCATTTTCTGTTTAAAATTAACCATTTATTATTTTCTTTTTAATTAATTAACTAATTAATAATTTAGTTTAGTTTATTTTCAGTGTTCCAGAATCCATTGTTTATTTTGATTCTCAGAGTTAAATTTAGCCATCAAAATGAATACCATCTTGATTCCTTTG
Source organism: Meles meles (assembly GCF_922984935.1). Taxonomy (NCBI): domain Eukaryota; kingdom Metazoa; phylum Chordata; class Mammalia; order Carnivora; family Mustelidae; genus Meles; species Meles meles. The sequence goes on along the minus strand of NW_025721617.1, from coordinate 258,874 downwards.
CATGAAAACAAGAAATGATCAATCCCAAAACAGCTGATTTGTTCATGAATCATCTTAATAAACTAAATCATACCAGTCACTTGATGTAATCTATTCATTTTTTCACAATTACAAACTTTCCAATCAGTAGCAACATTGGCTCATGCTATGAATTTTATTAGCCCTTCTTATAAATCTATCTATGCCAACCACAGTGTGTGTGCATGTGTGTGTGACTTGAAGGCCACAGAAGTAGCCAATGATGTTTTGAGGAGATAAAGGTTTAGCCCTTTCCCCATTAAAACTAGAAAACAATTAAAAGAAAGTAAATTAGCAACTTCAGGGAAAAAATCTGTCATTCAAACCAAATTCATTAACCAATTATGTATGAACAGGCAGGCTCACAAAAAACTTCATGGGACCTGATCTGTGAGCTCAATGAAATCATTGTCCTTTTGGGGGTTCTCACTACATCTTACATAAAAACTAACTTTAGGGGGAAAAAATCAGACATGAGAGGCAGGCTCTGTCATCCAGAAAGCCAGCATTGGGAAAACAGAATCCAAAGCTTAAGGCTGGATATGGCCTGGCTGGGCAGTTTAGTTTAGACTTTCATATCTAAAGGCAAAGGATGCATATCATCCTGCCTCCTGCCTGGGTGGAGGATGCAAACTTCAAAATATTTTTTAAGCTAATCCACATATTTAGATTATACTGAAATTTACTTGTAGGAGTCAATTTCTACTGTTCACCATATTAAACAACAAGATAATATTTTCACCAATAAAAACAAATCTGATTTTGTTATGTTGTTATTCTTTAAATAGTGACTATCAGTTGTTACTTAACCAAAACATTTAACAACCACTGGTCTAGAACCTAAGATCTTCTGTAGTGAAATATTCTACAATCTTAAGATAATTCAGTGCCAAACCTAAATAATTAAATGCTTTCACATTTCAGCTGGTAACCTTGTTGATTTTTGTTCTAATTTTACCACTATTTTGGTATTCTGACATCGCATTTCTTAAAAATATTTAACTTAAATTAAATTAGCCAACATATAGCACATCATTAGTTTCATATACAGTTTTCAATAATTTAGCATTTGTGTATAACACCCAGGGCTCATCACATCACACACCATCTTTAATGTCCATTCTCCACCATCATCCCCTCTAGTAACCCTCAGTTTGTTTCCTATAGTTAAGTGTTTCTCATATGTTTTCTTCCTTTCTGTTGACTTCTCATTTAGTTTTCCCTCCTTTACCCTATGATTCTCTGCAGTGTTTCTTATATTCCACATATGAATGAAACCATATGATTATTTCAAAAAATTGAAATGTGATGTCAGACTGTGTATGGGACACCACCTTACACAAGTCTGACATCACATGTCAAAGTTGTGCTTTTTTTAACTGTCATATAAGTTGGTTGATGGTGTAAATGAAATCTAACATGCATACCTTACTTCTCATCCTTGAAGCACAGATTTTTCAGCAGAATATCTCTCTTCTTTTTCAGATTCCAAACTGGACAGAGTGACAAGATGAAGAACAATAATTCTAATGTTATTGCTCAGTGAACTACATGGATGGGACATGAATATCCATGGAATATTGGGTGGATAGACCAGATATGATACTTCCAGGAACAAATAAAGACACATAGCATGATGGCTCTTCTCCAAGAGTCAGTAAAGAAGTAGAGATTCGGATATTTGCCCAGATAAAGTTTTTTGTTTGTAACTTATTTTGTTGGCCTATTAAAGTATATTCCACATAGTCCAACTCACTCACTGGGTGATAGTGTTTGCACTCACTTTAACTGCACAGTGTAGTTGGCATAATAGGAAGGACAAGCTTTAGTTCAGGGATATATATATATATATGGACCAATCTCTTGGAATGTGTTTTGTTTGTGGGAATGTTTCACATCAGCGCATGGGTTATTTTCTTTAGATGACAGAAAAGTATGTATAAATGTGTTTAAAGCATTGTTTTTTGAATTGAAATTATTTAGAATTTTCTATCTGGAACTCTGTGTGTGTGTGTGTGTGTGTGTGTGTGTGTGTGTGTGTGTGTGTGTAAGCAGGCATCTATATGCGAGATGATTCATTTGCCTCTCTGTAATTTAGATGGCCTTCCAAAGCTTTATATTCCAGTAAGTTATTTGTACTCACTGTTTAACAAAAAAAGAACAACAAAAATTTTTGTATACCATGTTTGACTGGAGCAGCTTAATGTTTTCATTTATCATTGTAAAACCAAAGACAGTTTTTGAAAATAATTTTTGTATATAACATTTACTTGTATGGGATTCTGTCTTTAACTACAAAAGTACACTGATTTCTTTAAGTGTTTTGAGCACTGGGTGTGGTGTATAAACAACGAATTTTGGAACACTGAAAAATTTTTAAAAATTAAAAAATAATAAATGTTTTTAAACCTGGGGAAGCAGATTTGATTCCCACTAGACATAGAGTTTTCTATTTCCTTGTATTTCAGGAATTTTTACTCTCTTTGCAGAAATGGGAGCATTCCAATTCTATGAAAGGTAGACGAAAGGAACAACTTTTATAAGCGAAGCTTTGGATCATATCAGAAAGTAAAAATTCTTTATGGAATATATGTACAGGGGAATAGTATGCAGGGAGACTATTTCTGTTCTTCATGGTTTATAAATGTAATATCATACTCAATGAGATCAAAATAGAAAACCAAAAGGTTCTAATATTAGTATGAATTTTCAAGAAGTATCCCTACCAATACTGTCATTTGTGCTCAGTCATGTCTGAAATCCTTAGGGTTCTTGCATGGTGTTCATTGCAGCTCTAACCTTTGTGGCATTTGGGTGCCTGGTTTGGCCTTTATGAAGATCACATATTTGACTTCTTGAGGATAATCATTGTACTGTGACAAGATTAAATAATAAGATGCTGGATTAAAAGGAGCACTGTGCTGTCAAATCCTTGTTAGAAACTGATGAAGAACAGAGGAAGGATCTTAAAAAGAACCAATTTGTGCCTCAATTATTTTGAACTCACACTTGGGAGTTGCTGTGTTTTCCCTCCCACAGACAGTGTTACTGGGTAAAAATAGCCCAGATTACGCCTGTGGTTTATTTTCTTGACAAGTATCTCCCATTCAAATTGTGGAAATATTCTGAGAATTATGAAAACACAGGGATCCCAGGACAACTCAATCTAAAATGCCAGGGATGGGCATATGTATTCCATTGAATTACTGTTTTTGTATTTTCTGAGTAAATGACCAGTAGTTCAATTACTGGATTACCAGAGCAGCATTATTTATAATAGCAAATTATGGATGCAGTCCAAGTGTCCATTGTTTGATGAATGTATAAATATGTGATACACATACATATGTGATACAAATACATATATACACACACACGCACACACACACACACTGGAATATTATTCAGCCATACAAAATAAGGAGATCTTATCATTCATAATAACTAAGAACTGATCCGGTTTATACTAGTACAACAAGCTCATATTATCCTTCTCCTTGTCTTAAAATAACCTCCTGACATCAGGGGCTGAATTTTGCCTTGTTCTGGTGCTAAGTCACCACCCTAAAGTGAACAGAGGATATATGTTAAATACATGCTTACACAATGCTTATACATGATAATTCCTCATAAATAGTCATAAGTTTCTCTGCCCTTTTAATGAATATATACATAATCTCAACCTCTATGATTATAAAAATATGTATTTTCTCCCCATTCAGAGAGGCAGATTTTAGTCTTGTTCTCCTGTTCCCTTTTGACTGCCTCTTGAATAAACTATTTTCTTTCTGAATACCTTATTTTTCAGTGATTAGATTAGCTGTACGTAGAGCAGATGGAGTTGCATTCAAATACATACATGCCAGTTCATGGTAACTGGCATTCTACTCTCCATTGCTATATATGTGAATTTTTTCTAGTTTTTTTTTAAAGATATAATTGATATATACATATAAAACATTGTATTAGTTTAAGATTGCAACATGATTATGTTATATATGTATGTGTAGAGAAATGATTGCCATAATAAATTTAGTTAACACATCCAATGATTGAATAGGTACTCTTTTTTGTTATGGTGAAAAATTTTAGGATTTACTTTCTTCGTAATTTTCAAATATACAATAGAGTATTATTGACTATAGTTACCTTGGTGTGTGTGACAACTTATAACTACAGATTTACACTATGAGTACCAAACACTTAAACCCCAACTCCTTCACCCACATTTCTGACAATTAATCTGATATTTCTCATTATGAGATTTTTTCTTTTCATTTCACATGTAAGTAATATCATGCAGAATTTATCTTTCTCTGTCTGATTTATTTATCTTAATGTAATTCCCTCAAGATTCATCTATGTGATAGGAAATGGCAAGTTTTTTTATGGAAGAAAATATTGTGTATACATTTTCTTTTTTAATTGAACTAATTTTAATTGAAATATGGTTGACATAACAATGTACATTATACATATACATTTCAGATACAAAATAATGAGTGAATAATTCTATATGTATGTTATACTAACCACATGTAGCTAACTATACCTTGCATTAATTACTCATTTTTTCTATAACTGGAAGTACATACCTCCCAAACTGCTACAAATGTTTGCCCATAACTCTACCACCAGCCCTTTGGCAATCATCATTTGTTCCCTGTATTTCTGGGTCTATATCTTCTTTATTTTGTTTGCTCATTTGTTTCATTTTTAGATTCCACATATGAGTGAAATCGTATGATATTTGTCTTTAACTTATTACACATAGTGTAATCCTCTCCAGGGACATCCACATTGTTGCAGATGGCAAGCTCTTTTTTTTTTAATTTTTTATTTATTTGACAGAGAGAGATCATAGGTAGGCAGAGAAGCAGACAGAGAGAGAGGAGGAAGCAGGCACCCCACTGAACAGAGAGCCCGACGTGGGGCTTGATCCCAGGACCCTGAGATCATGACCCGAGCCGAAGGCAGAGGCTTAACCCACTGAGCCACCCAGGTGCCCCCTCTTATTTTTTTAATGGCTGAGTAATATTCTAGTGATATTCATATACATATATGTATATGATACATATATATATATATTCACTAGAATATATATATGTATATATACAAACACACACACATGTTTTCTCAATGCCTACACACCATCTTTTCTCATATTCATAGATTTATTTGCCTTTTTCTTCAATATATACATAATATGAACCCCTGTTTATAAAATATGTATATGTATATAAAAATATATACATAAATATATAGGATATTATATATATATATAGTTATCTCCACTTATATATTAATATGTGGATATATGTGATATATATCATATCATATATATTATATTATTGAATTATATTATATATTATTATATTATGTATTATTATATATAGTATATTGTATTTATATACATTTATATATTATGTATACTATATATCATATATATCCCCACATATTATATATAATATATTATATTATTGTATATTATATCATATCATGTATTATATTATATTATATATTATCATTGTATCACATAATATTATATCACATATATCATATATAGTTATAATATTATTATATATTTTATATATCATACATCTACACATATAGTTATAGTATATGCATTATTATATTATATATTATATATTACATATATCTCCACATACTATATATTATATATGTATATTATGTATAGTTTGTATATACATGTGTGTGTGTATATATATATCCACATATTAATCCATTCATCTACTGAAGAACACTTAGATTGTTTCCATTTCCTTGCTTAAATAGCTATTAGTGGAATTGTCTGATCATAGAGTATTTCTAGTTTTATTTTTTAATTTTTTAAATTCATAATTAACAAAGGTAAAGTACATCATTGGTTTTCCATGAATGTTCAGTGATTCTTCAGTTGCATGTAACACCCAGTAGTCATCACATCACTGCCCTCTTTAATGTGCACCACCCAGTTATCCCATCTCCCCTCCCACCTCCCTTTCTGCAACCCTCAGTTTGTTTCCCAGAGTCAAGTCTCATATGGTTTGTCTCCCTTTCTGATTTCTTAGTATTCAGTTACCCCCACCCCTATTTTCCTCTCCAAGATTCCTTATGTTCCACATATGAGTGAAACCATATGATAGTTATTTTTCTCTGCTTGGCTTATTTCACTGAGCATAATCCCCTCGAGATCCATTTATGTCCTTGTAAGTGGTATGTATTCATCCTTTCTGATGTCTGAGTAATATTTCATTGTATACTACTTTTTCTTTATCCATTCATCTGTTGAAGGGCATCTTATTTCCTTCCACAGTTTGGCTATTGTGAACATTGTTGCTATGAACATTGGGGTGCATGTGCTGCTTCTTTTCACTACATCTGTATATTTGGGGTAAACACCCAGTAGTGCAATTGCTGGGTCATAGGGAAGCTCTATTTTTAACATTTTTTAGAAACCTCCATACTGCTTTCCAGAGTGGCTGTATAGCTTGCGTTTCCACCAAGAGTGTAAGAGGGTTCCTCTTGTCACATCCTCATAAACATTTGGTGTTCCCTGTCTTGTTAATTTTATCCATTCCGACTGGTGTAAGGTGATATCTAATTGTGGTTTTGATCTGTTTCTCCCTGGTGGCAAGTGATGTGGAGCATTTTTTCATGTATCTATTGGCCATTTGTATGTCTCCTTTGGAGAAGTTTCTGTTCATGTCTTCCTCGATTTTTTGACTAGGTTATCTGTTTTTTTTGGTGTTTCATTTAAAATGTCCTTTGACATTGGGGAGGGGAGGCGAACCATAAGAGACTATGGACTCTGAAAAACAACCTGAGGGTTTTGAAGGGTCAGGGGTGGGAGGTTGGGGGAACAGGTGGTGGGTGATGGGGAGGGCACGTTTTGCATGGAGCACTGGGTGTTGTGCAAAAAGAATGAATACTGTTACGCTGAAAAAATAAATTAAAAAAAAAAAACAAAAAAAAAAAAAAAAAAAAAAAATGTCCTTTATAGATCTTGATACAGTCCTTTATCTGTAATATTGTTTCCAAATAACTTCTCCCATTCTGTAGGCTGCCTTTTCCTTTGCTGTGCAGAAGCTTTTTATCTTGATGAAGTGCCAAAAGTTCATTTTTGCTTTTGTTTCCCATGTCTTTATTTGTTATTATTATTTATATTATATTATGTTAGTCACCATGCAGAATGTCATTAGTGTTTGATATAGATCCCAAGATTCATTGCTTACATATAACACTCAGTGCTCCATGCAATACATGCCATCCTTAATACCCATCCCCAGGCCAACCTATACCCCTCCAAAACCCTCAGTTTGTTTCTTGGATTCCACAATCTCTCATGGTCCATCTCCCCCTCCAATTTCCATCCCCTCAATTTCCCCTTCCTTCTCCTAATGTCCTCCATGCTATTCCTTATGTTCTACAAGGAAAAACATATGAGTATTGATTTTCTCTCCTTGTCCTATTTCACTCATCATAATCTCCTCCTGTTCCATCCATGTTTATGCAAAAGTTGGGAATTTATCCTTTCTAATGGCTGATCAATTAATATTCCATTGTGTATATGGCCTATATCTTCCTTATCCATTCATCTCTTGAAGGGCATCCTGGCTCTTTCCACAGTTTGGCTATTGTGGATATTGCTTTTATGAACACTGGGGTACATATAGTCTTTCTTTTCAATTTATTGTATTTTTTCCCTATTTTCTCAAGTCAGAGACCCATCTGAAAGGTTTTTTTTTTTTTTTTTTTTCAATTATCTACTGTCTCCTGTCTGCTTCATTTTAATGTTCATTCCCTTTGTAGCATCTCCTAGTCTCTGGGAACCTGAAGTGGTGGTTATCTTGTCTCTTTTGTAAAAGCTTCAATTCATTACATCCTATCCCCATAGGGTTCTAATTTTCATCATAAAATGATAAATACATAAATACATAAATGAATAATACAAAATTTTATTTTCATAGTGTATTTCCTAATGTGATTGACTTTTTAAAAATATTTATTTATTTATTATTTATTCATTTATTTATTTGAGAAAGAGAGAGAGAGAGCATGAAGACAAGTGGGGAAGGGGCAGAGGGAGAAGAAGAAGCAGATTCCATGCTGAGCAGGGAACCAGACACAGGGCTTGGTGCCAGGACCCTCAGATCATGACTTGAGCTGAAGACAGCTGCTTATCCACTTGAGAGATCCAGATGCCCAATCTGTTTGAATATATATATATATATATATATATATATATATACATATATGTACTCAACTGATGAATCACTGAGCATTATTAAAAAAAAAACTAATGATGTACTTACTATAACTTGGTTAACTGAATTTAAATCAATAAATTTATATTGCATTTATACATAGAAGACATTTTATGTTGTTCTACAACAAAATATATGCATGTTGGAGTGCAGTTAAAGTAGAAGACAGCAATTTAAAATCATTAATATGGGAATGGATATAAATGAAAGAACCATGATTTAATTAGGACTAAATCATAGTACTTTTAAATGATCATGTGCTTAATTATTTCCCTTAAAGGACTAAGTTACAGTATGGAATGGTGTTCCTCCAACATTAGTGGGACACAAACACATAGTCTAAACTCCAAGATTAGTGCCTTCCCAATCCATCTGGAAATCTATTTGCCGTGAGTCACACAGGGTAAAAGTATTCACTTCCATGAGTTACATATGAAATTAAAACAGTCAAACATAAACAACATACTTTATAAACACATATTATTCAACAGAACCTCTTCAAGTAGGACTATCTTCCCTCATTGAATATTTCTCCCTTCTTTTCTAGTGCCATCTTCTAAACACAGTCTTATTTGTGGATTCCCTTTGGAGTACCAGAGCGTTATGATATCACCAACTGAGTGGTAACATTGCATGATAGTATCTATTAAATGACACACTGCTCTTATTTGAGATAGCTTAGAGATAACTTCTATTCTTCAGTGAAGTGAGATTTTGACTCAGTTTTAAGGATTCCCTCATCCATTCCTCTAGGAATTCTGAAAGACCCATGTTTAATATTGTTGACACAGCTGAAATTTGACATAAGTTTTCCAGAACTCTGCTTTGTATCTCTGTAATACAATGCAATTTGATATCTTCTGAGATAATTAAGGAAGAAGTTGTTAGATTGTTAGTTCTCCTTCTGAATGTTTCCTATTCACTAGAAAACTGGCTTTATGTTATTTTAGTCATTTTTAAATGATGTTAGTTATTTATTTGACACAGAGAGAGAGAGAGAGAGAGAGACAAGAAAACAAGAGCAAGCAGGAGGATCAGCAGGCTCCCAGGATGCTGGGATCATGACCTGAGCCGATGGTAGAAACTTATCCACCTGAGCCACCCAGGCAGCCCTATTTCAGTCATTAAAAAAAAAGGAAATGTGTAATAAGTTCCTAATGTTCTTTTCCTTATCTTATTTTTTCAGTGTTCCAAGATTCGTTGTTTATGGATCACGCCCAATGTTCCATATAATATGTACCCTCCTTAATACCCACCACCATGCTTACCTAACCCTGCACCCCCTCCCCACCAAAACCCTCAGTTTGTTTCTCAGAGTCCACATTCTCTCTATTATATAGCATATTTTCAATTTTTTGAAGTATATCAACATTTGGAAACATCTATAATGCCTCATGCTTTAAATTTAATTGGTTATAAATATTTTCAATCATTCATAGTTTTATACCACAAGTCTGAGTCTTTTATTCTTTATTTTTACTTTGTCTTTACCCTGTGTGCTCAAAATTTTAAAATTATGAATTATTCAAAACATAAAGTTTATTTTTCTGCTATCTTAAAAATAACATTAGTTTTTGCTAGCCACCTTAACCCATTCTATTACATATAAGAGATATAAGAGATTAGGAAGAGATCAGGAAACATATAAGAGATCAGTAAACTTTAAGACTGGGATGTTAATTTGTAAGGCAAGTCTAGAAAATTAGGTCCGTAATTGCACTGGTAACTTACAACCCTTGGTAAACAAGACAATCACTAAATGGTCTGCTGGTCAGATTCTTGAGCCCAATTTACCAGATTCTAGTTCTGCTAATCTGAGATGGGCACAAAATTGGTATATTTTGTGAAGTCAGCAAGTTATTACAATGCAAGTGATCATAAATCCACTCTTTGGAAGCACTGATGTATAGTGAAGGCTTTTTTTTTACACCAGAAAGAGGAATTAATAGTCCTATTAGATATATAGAGGAAAGAAACACTGATAAATTTATCTCATTCCTGATGGTTTATAATCATGCCCATTAATTAACATTATCAGGGAATTATCCTGAGGTACCTACGTGCTTGATTTTTTTTTTTTTTCATTTTAGGGATGCAGACACTGATCTTTTCTCATGGTATCAACATGAAACTGGTAAATACTAACATGTACATTACCACCAAGAGTGAACCATGAAGAGAATTGATGTACACAGTTCCGTGTCCTTCATCAGAACATCATCTTGGACAATCAGAAAAAGATTTCAAGATGGAGAAAGGAAAGGATAAACATTTTTTCCCTGCAAATAAACTCAGTAAATTGAGTTGACTTTTCAGGATCTTGAAGGGATTATTTTTATTATTATTATCATTATTATTTAACTGACAAAATGCCCTTTTGCTGGTGCATCTCTATTTTGTCTATGGGTGATAGTGAGATTTCTGCCATTTACCTGAAGGACAGACACCTCCCCTTTAACTTTTTCAGTGTCCTTAGAACTTCCTTGTTCCTAAGACTGTAGGCAAGTGGGTTTAGGAGGGGTGTGAGGACAGTTTCAAACAGAAAGAGACCCTGATTCAACTTTGGAGTCTTGGCAGATCCAGGTCTCATGTAGATGCACATGCCTGGACCAAAATAGAGACCCACCACACAGAGATGAGAGGAACATGTCGCCAGAGCCTTGTTCCTGCCTTCTGGGGGAGTTCATTCGAAGTACAGAAAGGAAGATAAGAACGTCGGAAGACAAGATAAGAGATAAGGGCAGCAGCAGAACAAAGACGCTTGTTATCACCACTGACTTTTCATAGGCTGAGATACCCTCACAGACTATCCTGAGTACAGCCATGACTTCACAGAAGAAGTGGGGAATCTCTCTGGGGCTGAAGATGTTAAAATGCAAGGTAAAAGCACTGTGTCCCAGGGAAGTAAGTGCCCCTCCATCCCAAGACATGGCAATCATCTGTAAGCAAACCTTAGGGTTGATGATGACTGGGTATCGAAGAGGATTACAAATAGCCACTTAACGATCAAAGCACATGAGAGTTATAAGGATGCATTCTGCAATGGCCACAGTCAGGGAGAAGAAAATTTGAGTCCCACAAGCCATAAATGATATGCTCCGCCATCCAGAGAAGAAGTTGGCTGCCATTTTGGGGACAATGCTGGAGGTCAAAGTCAAATCCATTAAGGAGAGCTGAGTGAGAAGGAAGTACATGGGGGTGTGGAGATTGGGATACAACCAAATGAGGAGGATCAAAAGAGTGTTGCCTGTGAAGGCAGCCATGTAGATCAGGATAATGATGGAGACCACGGCTGTGATGCATTTAAATTCAGGGAAGAAGCCCAGGAGAATGAAATCTGTGGTTTCTGTCTCATTCCCACTCATCATGACCCTCTGTAATGATAACAGGCAGATAAGAGATTTTTAAAAATATCATAGAAATGAAGCAGTTTTCTTATTAAATTTTAACAATGGCAAATATAAAAATAATCGCCCATAATCACTTGAATCAGTTCTTACTAATTTTCTATATTCCTTATCTATGATTTAATATACTTTTAAAAACCAGAGTATACATATTAAAATGAATTCTATCAACTTTATGTATTAGAGGTCATTTTCATATATTAAAGGAAACTGGACTGCTGTGGTTTCTGTTTTTGTTTGTTTGTTTGTTTGTTTACAATTTAAAGTATGACCAAGAGATCATAAGTCACAATTTCAAACTGCACATTATCCAATTTTTTCACTATTTTAGAAAATCATGTTATTCCATTCTCATCCTTTTGGAGACTTCCTTAGTAATATTTTGAAGAAAAATTTACCCTTATTTCCAGGTCAGATATTATAGACTTTATTTGGCTATGAAAAAAATTGCTAATTTAATTTATAGAAAGATTTATTTTTATAATTTCAAAACACTTCTACTTAAGTCTTTTGGCTCGGAACATTATAATTTAAGGGAAAATTGATCATTATGGCTGTACTTTGTGTTATACGCATTTATGATAATTTCAGCTTTTAATCTAATTAGCTTTATTTTCTATTCAGGGAAAACACTTACTGTGATTACATGGTCTATAGTAAATTCAGATTATCAATGGGGGAAAAGTTTCCTTTCTATGTGCTTCTGTAGGGTTCTTGCTGTTAGAGTTCTTATTATTCTTAACTATTAGCTACAGCTATTATGCCATTGATGGGTACAGGGAAAATCCTTAGGGCTCCTTTCCCTCAGATTTACTGTTTTATTTTTCCTTTTTAGACTTAGTTGTATTTAATCTTATTCCCTGAATACCTATAAAATATTTTAAATATCTGCACAACTCTTTTTTTTTAATAAGCAGGTTTTGTTGTTGTTGTTGTTGTTTTGTTTTGTTTTGTTTTTATTTGATAGAGAGAAATCACAACTAGACAGAGAGGCAGGCAGAGATGGAGGAGGAAGCAGGCTTCCTGCGGAGCAAAGAACCCGATGCGGGGCTCAATCCCAGGAGCCACCCAGGCACCCTCTATCTGCACAACTCTCGATGAGCTTATTATAGGATGGAACACACTCCATTTACTCAAATGACCTTGTTAAAAACCTGATAATGACAGCACAAGAAATTGTAGTCATGAAAACAGTTTCCAAAATTATAAAGAAAAGAGCAAATTGACCTCAATTGTATATTAAAATTATAATTACTTGAATTTAATGTAAGGCAAGACTAACATCGGAATATTTCTAAAGTTTATTCACTATTTAGAACAGATTAAAGAAAAATTATATGCCCCTCACATTAGTTACATACACTTGATAAAATCTATTATTAAATCATGTTTTAAGAACCATCATAACAAAATGGTAGTAAAATAAAATACTCCAATATCCTATTCTATTATGTCTTGAAAAACTGTGACATTCGTTTGTTCATGAAATTTCTGAAAACATTATTTCTAAATTGTTAGGCTACTCCCCTCTTCTGAAACCTGTGTGTATGTGTATGTGAATGTTTTATAACATTAACAGTGAGATTCAAGTTTCCTTTGTTATTTACAGAAAGGGCAAAAAGAACCTGTTGCCTATATCCACCGAATACCTTCTTCTTAGAAACAGTGTGTTCAATTACTAGGTCATTGATTACTTGTCTAACACTTGTGTGGTTTGATTTCAACTCATTGCTTCTAGGCAGATACTTGATTTTTCTTTGTTCACCAAAAAGAGTTACCACTTTTAAAGAAATTATGATTAAAAAAATCCAAGTCTGTTCTCCCTCTGCTCACAGTAAGAGTCTCAAATTTCTTGTGGAGAACAAGAAGGCCTCTGTGGTTGTTACTGCTAGAAGTAGCCATCTATCTTTACATATCCATCTTCTATTACAGCATTTTATGTTGATCACCTTCAAACTAATAGATCATATACTAATGTGATCACATACTATTATGTCCAAAGCCAAAGCTTGACTAAAGGGCTTCCCATCATTGGGCATTTAATTGGCTTGATCAGTTAGTCTGCTTTTAAATGTGGAGGTAGTTTAAGATATAATTATAATAATAATATTAATAATAATAACAACAACAATAATAGTAGTAATGACAAAATTAGCCAGCGTGAATCTTACTCACCCCTGCCTTAAAGTGAGTCTTGGTGTAGTCAGCGGGTTGGTTATGTCTGAAGTAGAGTCATCATATGGTGAGAAACACATTTTAGACTGTCCAGATCTTTGAAAATTCTCTAACTTTTCATAAAAGCAAAGCAGGGCCCTGTGATTTAAGTTTTATGTTACATGACGTCCAATTTCTCGCTCAAGTGCTGTTTTCTGAGGCTTTTGGATATCCATAGGCTTGGCTAGGTTCTATTATAAACTTTTATTCCAAACTCGATTCATCACAGCCTAGAGTGAAACCTAAATTTCATCATTTGTGTGACAATATGTTTTCATATATGCCTTGCTCCTTAAACCATAAGATTTCTGATGGAAGGGGCTATATTTGCTAATCTCTACATTTTCTCTTTAGATCTAACATGTTGCTTTCATTGAAAATACGAGTAAAATACATAAGCAGCTTAGGGCTGGAATCCAGGCCTTTGAACCCTGGATTTTGTGCCTGGACCAAACTAGATGCTTTTAGCACAATCATTTTTCTATCAAAAGGTATTACTTTATTTTGACTTATGATCTCTTATGGGCTTCAAAACACGTCCCAGCATTTTATTCTGTTGGAATATAGGGGAGAGGGCCAACATAACTATGTCTACTTGATAAATGATATAGAAAGAACTAGGTCACTGTCAAATAATGCTGTCCTATTCCTGGATAAATTATCTATTTACCAAGATTGAACCTTACAAATACTATTGACAAATAATTATATAGTTAGCATAAACAGATTTTCACAATCTAGGAAAACTGGGTTACTTCCTTTATCAAGATGCTTACCTTGTAATTTGTGTTCTGTCATTGAAATATCTTAGGAAGTATAAAATACCCAAGATTCCTGTTGCCAATTAATGCTGAATATAGTGTTGATGAAAACATAAACTATTTCAGTAGGAAAAAAAAAAGAATCAGGTGACTGAGTAGGTCTTGATAGGCTGTCTTTCCTCAGCCTCTCCAGTTGTTAGTAGGGCTGAGATCTCCCTAATTCCACAATGTCATCAAGTTTAGTATGTAATGCCTGGTCAGACCAAAGAATGCAGATTCCTGGGAGGTCCATTGTTTCTTCATTAGGGGCTAAGGCACCCAAGTTTAACCTCCTGGAGGAATCCTCTCCCCAGAATATAATTATTAGAGTTTTTCAAATCTATCTACTAGTACATGCTCTGATTCCACCCCCCCCCCTTTTTTTTTTGGTCAGTACCACCATCATTTTCCCAGAGGTCCAATTTAGAATTTTCTTTGCCTTTTAGTCATTAATCTCATTCAACCACTAAGCAAGTTATTCTAAGATCTCTATTTGCCCATCCTTCATATTCCCAGAAATCAACTCTATGCCAATATCCCATGTCCACAATTATCCCCTTTACTTTATCTTTTTAGCTAAATTTTCCCTTTTCTTCAAGGATAGATGTAAATGTCACCTCCTCAATAAAATATCCTTTTATGTCTACAGTGTTTATCAACATATATTTCCTAGTTAATTATGACTTCTCACTTTTGGCTTATTATCTTCATTGTGCTGTTATTGATCTTTTTTTTTTAAGATTTTTTATTCATTTATTTGACAGAGAGAGAGAGAGATCACAAGTAGGCAGAGAGGCAGGCAGAGAGAGAGGAGGAAGCAGGCTCCCTGCAGAGCAGAGAGCCCGATGCGGGGCTCGATCCCAGGACCCTGAGATCATGACCTGAGCTGAAGGCAGCGGCTTAATCCACTGAGCCACCCAGGCGCCCCTGTTACTGATCTTTTAACACTAACAGTTAACAAGAAGATTTTAAGCTCTGGAAATCCTAGGGTTTTGCCTTAGTGTTCCTTTTGTTCACTATTCTTGGTAGATTAACTTATTCTAGTAGGCACTGACTTAACACTATTAATTAAATTAAATTTCACTAAAATCAAACACTATATTATATACTGAGAATTCAAAATGGAAAAAATAAATTCACTAAAGCTTTTTAAAATGGGGGAACTGATTTATGAAGAAAGAGATTTTGATATGGAAGGTAAGTACTGTATTAAAACTAGGTAGATATTACTACAGCGACAAATAGACAAGGATTTGTTTGTCTAGAGGAAAGATTGGTGGGAGGTCACATAATGGTTTCATGGGACCAGTAACAACTGAGTTGCGAATTAAAAGACAAGTAGGAATAAATGAAAATAAGGAATGGTGGAAATTGTGGCATAAATAGCTGTATATGATGTCAAGGCAAATTGACAGACATGTATTTTATGGGGAAAATAGTCATCCATATTTCTTCTGGATACAGAAGCTCCAGCTTCTGTAGAACAATTCTGAAGAATTGTGTTGAAACATAGATATAGGAAGGTCAAAAAGTATTGGGGTGGGGGGTATGATATAGGTAACAAACCACTGCACTCTCAAGTCCTACAGAGGGAAGAGGTTGCTTTAATTAACGCAGACAGTGTGAAATAAAGTACTGGTATTAGAATGAGCAGTATGTTTAACTGGCAGCATTATTGAAGCCAGAACAAGGGATTTGAAGAGTTAAAAGGAAAGTGAAGATATTTCATATTTGGAAATAATATTTCTTTCCCACACCTTCATTCTTTCTTCCTTCACCCTACAGTCACCTTTGCTGTTGCAAATAATGGCCACATTTAAGCTCCAGTCATGTATTTTTGGTCATCAGATCCTCTCAGGCTACTTTTTATTAAGTTTTCCTCTTATATATGAATCAAAATAGATCCATAATTCAAAAGAATATCAAATTGTTTCATCAGACTAGATATTTTAAAAATAGTAATATTTTAAAATAAACTTGGTTTTGAACTAAGTTCCAAACTTACGAAGCAGGTGCCAAATAGTACAAAATTTCCATAAATCCTTCATTTAGTTTTCTCTATTGCTAACATCATACATTATTATGGAACCAATATTGGTTCTTTCATAAAACTAAGGAACCAATATTTGTACATTAATTTTTTTTTTAGTTTTTTTAATTTTATTTGACAGAGAACACAAGTAGGCAGAGAAGCAGGCAGAGAGAGAGAGGAAGGGAAGCAGGCTCCCTGCTGAGCAGAGAGCCTAATGCTGGGCTCGATCCCAGGACCCCGGGATCATGACCTGAGCCGAAGGCAGAGACTTTAACCCATTGAGCCACCCAGGCGCCCTGTACATTAATATTAACTAAATTTGGGATGCCTGGGTGGCTCAGTCATTTAAGCCACTGCCTTCAGCTCAGCTCATGATCCCAGGATCCTGGAATTGAATCCCATGTGCGGCTCCTTGCTCAGCAGGGAGCCTGCTTCTCTCTCTGCCTCTGCCTGCTTGTGCTTTCTCTCTCTCTCTCTCCCTCTGACAAATAAATAAATAAATACATAAAATCTTTAAAAAATATTAACTAAATTCTATATTTTATTCAGATTTCACTTATTTTGCCTAATGTCCTCCTCTTTGGATTGATTTTTGAGAGATCACATTATATTTAGTCAGCATGTCTCCTTAGACCTCTCTGGGCTGTGAAAGATATTCAGGCTTTGTTTTGAATGACCTTGACAATTTTGAGGAGCACTGATGGGTATATTGTAGAATATCCCTCAAACTGTTTTTGTCATTTTTTTTTCCTCCTCATTAGACCAAGGTTATAGGTTTGGGGGAAGAAGTTTGCAGAGGTAAAGTGCCCTTATTTTCACATCTTGTAGGAGTGCATGATATCTGCATGACTTATCTGTGCTGATGTTAATCCTGACCACTTGGCTGAAGTAGTGCCAGATTTCTCTAGGGTATAGTTATTCCTCCCACTGCTTTTATATGCCCTACTTTTTGGAAGCAAGGCACTGAGTGAAGCTTACACTCAAGGTAGGAGGAGGTTAATCTTCACATTCTTAAGGGGTAGGGTATCTATATTAATTACTTGGAATCATCCTAAACAGGAATTTGTTTTGTTTCATTTTTCCCTCCCTCTCTCCTTTTCTCCCTTCTTTTTTTTTTGTTTTTCTTATTTCCTTCTTATTTTTCCATTCATTTATGTCAATATGAGTCAATTAAAAAAAATCAATCAAATTTTGACTCTCCCTCTCCTGAAAACATCACAAGTAATATATGTGGCTCTCAACCACTTTTTTAACTGTAAATTTTAACATATAGATTCACATGCAGTTATGAGAAATAACACAGAGTGACTCCTTCTATGCTTCACATAATTTCCCCCAGTTACAATCAGGAATTGGTGTGAACCACTGACCTTATTCACATTTCACCCATTTTTTTAATATGCAATTTTCTCATATGTGTAAATTTGTGTGACCACCAATACAGACAAGATACGTAATGATTCCATCACAGCGATCCCTCATGCTATTTATAGTAACAATGATCTCATTTCTTTTTTTTTTTTTAAATTTTTTTTTTTTTTTTAAGATTTTATTTATTTATTTGACAGAGAGAGATCATAAGTAGGCGGAGAGGCAGGCAGAGAGAGTGAGAGGGAAGCAGGCTCCCCGCCGAGCAGAGAGCCCGACGCGGGACCCGATCCCAGGACCCCGAGATCATGACCTGAGCCGAAGGCAGCGGCTCAAACCACTGAGCCACCCAGGCGCCCCCCTTCCTTAACCCCTGACCCACTAATGTGCTCTCCATCTCTGGAGTTTTTTTTATTTTGAAAATGTTATATACCTTGGATAATATGTTATGTTGACCTTCTGATATTTATCTTGTTTCTTTCAGTATTATTTCTGAATACATACACGAGATGTGTACAAGTTGTGCAATATATCACTCATTTACTTTTATTGCTAAGTAATATTTCATGCTGGGGTTGTATTACACTTAGTTTAACTATTCACCTGTTGAAGGATACTTAGTTTATCTCTACTTTTGGTCATTATGAATAAATTCACCATGAGTATGTATAGGACTTTGTTTTTTGTTTTTTATTTTGTTTGTTTTGTTTTGTTTGTTTTCTGGTATGTGTGTATGTGTGTGTGTACATAAGTATTTATTCTGTACAACATGTGCTCAGGAGTGCAATTATGAGATGATATATCCAGAATGGTGAATTGTGATATTATCTATTATTATCATTTTATAGTCCCAAAACCAATGTATAAGATACCTGTATTCTCTGCAACCTCTCCAGCTTTTGTTGTAGCTATTGTTTCTTTTAGTTCTTCTAATAGGTGTACAGGAATACCTTATGATTTTAATTTGCAATTCTGTAATGGCTAATGATGTTGAATACATTTTCCTGTGTTTGTTTACCATATATGTATCTTCTTTTTTTATTATGTTATGTTAGTCACCATACAGTACATCATTAGTTTTTTTTAATATTTTATTTATTTATTTGACAGAGATCACAAGTAGGGAGAGAGGCAGGCATAGAGAGAGAGAGAGGAGGAAGCAGGCTCCCTGCCAAGCAGAGAGCCCAATGCGGGGCTCGATCCCAGGACCCTAGGATCATGACCTGAGCAAAAGGCAGAGGCTTTAACCCACTGAGCCACCCAGGCACCCCACATCATTAGTTTTTGATGGAGTATTCCAAGATTTATTGTTTATGTATAACATCAGTGCTCCATGCAATGGGTTCTTCTTCATTAAAATGCCTGCTCATGCTTTTTTTGTTGTTGTTGTTTATTTTCTAATTAGATTATTACTATTGAATTAAATGTCTATTATATATTTTAGTATAGTCCATGGTCAGAAAGGTAGTTTACATATATTTTCTCCCAGTCCATAACTATCTTTCCACCCTCTTAAAAAGTTCTCTTTTATTGTAGTAAGAATACATAACATAAGATCTACACTCTCAACAAATTTCTAACTGCAAAATACAGTATTGTTAACTATAGACATACTGTTGTATAGCAGATACAAAATTCATCTGGTGTAACTGAAGTTTTATATCTATTGAAGAGCAACCATATTCCCTGTGGTTGTCAGCCAAAGAAAACCACAATTCTGTTTCTATGAGTTTGACAATTTTAAATACTGAATATAATTGGAATTAAAATTATCTGTTCTTCTGTTAATGTTATTTTTTTCACTTATCATATGTCCTCCAGGTTCATGCGCATTGTCATATACCAAAGAATTCCCATAGTATTTAAAACAGCATAATATTCTAATATATGTATATTTCATACTCTATTTTTCTATCCACTGGCTGAGGGACATTTAGGTTTTTTTCTTAGCTACCGTGAATAATGCCACTTTCCATGATTATGAGAGTGCATATCTTTCTACCAGACTCTAATGCCAAGATTTTTGGATAAATAAACAGAAGTGGGATGGGTAATCATAAGGTACTTCTTTTTTTTTTGAGGAAATTCCATAATGTTTTACATGGAAACTGCAACATTTTTCATTACACCTAACAGTGTACAAGGATTTCAACTTATTCAAATCCTCACCAAGATATTATTTTCTGTTGTTGTTATTTTGGATACCAGCCATCTTAACAACAATGAGGTGATATCTTGTGGTTTTGATTTGCATTTCCCTGATGATAAGGGATATTGAGCATCTCTTTATATAATTGTTACTGTTTTATTGGAGAAATATTTATGCATCCCCTGGCTGTTTTTAATTGGGTTATTTGGCAGGGTTTTTATATTGAATGTAAGAATGTTTTATATATTTGGATATTAACATCAGGTATATCATTTAAACATATTTTCTTCCAATCTGTAGCTTCCCTTTACTCTTGATTGTTTCCTTTAGGTGCAGAGGATGTTACTTGATGTGATCTTGTCTATTTTTATTTATGTAAATATCCATGCATTTATTTACATATTTATTTGTGTTTTAATTGTATATTTTGCTTAGTCATAAACAAGAAATAATTTCCAAAAGCGTTATGAAGGTTTACCTTATGTATCCTTCTAATGATTTCATATATTTGGATCTTACAATAAAAATTTTAATCCATTTAGAGTTGATTTTTGTGGATGATGTGAGATAAGGATCTAATTGCATTCTTTTCTAGTTTTTCTAACACCTTTTATTGAAAATACCTTATTTCGGGGTGCCTGGGTGGCTCAGTGGTTTAAGCCGCTGCCTTCGGCTCAGGTCATGATCTCAGGGTCCTGGGATCGAGTCCCACATCGGGCTCTCTGCTCAGCAGGGAGCCTGCTTCCCTCTCACTCTCTCTGACTACCTCTCTGCCTACTTATGATCTCTCTCTGTCAAATAAATAAATAAAATCTTTAAAAAAAAAGAAAAGAAAATACCTTATTTCTACATTGTGTACTTTGTACATTCTTGTCAATGATCATATGACTGCACATGTGTGGGTATATTATGGCCTCTATTCTATTTCATCAGTCTATATGTCTGTTTGGTTTTTTTGTCGGTTAATTTCGTATTTTTTGTTGATTTTTGTGGTTTTTTATTTTTTTGCCAGCACCATATTGTAGTTTTAATTTACTCTTTTTCTGTAATATGTAGTGAAATCATAAAGTGTAAGTTTAGTCTTATTATTCCTTCTCAAGGTTGTTTTGTTTATTCAGGGTATTTTGTGACTCCATATGAATTTTAGCATTTTTTCTACTGTAAGAAAATTAATTAAAATTCTATGATAGAATCTTAATACATTCTATAGAAGAGATCTATAGAATGATAGCAATTGCATTCAATATATGTATTGCTTTGGGTAGTATGTACATTTCCATAATATTTTTCTTCAAGTTCATAAACATGAACAATTTCCCATTTATTTGTTTCATCTTCTAAATTCTTTCATTGATGTAATATATGCCCTCCTTAATACCCACCACCAGGCATGTATTGCATGGACCACTGGGGGTTATATGTAAAAAATGAATCTTAGAACACTACATCAAAAATTAATGAAGAGTATCTTAGCAAGAAGACCCCAAAGTGGAAAGCTGAGAATGTATCAAATGTAGCATTTTAGCAAATTGAAGAGATGGTGAACGTATTCTTAAAGGGTATTTTTTCAAATTAAGGTTGCAATAGCATATTTATTTCTGGAAGGTATTAAAAGTGCTTTTTTTATTCCATTAATAAAAGTTGTTATAGCCAAAAAAAAAATTAATGATGTATTGTATGGTGACTAACAATACACAATTTAAAAAAAGAAAGTCATATTCTACACACACACACACACACACAATTCTTTCATTGATATATAGTTTCCAGTGCATGATCCTTCCATCTCCTTGCTTAAGTTTATTTTTATGTATTTTATTTTTGATGCTATTTCAAATGACACTTTCTTAATTTCCTATTGAAATAGCTTGTTATTAGTTACAGAAATGCAACTGATTTTTAAACGTGAAAATTTGATGAATTTGTTTGTTAGCTTTCATTATCTTAGTTGTCTTTGAAGTTTCCTATATATAATATCATGTCAGCTGCAAACAGAAATGTTATTTTCTAATTTGAATGACAATTATTTCTTTCCTTCCCAAATCGCTTTGTCTAAAACTTGCACTGAAAGTAGTGAGAGTGAACATCTTTGCCTAGTTCCTGATTTTTTTCTTCATATTTATTTATCTATTTTATTATTAACATCTTGAGGAACATCCATACTGTTTTCAGAGCAGCTGTACCAGTTTTCATTCCCACCATAGCATCATAGGGGAAGGAAGGTAAATCCAAAGAGGGAGAAATCAGAGAGGGAGATGAACCAAGAGAGACTATGGACACTGAGAAAAAACCTGGAGGTTTCAGCGGGGGAGAATGTGGGGAGAGGATGTATCAAGGTGATGGGTATTGAGGAGGGCTTGTGCTCTGATGAGCACTGGGTGTTATACTTAACTAATGAATCACTGAACACTATATCAGAAACTAATTATGTACTATACATGGTTAACTGAACATAATAAAAATATTTATCTATTTTAGAGGGAGAACATGAGCAGGGGCATGGAACAGATGGAGAGAGACAGAGAGAATTTCAAGTAGACTTGCTGCTGAGCACAGAGCCCAAAATGGGGCTCAATCCCAGGACCCCAAGACTATGACCTGAGCTGATACTAAGGGCCGAGCTACTTAAATGACTGATCCGCCCATGTACACCTGCTAGTGTCTGATCTTAATGGGAAAGTTTTTCATATTGAGTATGATACTAGCTGTGGACTTTTTACATATGACCTTTATTATTGTGAAGTAAATTTCTTCTATTCCTATATTATTGGGTGTTGAATCAGGAAAGGGTGTTGAATTTGTCAGATTTTTTTCTGCATCCATTGAGATGATCACTTGGATTTTATTCTTTAGTCTGTTAACATGGTGTTTGATTTATTTGGATTGCTAATTGACTGAATTGATTAATTGATTTGGATATGTTCAATCATACTTGCACCCAACTTGGAAATATCCTAAGTGAGTTGTTCATGGTGTAGAAAACTGGTTTTTTTTAAATTGTGTATAATGCTTTTAACGCATTGCTAAATTTAGTTAGTTTTTTTTTTCCATTTTATTTATTTTTTCAGTGTAACAGTATTCATTGTTTTTGAACAACACCCAGTGCTCCATGCAATACGTGCCCTCCCCATTACCCACCACCTGTTCCCCCAACCTCCCACCCCTGACCCTTCAAAACCCTCAGGGTGTTTTTCAGAGTCCATAGTCTCTTATGGTTCGCCTCCCCTTCCAATTTTTTCCTAATAAACATATAATGTCCTGTTTTTTAATTGTTTTAAGCTGTCTCTGTGCTGAGGATCAGCCTGAGGTGTAAACTTCGCCTGAGGCGTCATCTCTCAGCTGTGTATTTCTTCATTGAAAATTCATACATTTAAGTTCTTTTTTTTTTCCATTTTATTTATTTTTTCAGCGTAACAGTATTCATTCTTTTTGCACAACACCCAGTGCTCCATGCAAAACGTGCCCTCCCCATTACCCACCACCTGTTCCCCCAACCTCCCACCCCTGACACTTCAAAACCCTCAGGTTGTTTTTCAGAGTCCATAGTCTCTTATGGTTCACCTCCCCTTCCAAATATTTTTTTTTTTAATAACATATAATGTATTTTTATCCCCATGGGTACAGGTCTGTGAATCGCCAGGTTTACACACTTCACAGCACTCACGATAGCACATACCCTCCCCAATGTCCATAGCCCCCTCCCGCTCTCCCAATCCAACGTCCCCCCAGCAACCCCCAGTTTGTTTTGTGAGATTAAGAGTCATTTATGCTTTGTCTCCTTCCCAATCCCATCTTGTTTCATTTATTCTTCTCCTATCCCCCTAGCCCCCCATGTTGCTTCTCCATGTCCTCATATCAGGGAGATCATATGATAGTTGTCTTTCTCCGATTGACTTCTTTCACTAAGCATGATACGCTCTAGTTCCATCCATGTTGTCACAAATGGCAAGATTTCATTTCTTTTGATGGTTGCATAGTATTCCATTGTGTATATATACCACTTCTTCTTTATCCATTCATCTGTTGATGGACATCTAGGTTCTTTCCATAGTTTGGCTATTGTAGACATTGCTGCTATAAACATTCGGGTACACTTGCCCCTTCGGATCACTATGTTTGTATCTTTAGGATAAATACCCAGTAGTGCAATTGTTGGGTCATAGGGTAGTTCTATTTTCAACATTTTGAGGGACCTCCATGCTGTTTTCCAGAGTGGTTGCACCAGCTTGCATTCCCACCAACAGTGGAGGAGGGTTCCCCTTTCTCCGCATCCTCGCCAGCATCTGTCATTTCCTGACTTGTTCATTTTAGCCATTCTGACTGGTGTGAGGTGATATCTCATTGTGGTTTTGATTTGTATTTCCCTGATGCCGAGTGACGTGGAGCACTTTTTCATGTGTCTGTTGGCCATCTGGATGTCTTCTTTGCAGAAATGTCTGTTCATGTCCTCTGCCCATTTCTTGATTGGATTGTTTGTTCTTTGGGTGTTGAGTTTGCTAAGTTCCTTATAGATTTTGGATACTAGCCCTTTATCTGATGTGTCATTTGCAAATATCTTCTCCCATTCTGTCAGTTGTCTTTGGTTTTGTTAACTGTTTCCTTTGCTGTGCAAAAGCTTTTGATCTTGATGAAATCCCAATAGTTCATTTTTGCCCTTGCTTCCCTTGCCTTTGTCGTTGTTCCTAGGAAGATATTGCTATGGCTGAGGTCAAAGAGGTTGCTGCCTGCATTCTCCTCAAGGATTTTGATGGATTCCTTTCTCACATTGAGGTCCTTCATCCATTTGGAGTCTATTTTCATGTGTGGTGTAAGGAAGTGGTCCAATTTCATTTTTCTGCATGTGGCTGTCCAATTTTCCCAGCACCATTTATTGAAGAGGCTGTCTTTTTTCCATTGGACATTCTTTCCTGCTTTGTCGAAGATTAGTTGACCATAGAGTTGAGAGTAGATTTCTGGGCTCTCTATTCTGTTCCACTGATCTATGTGTCTGTTTTTGTGCCAGTACCATGCTGTCTTGATGATGACAGCTTTGTAATAGAGCTTGACGTCCGGAATTGTGATGCCACCAACTTTGGCTTTCTTTTTCAATATTCCTTTGGCTATTCGAGGTCTTTTCTTGTTCCATATAAATTTTAGGATTATTTGTTCCATTTATTTGAGAAAAATGGATGGTATTTTGATAGGGATTGCATTAAATGTGTAGATTGCTTTAGGTAGCATGGACATTTTCACAATATTTATTCTTCCAATCCAGGAGCATGGAACATTTTTCCATTTCTTTGTGTCTTCCTCAATTTCTATCATGAGTACTTTATAATTTTCTGTGTATAGATTCTTAGTCTCTTTGGTTAGGTTTATTCCTAGGTATCTTATAGTTTTGGGTACAATTGTAAATGGGATTGACTCCTTAATTTCTCTCTTCTGCCTTGTTGTTGGTGTACAGGAATGCAACTGATTTCTGTGCATTGATTTTATATCCTGACACTTTACTGAATTCCTGTACAAGTTCTAGCAGTTTTGGAGTGGAGTCTTTTGGGTTTTCCACATATAGTATCATATCATCTGCGAAGAGTGATAGTTTGACTTCTTCTTTACCAATCTGGATGCCTTTAATTTGTTTTTGATGTCTGATTGCTGAGGCTAGGACTTCTAGTACTATGTTGAATAGCAGTGGTGATAATGGACATCCCTGCCATGTTCCTGACCTTAGAGGAAAAGCTTTCAGGTTTTCTCCATTGAGAATGATATTTGCGGTGGGTTTTTCATAGATGGCTTTGATAATATAGAGGTATGTGCCCTCTATCCCTACACTTTGAAGAGTTTTGATCAGGAAGGGATGCTGTACTTTGTCAAATACTATTTCAGCATCTATTGAGAGTATCATATGGTTCTTGTTCTTTCTTTTATTAATGTGTTCTATCACATTGATTGATTTGCGGATGTTGAACCAACCCTGCAGCCCTGGAATAAATCCCACTTGATCGTGGTGAATAATCCTTTTAATGTACTGTTGAATCCTATTGGCTAGTATTTTGGCGAGAATTTTTGCATCTGTGTTCATCAAGGATATTGGTCTGTAGTTCTCTTTTTTGGTGGGATCCTTGTCTGGTTTTGGGATCAAGGTTATGCTGGCCTCATGAAATGAGTTTGGAAGTTTTCCTTCCATTTCTATTTTTTGGAACAGTTTCAGGAGAATAGGAATTCGTTCTTCTTTAAATGTTTCGTAGAATTCCCCTGGGAAGCCGTCTGGCCCTGGGCTTTTATTTGTTTGGAGATTTTTGATGACTGTTTTAATCTCCTTACTGGTTATGGACCTGTTCAGGTTTTCTATTTCTTCCTGGTTCAGTTGTGGTAGTTTATATGTCTCTAGGAATGCATCCATTTCTTCCAGATTGTCCAATTTGTTGGCGTAGGGTTGCTCATAGTATGTTCTTATAATTGTCTGTATTTCTTTGGTGTTAGTTGTAATCTCTCCTCTTTCATTCATGGTTTTATTTATTTGGGTCGTTTCTCTTTTCTTTTTGATGAGTCTGGCCAGGGGTTTATCAATCTTATTGATTCTTTCCAAGAACCAGCTCCTAGTTTCATTGATTTTTTCTGTTCTTTTTTTTGGTTTCTATTTCATTGATTTCTGCTCTGATCTTTATGATTTCTCTTCTCCTGCTGGGTTTAGGATTTCTTTCTTGTTCTTTCTCCAGCCCCTTTACGTGTAGGGTTAGGTTGTGTACTTGAGACCTTTCTTTTTTCTTGAGAAAGGCTTGTACCACTATATATTTTCCTCTCAGGACTGCCTTTGCTGTGTCCCACAGATTTTGAACTGTTGTGTTTTCATTATCATTTGTTTCCATGAATGTTTTCAATTCTTCGTTAATTTCCTGGTTGACCCATTCATTCTTTAGAAGGATGCTGTTTAGTCTCCATGTATTTGGGTTCTTTCCAGCTTTCCTCTTGTGATTGAGTTCTAGCTTCAGAGCATTGTGGTCTGAAAATATGCAGGGAATGATCCTAATCTTTTGATACCGGTTGAGACCTGATTTGTGACCCAGGATGTGATCTATTCTGGAGAAGGTTCCATGTGCACTAGAGAAGAATGTGTATTCTGTTGCTTTGGGATGAAATGTTCTGAATATATCTGTGATGTCCATCTGGTCCAGTGTGTCATTTAAGGCCTTTATTTCTTTATTGACCTTTTGCTTGGATGATCTGTCCATTTCAGTGAGGGGAGTGTTCAAGTCCCCTACTATTATTGTATTATTATTGATGTGTTTCTTTGATTTTGTTATTAATTGGTTGATATAGTTGGCTGCTCCCACGTTAGGAGCATAGATATTTAAAATTGTTAGATCTTCTTGTTTGACAGACCCTTTGAGTAGGATATAGTGTCCTTCCTCATCTCTTATTATAGTCTTTGGCTTAAAATCTAATTGATCTGATATAAGGATTGCCACCCCAGCTTTCTTCTGATGCCCATTAGCATGGTAAATTGTTTTCCACCCCCTCACTTTAAATCTGGAGGTGTCTTCGCGTCTAAAATGAGTTTCTTGAAGGCAACATACTGATGGGTTTTGTTTTTTTATCCATTCTGATACCCTGTGTCTTTTGATTGGCACATTTAGCCCATTAACATTCAGCATAACTATTGAGAGATATGAATTTAGTGCCATTATTAGTCTGTAAGGTGACTGTTACTGTATATTGTCTCTGTACCTTTATGATCTACTACTTTTAGGCTCTCTCTTTGCTTAGAGGACCCCTTTCAATATTTCCTGGACAGCTGGTTTGGTGTTTGCAAATTCTTTCAGTTTTTGTTTGTCCTGGAAACTTTTTATCTCTCCTTCTATTTTCAATGATAGCCTAGCTGGATAGAGTATTCTTGGCTGCATGTTTTTCTCGTTGAGTGCTCTGAATATATCATGCTAGCTCTTCCTGGCCTGCCACATCTCTGTGGATAAGTCTGCTGCCAATCTAATATTTTTACCATTGTATGTTACAGACTTCTTTTCTCGGGCTGCTTTCAGGATTTTCTCTTTGACACTAAGACTTTTAAATTTTACTCTTAGGTGATGGGGTGTGGACCTATTCTTGTTGACTTTGAGGAGGGTTCTCTGCATCTCCTGGATTTTGATGCTTGTTCCCTTTGCCATATTAGGGAAATTCTCTCCAATGATTCTATCCAATAGACCTTCTGCTCCCCTCTCTCTTTCTTCTTCTTCTGGAATCCCAATTATTCTAATGTTGTTTCGTCTTATGGTGTCACTTATCTCTCGAATTCTCCCCTCATGGTCCAGTAGCAGTTTGTCCCTCTTTTGTTCGGCTTCTTTATTCTCTGTCATTTGGTCTTCTATATCACTAATTCTTTCTTCTGCCTCATTTATCCTAGCAGTGAGAGCCTCCATTTTTATGGCACCTCATTAATAGCTTTTTTGATTTCAACTTGGTTAGATTTTAGTTCTTTAATTTCTCCAGAAAGGGCTTTAATATCTCCAGAGAGGGTTTCTCTAATATCTTCCATGCCTTTTTTGAGCCCGGCTAGAACGTTCAGAATCATCATTCTGAACTCTTGATCTGACATATCACCAATGTCTGTGTTGATTAGGTCCCTAGCCTTCGGTACTGTCTCTTGTTCTTTTGTTTGTGGTGATTTTTTCCGCCTTGTCATTTTGTCCAGATAAGAGGATATGAAGGAGCAAATAAAATACTAAAAGGGTGGCAAAGACCCCAGAAAAAG
Source organism: Meles meles (assembly GCF_922984935.1). Classification (NCBI taxonomy): domain Eukaryota; kingdom Metazoa; phylum Chordata; class Mammalia; order Carnivora; family Mustelidae; genus Meles; species Meles meles. The sequence goes on along the minus strand of NW_025721617.1, from coordinate 229,891 downwards.
GCGCTGTAACCAAAGGAGAAGAGACCCTTAATTGTGGGGGGGGGAGAAAGGGGATAAAAAGAGGTTCAGAAAAAAAAAGAAAAAAAATTTAAAAATAAAACAAATAAAAAAATATATAAAAAAGAAAGAAAAAATATATATATTTAGATAAACTAGTCAAAAAACGTTAAAAAAGAAAAGGGTAAAAGTTTTAAAAAATTTAGCAGAAGAAGAAAAAAGAAAAAAGAAAAAAAAATTGAAAAAAGAAAAAAAAAATTGATGTAGCCGCAAGACTAAAGAATCCTGGGGAGAAAGCCATGAGTTCCGTGCTTTGCTTTCTCCTCCTCTGGAATTGTGCTGCTGTCTTAGGAATTGAACCTACTTTCCTTGATAGATGAACTTCGTCCTGGCTGGATATTTTGTTGATCTTCTGGGTGAGGGGCCTGTTGTAGTGACTCTCAAGTGTCTTTGCCCGAGGCAGGATTGCACCGCCCTTACTGGCAGCTGGACTAAGTAATTGGTTCGGGTTCGCTTTTGGGAGCTTCTGTTCCCTGAAAGCTTTCCATAGAGTTCCAGAGGATGGGAATGAAAATGGCGGCCTCCTAGTCTCCGGCCCAGAGGAGCCGAGAGCCTGGGGCCCCACTCCTCAGTGCGCCCCCAGAGGACAGCACCCAATCACTCCCGTATCCCCAGCCTCTAGCTGCGCTCTGACTGTTCAAGGTAACCCTGAGCTGAGAGTTCAGTCCTCGGCTCTGTCTCTGCAGCCGGCTTCTCCATTCTAATACCTGCGAGCTCTCCGACACTCTGACACCCCCGATCCTTCTGTGACACTGCGGGACCTGGGGCCACGCTGACCCCGCGTGGGCTTCACCCTGGTTTAGCCTCTGGAGCAACGTCCCTCAGTGGAACAGACTTTTAACAGTCCTGATTTTGTGCTCCGTTCCTCCGTCGCTTGCCGGGAGCCGGCCCCTCCCCCCGCGGTCTATCTTCCCGTCGTTTTAGATTCACTTCTCCGCCAGTCCTACCTTTCAGAGAGTGGTTGATTTTCTGTTTCTAGAGTTGCTGTTCTTCTTCTCTTTGCTCTCCCGTTGGATTTGTAAGTGTTTGCAATGTTTAGATAAGCTATCGAGCTGATCTCCTGCTACCTGATGTAGTCTCAGCCTGCTACTTCTCCGCCATCTTGACTCCTCTCTCAATTTAGTTAGTATTTTTTGAGGATTTTTGTATTTATATTAATCAAGTATATTGGTCTTTAGTTTTCTTTTGTTGTGGTATCTTTGTTTGGCTTTGTCGTGTGAGTAATGTTGAGCTTTTAATAAAATTTTGGAAGTGTTCCTTTTTTTTATTTCTCGAAAATGTTTGAGAAGGATTTGTGTTGATTCTTCTTTAAGTACTTGGTAAAATTGACCAGTGAATCCATCTGGCTATGGCTTTATTTTATTTGGAAATTTTTAAGTATTGAGTCAATATTCTTAATCATTATTGGTTTGTGATGATTTTCCATTTCTTCATGATTTGGTCTTGGTAGATTTCATGTTTCTAGAATTTTTTCCATTTCTTTTAGATTACTTAATATTTTGGCCTGGAATTGTTTATAGTAGTCTGTTAAAATTCTTTGTATCCCTGTCATATTATTTGCAGTGTCTCCTCTTTAAATTATAAATTTAATAATCTAAGTCTTATTTTTACAGCTATCTTCTAAAGATAACTTTCTTCATGGTTACAAGAAAAATTAAGTGTCACTGAAAACAGGCATAACAATCTGTTTTAAATTGATAGAAATTTACTTTAATTGCAAAAAAAATTCTCTCTTCCACACTTCACATTAATGATGTCACAAATTACATATTTTTATTTTATATCCAATAACAAGGATTTCACTTACTGTTAATATTTTTTAACTTTTTTTACTGTTTTATGTTAGTCACCAAAAATATGTCATTATTTTTGTTTTGTTTTAAGATTTTATTTTATTTGACATGGAGAGACACAGTGAGACAGGCAACATAAGCAGGGGGAGAGGGAGATGGAGAAGCAGGCTTCCCATGGAGCAGGGAGCCTGATGCAGGGCTCAGAACCAGGACTCTGTGATCATGACCTGAGTTGAAGACAGACACTAAGTGACTAAGCCACCCAGGTGCTCAACATCATTAGTTTTTGATGCAGTGTTCCAAGCTTCCTTGTTTATGTAAAAACCCCAGTGCTCCATGCAATGCATGCTCTTCTTAATGCCCATCACCGTGTTTAGCCATTCTACCAACCCCCTCCCCTCTATACTTTCAGTTTGCTTACTGAGTCCACAGCCTCTCATGGTTCCTCTCCCCCTCTGATTTCCCCTAATTCACTTTTCATTTCCTTCTCCTAATATCCTCCATGTAATACTTCTGTTGCACAACAAAGTGAAACCATATAATAATTTACTTTCTCTGCTTGACTTATTTTACTTAACATAACCTCCTCCAGTCCCATTCTTGGTGATTCATGTTGATACAAAAATTCGGTATTCATCTTTTCTGATGGCTGAATAATAGTCCATTGTATATATGGACCACAACTTCTTTATCAATTTGTCTGTTAAAGGGCATCTTGGCTCTTTCCACAGTTTGATTTTTGTGGGCATTCCTTCTATGAACACTGGAGTGCATATGGTCCTTCTTTTCACTACATCTGTATCTTTGGGGTCAATACCCAACAGTGCAATTGCCAGGTCATACAGTAGCTCTATTTTTAATTTTTTGAGGAATCACCACACTGTTTTCCAAAGCGACTACACCAACTTGCATTCCTACCAACAGTGTAAGAGGGTTCCCCTTTCTCTACATCCTCTCCAACATTTGCTGTTTTCTGCCTTGTTAATCTTTGTCATTCTGACTGGTGCAAGGTGGTATCTCAATGTGGTTTTGATTTGAATTTCCCTGGTGGCTAATGATGATGTACATTTTTTCATGTGTCTGTTAGCCATTTGTATGTCTTCTTTGGAGGAGTGTCTGTTTATGTCTTCTGCCCATTTTTGATGTGATTCTCTGGTTTCTTTATGTGTGGAGTTTGAGGAGCTATTTATAGATCTTGGATATTAGCCCTCTGTCTGTAATGTGATTTGTGAATATCTCTCCCATTCTGTGGGTTGCCTCATTGTTTCGTTGACTCATTCCTTTGCTGTGCTGAAGCTTTTGATCTTGATGAAGTCCCAAAAGTTCATTATCACTATTGTTCCCTTTATTTTGTAGATGGGTCTTGAAAGACATACCTGTGGCTGAAGTTGAAGATGTTACTACCTATGTTCTCTTCTAGGTACATTCTCTTCTAGGATTTTGATGGATTCCTGTCTCACTTGAGGTCTTTCTTTTTTTTAAAGATTTTATTTGTTTATTTGACAGACAGAGAAGTCACAAGTAGGCAGAGAGGCAGACAAGAGGGGAGGGGGAAGTAGGCTCCCTGCTGAGCAGAGAGCCCAATGTGGGGCTTGATCCCAGGTCCCTGAGATCACGACCTGAGCTAAAGGCAGAGGCTTACCCACTGAGCAAGCCAGGTGCCCCTCACTTGAGGTTTCTCTTACATTTTGAATTTACCTTTGTGTGTGGAAAGAGAATGGTAAGTTTCATTCTTCTATGCGTAATGGTCCAAATTCCCCAGCATTATTTATTGAAGAGACTCTCTATTTTCCACTGGATATTTTTTTCCTGTTTTGTCAAATGTTAGTTGAACACAGAGCTAAGAGTCCATATCTGGACTCTCTTCTCTATTCCATTGGTATACGTGTCTGTTTTTGTGCCAGTACCGTGCTGTCTGGGTGATAACAACTTTTTACTAATGCTTGAAATCAGGCAAAGTGATGCCCCCAGTTTGATTTTTCTTATTCAACATTTCCTAAGCAATTTTGAGTTATTTCTGGTTCCATAAAATTTTAAGATTGTTTGTTCCATCACTTTTTTATTAATTTATTTATTTTCAGCATAACAGTATTCATTGTTTTTGCACCCCACCCAGTGCTCCATGCAATATGTGCTCTCCCTATTCCCCAACACCTGGTTCCCCAACCTCACACCCCCCCCCGCCCTTTCAAAATGCTCAGGTTGTTTTTCAGAGTCCATAGTCTCTCATGGTTCATCTCTTCTTCTAATTTCCCTCAAATCCCTTCACCTCTCCATCTCCCCATATCCTCCATGTTCTTTGTTATACTTCACAAGTAAGTGAAACCATATGATACTTGACTCTCTCTGCTTGACTTATTTCGCTCAGCATAATCTCTTCCAGTCCCGTCCATGTTGCTACAAAAGTTGGTTATTCATCCTTTCTGATGGAGGGATAATACTCCATCGTGTATACAGACCACATATTCCTTATCCATTCATCCATTGAAGGGCATCTTGGTTCTTTCCACTGTGTGGAGACCGTGGCCATTGTTGCTATAAACATTGGGGTACAGATGGCTCTTCTTTTCACTACATCTGTATCTTTGGACTGAATACCCAGCAGTGCAATTGCAGGGTCATAGGGAAGCTCTATTTTTAATTTCTTGAGGAATCTCCACACTGCTCTGCAAAGTGGCTGTACCAACTTGCATTCCCAACAACAGTGTAAGAGGGTTCCCCTTTCTCTGCAACCTCTCCAACACACATTGTTTCCTGTCTTGCTAATTTTGGCCATTCTAACTGGTGTCAGGTGATATCTCAATGAGGTTTTAATTTGAATCTCCGTGATGGCTAGTGATGATGAGCATTTCTTCATGTGTCTGATAGCCATTTGTATGTCATCATTGAAGAAGTGTCTGTTCATATCTCCTGCCTATTATTTGTTAGGATTATCTGTTTTGTGTGTATTGAGTTTGAGTAGTTCTTTATATATCCTGGATATCAACCTTTTGTCTGTACTGTCATTTGCAAATATCTTCTCCCATTCCGTGGGTTGCCTTTTTGTTTTGTTGACTGTTTCCTTTGCTGTGCAGAAGGTTTTGATCTTGATGAAGTCCCAAAAGTTCATTTTCACTTTTGTTTCCTTTGCCTTTGGAGACATATCTTGAAAGAAGTTGCTGTGACTGATATCGAAGAGGTTACTGCCTATGTTCTCCTCTAGGATTCTGATGGATTCCTGTCTCACATTGAGGTCTTTTATCCATTTCAAGTTTAACTTTGTGTACGGTGTAAGAGAATGGTCGAATTTCATTCTTCTACTGTGGCTGTCCAGTTTTCCCAGCACCATTTATTGAAGAGACTGTCTTTATTCCACTGTATATTTTTTCCTGTTTTGTCGAAGATTATTTGACCATAGAGTTGAGGGTCCATATCTGGGCTCTCCACTCTGTTCCACTGGTCAATGTGTCTGTTTTTATGCCAGTACCACGCTTTCTTGGTGATCACAGCTTTGTAGTAAAACTTGAAATCAGGTAACATGATGCCGCCAGTTTTGTTTTTGTTTTTCAACATTTCCTTAGCAATTCAGGGTCTCTTATGATTCCACTCAAATTTTAGGATTATTTGCTCCAGCTCTTTGAAAAATACCGGTGGAATTTTGATCGGAATGGCAGTAAAAGTATAGATTGCTCTAGGCAGTATAGACATTTTAACAATGTTTATTCTTCCGATCCAAGAGCATGGAATGGTCTTCCATCTTTTTGGTGTCTTCTTCAGTTTCTTTCATGAGTGTTCTGTAGTTCCTTGAGTACAGATCGTTTACCACTTTGGTTAGGTTTATTCCATCACTTGGAGAAATGTGGGTGAAATTTTGATTGGGATGCCATGGAAAGATAGATTGCTCTGGGCAGTATAGACATTTTAACAATGTTTATTATTCTGATCCATGAGCATGGAATAATCTTCCATCTTGTTGTGCCTTCTTCAATATCTTTCATGAGTATTCTGTAGTACCTCGAGTACAGATCCTTTACCTCTTTGGTTAGGTTTATTCCCAGGTATCTTATGGTTCTTTTTTTTTTTAAAGATTTTATTTATTTATTTGACAGAGAAAGACACAAGTAGACAGAGAGGAAGGCAGAGAGAGAGAGAGAGAGAGAGAGAGAGAGAAGCAAGCTCTCTGCTGAGCAGAGACCCCAATGCGGGACTTGATCCCAGGACCCTGAGATCATGACCTGAGCTGAAGGCAGTGGCTTAACCCACTGAGCCACCCAGGCGCCCACGTATCTTATGGTTCTTGGTGCTATAGTTAATGGAATCAATTCTCTAATTTCCCTTTCTGTATTTTCATTGTTAATGTATAAGAAAGCCACTGATTTCTGTACATTGACTTTGTATCCTGCCACATTACTGAATTGCTATATGAGATATTGTAGTTTGGGGGTGGACTCTTTGGGGTTTTCCATATAAAGAATCCTGTCATTTGTGGAGAGAGAGAGAGTTTGACTTGTTCATTGCCAATTTGGATATCTTTTATTTCTCTTTGTTGTCTGATTGCTGTTGCTAGGACTTCTAATACTATGTTGAGCAAGAGTGGTGAGAGTGGGCATCCTTGTCGTGTTCCTGATCTCAATGGGAAGGCTGTCAGATTTTTCCCATTGAGGATGATATTTGCTGTGAGTCTTTCATTGATAGATTTTATGAAGTTCAGGAATGTTCCCTCTATCCCTATACTTTGAAGCATTTTAATCAGGAACAGATGCTGGATTTTGTCAAATGCTTTTTCTGCATCAATTGAGAGTACCATGTGGTTCTTCCCTCTTCTCTTATTGATTTGTTCTATTACATTGGTTGAATTGCGAATGTTGAACCAACCTTACAACCCAAGGATGAATCTCACCTAGTCATGGCGGATAATCTTCTTAATGTGCTTTTGGAATCTGTGTGTTAGGATTTGTTGAGAATCTTAGAATCCATATTAATCTGTGATACTGGTCTGAAATTCTCCCTTTTGATGTGGTCTTTGCCTGGTTTGGGGATCAGGGTAATGCTGGCTTCATAAAAAGAGTCTGGAACTTTTCCTTCTGCTTCAATTTTTCTAAACACTTTCAGAAGAATAGGTTTTATTTCTTCTTTGAATGTTTGGTAGAATTCCCCAGGGAATCCAACAGGTTCTGGGCTCTTGTATTTTGGGAAGTTTTTGATCACTGCTTCAATCTTGTTACTAAATATTGGTCTATTCAGGTTGTCAATTTTTTCATGGTTCAATTTTGGGAGTTTATAATTTTGTAGGGATGCATCCATTTCATCTAGGTTGCTTAACTTATTGGCATATAACTGTTGGTAATAGTTTCTGATGATTGTTTCTACTTCCTTGTTGTTAATTGTGATCTCTCCCTTTCATTCATAATTTTATTAATTTGAGCTTTCTCTCTTTTCTTTTGGGTTAGTGTGGCCAATGGTTTATCAATCTTATTGATTCTTTCAAAACAACAGTTCTAGTTTTATTGATATGTTCAACGGTGTCTCCAGTTTCTACCTCATTGATCTCTGCTCTAATCTTGATTATTTCCCTTCTTGCATGTGGAGTTGGTTTGATTTGTTGTTGATTCTCCAGTTCTTTAAGGTGTAGAGACAGCTGGTGTATTCTGGATTTTTCAGTTTTTGAGGGAGGCTTGGATGGCTCTCTATTTCCTCCTTTGGACCGCCTTTGCTTTATCCCATAGGTTTTGGACTGAAGTGTCTTCATTCTCATTGGTTTCCATGAATTGTTTAAGTTCTTTGATCTTGTGGTTGATCCAAGCATTCTTAAGCAAGGTGACCTTTAGCTTCCAGGTGTTTGGGTTCCTTCTAAATTTCTTTGTGATTGAACTCCAGTTTCTAACCATTGTGATCTGAGAATATGCAGGGAATAATCTTAGTCTTTTGGTATCAGTTGAGTCCTGATTTGTGACCCAGTATGTGGTGTATTCTGGAGAAGGTTCCATGAACACTTGAGAAAAATGAGTATTCTGTTTTTTTAGGGTGAATTGTTCTATATATATATATGAGGTCCATCTGTTCCAATGTGTCATTCAATGCTCTTTTTTCTTTATTGATTTTCTGCTTCGATGATCTGTCTATTACTGAGAGAGGCATGTTAAGATCTCCTACTATTCATGTTTTCATATCAGTATGACTCTTTATATTGATTAATCTTTTTCTTATATAATTGGCTGCTCCCATATTGGGGGCATAGATATTTACAATTGTTAGAGCATCTTGGTGGATATTCCCTTTAAGAATGATGTAATGTCCTTCTGTATCTCTGAATAGAGTCTTTACTTTAAAATCTAATTTATCTGATATGACAATCACTACCCAGCCTTCTTTTGAGGCCCATTTGCATGTAAGATGCTTCTCCATCCCTTCACTTTCAGTCTGGGTGTATCTTTAGGTTTGAAATGGATCTCTTGTATACAACATATGGATGGGTCCTTCCTTTTATCCAATCTGCAACTCTCTGTCATTTTATGGGCACACTTAGGCCATTCACATTGAGAGTGATTATTGATACATACGGTTTTATTGACATCGTGTTACATTTGAAGTCTTTCTTTCTGTAGACTGTCTCTATATTTCTGTTCAAAGATATTCTTAAGATTTTTCTTCTTTTATAGAGCCCCCCCATAGTATTTCCTGCAGTGTCGGCTTGGTGGTTGCATACTCTTTTAAGCCTTGCTGGTCTTGGAAAGTATTTATCTCTCCATCCATTTTGAATATCAGTCTTGCTGGATAAAGTATTATTGGCTGCATGTTCTTCTCATTTAGTGCCCTGAATATATCTTGCCAGCCCTTTCTGGCTTGCCAGGTTTCTGTGGACAGTTCTGATGTTATTCTGGTCTGCTTTCCTCTGTACATAAGGAACTTTTTTGTCTTAGATGCCTTCAGGAGAGTTTCTCTACAATTATTATTCCTTATTCTTACTATCAGTTGTCTTAAGGACTTTCAAGAGTCTGTAATCTTGGGGGGAGACCATTCTGCCTGTAGTACGTGAACGCTGGTTCTATTCGTGAGATTGGGAAATTTTTCATGGAGAACTTTTTCAACTATATCTTCTAGACTTCTTTCTTTCCCCTCCCCTTCAGGGATTCCAATAATTCTGACATTGGAACGTTTCATGGCATCATTTATTTCCCTAATTCTGTTTTCATGGCTTCTTAGCTATTTGTTCCAGGCTTCCTCCTGATCCTTTCTCTCTATCTGTTTGTCCTCCAGATCACTAATTCTATCTTCTGTCTCAGTTACCCTAGCTTTCAGAGAATTTAGATTAGATTGGAACTCATTGAGAGCATTGTGAGCATCATCCCTGGTGGCTTTCAATTCTGCCCTAACATTGTGAACATCATCCCTGGTGCCTTTCAGTTCTGCCCTAATCAGTTCTGTTTGGTCATCCATGGCTTTCTCCAACCTAGCTATTGCTTGGATAATTGTTAACCTGAATTCCCTTTCTAACATATTGTCTATGTTGTTAGCCATTAGCTCTGTTGCAGAAGGCCCATCCTCTGATTTTTTTTCTGTTGGGCATTCCTCCTCCTAGCCATTTTGGTGAGAGATGGCCTAACAGATGTAGCTGGATGTATTGACCATGTTGCAGTCAAGGTTCACCCGGGAACACTTCTGGCTGCTGGCATCTTCTGCACCCATAGAGATCCAGACATGTATAATTCTAATCTCAGGCTGATTTCATGGGTGATTGGAGTTCTTTGGTAGGTAATCATCTCACTTTAGGGTACAAGTTGAAAAGGCACCTCCTCCTAGTTCTCTGCCATCATGTCCCAACAACCAACCACAATCTTGTCATTTGTGACAATTTAGATGGACCTACAGGATATTATGAAAAACCAAAGAAAGAAAGAAAAATACTATATAATTATTTTTCTTTGTGGAATCTAGAAAGCAAAACAAATGATTAAATAATTGAAACAAACAAGCAAAATAGGCTCATTAATACAGAGATCAAATTGAGCATTATCAACTGATAGAGGAGGGTGAGTCAAGTAGGTTAATATGATTCAAAGTCATCTGATTTCAGTTAGGAATTAAGTATATCATAGAAATTAAGATTCCAGCAACTGAAGTATAGTCAGTACTATTATAGTAACTTTGTAAGACAACAGACTACAACTACACTTATAGTGTTGAACATTTTATAATTTATATAATTGTCAAATTAATATGGTATATCTCCAACTAAATAATATGTATGCCAATTTTATTTCAAAAAAAAGTAAGCCACATTTTAAAAACTAAAAACAAATAAATAAAATACTAATCAATTAACTATCACTTAAGTGGGAAAAACAAAATGTCTATTAGCCTTTATTATAATGAACCAGGTATACTTACAGTGAATTCCCTTAAGTTTTGTTTTTTTCTTGGAAAGTCCTTCTCACTTCTTCACTGATTTTTTTAAAGATTTATATATTCAAGAGGGAGAGTGAGAGAGAGGGCAGGTGAAAGGGAGAGTAACAGAAGGAGAGGGAGAAAGAGAATCTCAAGCAGAAATCCTGAAGAATGTGGATCCTGACACAGCTTGATATCAGTACCTTGAGATCACAACCTGAAACAAAATCAAGGGTTGGTCATGTAATTGACTGAGCCATCCAGGAGCTCCTTTTCTTCACTCTCTTAAGGATAATTTTGCCGTACATTATATTCTTGGTTGCTAGGTTTGTCCTTGTTTTTCTTTCAGCACTTTGAATAATAGCATCCCTTTCACTTCCAGCCTGCATGATTTCTGATGAGAAACCCACCAAGAGTGATATGGAGATTCCCATGTATGTGATAAATGGCTTTCCTAATTCTCCTTTCAAAATTATCTGTTTATGAATTTTGACAATTTGATTTTTTTAAAAGATTTTACTTATTTATTTGACAGACAGAGATCACAGGTAGGCAGAGAGGCAGACAGAGAGAGAGGAAGGGAAGCAGGCTCCCTGCTGAGCAGAGAGCCCCATGCGGGGCTCAATCCCAGGACCCTGGGATCATGACCTGAGCTGAAGGCAGAGGCTTTAACCCACTGAGCCACCCAGGCGCCCCGACAATTTGATTTTGATACACATTTCAGTGTAGTCTTTTTTGAGTGTGTTGTATTTGGAATCCTATGTTTTTCATGAATTTGGCATCCATTTCCTCCCCATATTTTAGACATATTTCATTGTTTAATTATTTCTTTTAATTTTTAAATATATTTTAAAATATTTTATTTATTCATTTGAGAGATAAAGAGAGAGAGAGAGAGAAAGAGAGAGAGACAGTAAGAGAGAGAGCACAACAAGGAGGGAGAGACAGAGGGAGAAGCAGACGACCTGCTGAACCTGGAGCCTGATGTAGGGTTCAATCCCAGATCCTGGAGATCATGACCTGAACCAAAGGCAGATGTTTAACCATCTGAGCCACCCAGGTGCCCCATCATGTAATTATTTAAATGTTTTGTGTCTCCCTCTTTCTTCTTCTTCCTCTTCCTCCTATTCTTCTTCTTCATCTGTTCCTCCCATTATTCACATTGATTTTCTTTTTTTTTTTAAGATTTTATTTATTTATTTGACACAGAGAGAGATCACAAGTAGGCAGAGAGGCAGGCAGAGAGAGTGAGAGGGAAGCAGGCTCCCTTCAGAGCAGAGAGCCAGACGTGGGACTCAATCCCAGGACCCTGAGATCATGACCCGAGCCGAAGGCAGCGGCTTAAACCACTGAGCCACCCAGGTGCCCTCACATTGATTTTCTTAATGTTATACATAGTTCCCCATATGTTTTCTACACTATTGCTCATTCTGTTTTTCTGCTTTACTTCTGACTAGTTCACTTTCTCTTTCTTGTTTTTTAAAGTGTGCTGTTGAACATTTGTATTTTTTTTATCAGTTCAGTTACTGTCTCCTTTAGCTTCCAAATTTGTTTAGTTATTTTTTAGTTTCCATTTCTCTCTTTATAATCCCATTTTGGTCATGCAATTTTTTGATTTGTTTAATTATCTGTATCTTTTTATAACTCACTGAGGCTTCTTTAAGACAACTATTTTGAATTCATTATTAAACATTTAGCTGATCTTCAATTCTTTTAGCTCAAATACTGTTTTTGTTTTGTTTTGTTTCATTTTGTTTTGTTTTGTATTATTGAGTCTTGTTTTTTCCTGGGCCTTCATGTTTCTTTCAGCATTTGATGTCTATACATTTAAAGAAGTTGTTATCTCTTACAGTCTTTATGAATTGGGCTCTAAATCCAAAAGAACCTCAATAATCAGACTAAGTAGAGACTCTGACAGCTCTTAAACAGCAATCTTCTTTACTTTTCCTTTGTTCTTAGCTGCACCCTAATTATGCCTAGTCAACCAGTTATCCTGGTGACATAAGATAAAATCTGGTTTCTTGGGTCACAAACAGAAAAGGTGGGATTAGAGAGGCACAGAGAACTCTTTTTCCTTTGTCCCTGGGGAGAAGCTTCAGGCTATGTAACTTCTGTGAATCTCATGCGGCTTTGCTGGGCTGCTAGAGATCTTTTTGTCACATTTCCCTTATTCTTTATATCTCAGTAGTGTGAAATACGCTGATTCATCAGTGCTTTATGTGGGATAAAACAGAAAATAGTCCATTACTCAATGCATTCAAAATGAAAGGGATGCCAAATGGTTGGCCAGGGTTTTTTGTTGTTGTTGTTGTTGTTTCCTTCTCTGAAGGAGAAATCGTGGGCTGAGAGTATCATTTTCATACTTGAGCTGTGCTGACTTAAGGGTGGGCTCAATGCAGATAACATAAAATTGCCCTTTGTACCAGTTTCAAGGTACATTTCTCAATTTTGTATCCATTTGAATTACTACAATTACTTAACTGTATTCTGAGCTTTTACTGAAAATATTTTGGACAAAATATTGTTGAATTGATGTTTATCTGAAGAAATAGGGCTTTCTAATAATAAATCTTGCTAATGTTATTCTTTAGGAATCTTTCAGGCAGCTCAGTGTATAAAGTGTGCATCCCAGATTCCAGATGTTGGTTTGGTTTGTCTCCGTCTCTGCTTTCTTCCCATTCAGTTTTCCTTCCCTTCCCCTGTGGTCCTCCACACTATTCTTTATGTTCCACATATTAATGAAACCCTATGATAATTGTCTTTCTCTGATTGACTTATTTCACTTAGCATAATTCCCTCCAGTTTTATCCATGTTGATGCAAAACCTGGGTGTTCATCCTTGCCGGTGGCTGAGTAGTAGTCCGTTATGTAAATGAACCACGTATTTATCCATTCATCTGTTGGAGTGCATCTTAGCTCCTTCCACTGTTTGGCTATTATGGACAGTGCTGTTGTGAACATGGGAGTGCACATGGCCCTTCTTTTCACTACATCTCTATATTTGGAGTAAATACGCAGTAGTGCAATTGCTGGGTTGAGGGCTACCTCTGTTTTTAACATCTTGAGGAACTTCCATACTGTTTTCCAGAGTGGTTGTACCAGCTTGTATTCTCACAAATAGTCCAGGAAGGTTCCCCTTTCTCCACATCCTCTCCAACCTTTGTTGTTTCTTGTTAATTTTTTTGCCATTCTAAATAGTGTAAGGTGGTACCTCATTGTGTTTTTGATGTATATTTCCCTGAAGGCTAGGGATGTTGAATATTTTTTCATGTGTCTGTTACCCATTTTATGTCTTCTTTGGAAAATAACTGTTCATGACTTCTGCCAATTTCCCGATTAAATTATTTGTTTATTTTGTTTGTTTGTTTTTCTTTTTGTTTTGGTGTTGAATTTGAGAAATTCTTTATAGATCTTTGGTATTAGCCTTTTATCTGAAAAGTTATTTACATTTTTCCTCTCCAATTCTGTGTGTTGCCTCTTAGTTTTATGGACCGTTTTCTTGTTGTGGAAAAGCTTTTTATCTTGATGAGGTCCCAATAGTTCATTTTTTCTTTTGTTTTCTTTGCCTTTAGAAACCTGCCTTGCGAGATGTTGCTGTGACCAATGTGGAAGAGGTTATTGCCTATGTTCTCCTCTAGGATTTTGATAGATCCTGTAAAACCTTGAGTTCTTTCATCCATTTGAGTTTATATTTGAGTATGATGTAAGAGAATGGCCTAATTTCATTCTTTTGTATGCAGCTTTCCTTTTTTCCCTGAACAGTTTATTGAATAGATTATATTTTTCCATTGCATATTCTTTCCTACATTGTCAATGATTAGTTGATCATAGAGCTGAGGGTCCATTTTGGGGTCTCTACTCTGTTCCATTGATTTATGCATCTGTTTTTGTACCAATACAATGCTGTCTTGATGATCAAAACTTTGTAATATAAGCCTGAACTCAAGCATTGTGATGCCCCCAGCTTTGATTTTCTTTTTCAAAATTCCCCTGGCAATTCGGAATCTTTACTCTTTCTATACAAATTTTAGGATTATTTCTTCCATCTCTCCTAAAAATATAATTTGTATTTTGATAGGAATTGAACTGAAAATACAGACTGTTCTGGGCAGCATAGACATTTAAACAAGGTTTATTCTTCTAATCCATGTGCATGGAATATTTTTTCCATTTCTTAGTATCTTCCTCCATTTCATTCATAGGTATTCAGTAGTTTCTAGAGTACAGATCTTTTAGCTCTTTGGTTAGGTATATTCCTAAGTATTTTATAATTTGGTGCAATTGTGAATGGAATTAATTCCTTAATTTGTTTCTTCAGTCACATTGTTACTATGTACAAATGCAACATATTTCTATGCATTGATTTTGTATCCTGCCATGTTGCTGAATTGCTTTATTAGTTCTAGTAACTTGAGGGTGGAATGTTTGGGGTTTTCCACATAAAGTATCATGTTATCTGAGAAGAAAGGGAGTGACTTCTTCTTTGACAATTTGAATGTCCTCCATTTATTTTTGTTGTCTGATTGTTGAGGGTAGGACTTCTGGTACTATGTTGAACAATAATGCTGAGAGTGGGCATCCCAGTTATGTTCCTGATCTTGAGGGATAATGTCTCACTGTTTCTCCATTGAGAATGATATTCACTGTGAACTTTTAATAGATGGCTTTTATGACATTGAAGTAGAGTCCTTCTAAACCTATTCTGTGAAGAGTTTTAATCAAGAAAGTATGCTGTATTTTTTCAAATGCTTTTTCTGTATCTATTGAGAGGATGTTACAGTTTTTTTTCTTTTATTTTATTAATGTAGGCTATAACATTGATTGGTTTGCAGATGTTGAACCACCCTTGCAACCCAGGAATAAATGCCACTTGGTTATGGTAAATAATCCTTTCAATGTACTGTTGGATCGTATTGGCTAGTATCTTGGTGAGACTTTTGACATCCGTGTTCATCCACACTATTTGTTTATAATTCTCTTTTTTGGTGGGGTCTTTGGTTTTGGGATTAGGGTAATGTTGGCTTCAAGAAACAAGTCTGGAGGTTTTCCTTCTATTCTTCAGTAGAATAGGCAGGATGTCATCCTTAAGTGTTTGGTAGAATTCCCATGGAAAGCCATCTAGCCCTGGACTCTTGCTATTTTGGGAGATTTTTGATTATTGCTCCAATTTCCTGCTGGTTATTGGTATGTTTGGGTTTTCTATTTCTTCCTGTTTTAGTCTTGGTAGTTTATAAGTTTATAGGAATGTATCCATTTATCCTGGATTACTAAAATTGTTGGCATATCATTGTTGGTAGTAATTTTTAATGATTGTTTCTATTTCCCTATTTTTAGCTGTGAAATGTCCCCTTTTATTCATAAGCTTATTGATTTGGTTCCTTTCCTTTTTCTTTTAGGTAAGCCTGTCCAGAGGTTTATCAATCTTATTAATTCTTTCAGAGAAGCAGCTTCTAATTTTCTTGATCTGTTCTAATATTTTTTCTACTCAAATCTTTATTATTTCTCTTCTGCTTGTTTTAGGTTTTGTGTGTTATTCTTTCTCCAGGTCCTTTAGGTTTCAATTTAGCTTGAGCATTTGGGATTTTTCTACTTTTTTGAGAAAGGCTTGATTGACTATGTATTCCTTTTTTAACACTGCCTTTACCATATCCTATAGGTTTTGGACCAAGGTATTTTCATTCTAATTAGTTTCAATGAATTGTTTAAATTCTTTTTTAATTTCTTGGTTGACCCAGTCATTCTTTAGTTGGATGCTTTTTAACTTTGAAGTGTTTGAGTTCCTTCCAATTTTCTTCCTGTGGAAAGTTCCAGTTACATAACATTGTAGTCTGAAAACATGCAGGGGATAATCTCAATCTTTTGGTATCTGCTGGTATCTGACTTGTGATCCAGTATGTGGTCTGTGCTGGAGAAAACCCCATATGCATTCAAGAAGAGTATTCTGTTGTCTTTAGGATGCAATATTCTATATATATCTACAAAGTCCATCTGGTCCAATGTTTCCTTCAAAGCTCTTCTTTCTTTCGTGATCTTCTGCTCTGATTTGTCCATTGTTATAAATGGAAGTTGAAGTCTCTCACCAATATAATTGGTTATTAATTGGTTTTTATAATTGACTGTCCCTATTTTGGGAGCACAAAAAATTACAATTGCTAGATCTTGTTGGATAGACCCTTTAAGTATGATATAGTATCCCTCTACATCTCTTAATTTGGTCTTTGGTTTAAAATCTAATTTATCTAATGTGAGTTGTTCTACCCCAGCTTTCTTTTGAGGTGTGATAAATTATTCTCCATCAGTTATCTTCAATCTGGAGGTGTCTTTAGGTTGAAATTTAGTCTCTTTTAAAGAGTATATGAATCGGTCTTGCTTTTTTTATTCAATCTGAAACCTTGTGTCTTTTCATGGATGCATTCAGCCCATTTACATTCAGAGTAAATACTGAAAGATATGAATTTAGTGCCATTGTATTGCCTGTAAATTCTCTGTTCTTGTAGGTTTTCTCTTTCTTTCTGGCCTATATGATTCTTGGGTTTTTTTTTTTCACTTACAGAACCCCCCTTAATATTTCATGCAGGCCTGGTTGGTGGTCACATATTATTTTGTTTCTGCCTGTCCTGAAAGCTCTTTATATCTCCATCTGTTCTGAAAGACAGTTGTGCTGGATAAAGTATTATTGGCTGCATATTTTTTTCATTCTGTACACTGAATATGTCTTGCCAACATTTTCCGGCTTGCCAGGTTTCTGTCCACAGGTCTGATGTTATTCTGATCTTCCTTCCTCCATATGTATGAGATCTGTTCCCACTAGGTTCTCTCCGGATAGCTTTCTTGGCTCTAAGATATGCAAGCTGTATTATTGCATGTCACAGTGATCCGTTTTTCATTTTGGAATGTGTCCTTTCTGCCTCTCAGATAGGAATGTTTGTTTCTTTCTCCAGGTTAGGGAAGATTTCAAATATGATTTGCTCAAATATACCTTCTAGTCCTCTTTCTCTCTCCAAACTCCTCCCCCCGCCAGGATCCCAATAATTTTGACATTGGAACAATTCATGGTATCATAGATCTCTCTAAGTCTATTTTCCTTTTTTAAAGATTTTATTTATGTTTTTGATAAGGAGAAAATGGGAGAGAGAGAGAGAGATAAAGCTTGAGGGAGGAGAGGGTCAGAGGGAGTCTGATGCAGGACTCATTCTTGGGACTCCAGGATCATCATCTGAGTCATAGGCAGTGGCTTAACAAAATAAGACACTCAGGCACCCTCTAAGTCTATTTTTATGGGCCACTAGCTGCCTATCTCTATTTTCCTCAGCTTCCTTTCTTTCTATCAGCTTATCTTATAGATCTCTGATTTATCTTCTGCCTCATTTACCCTGGCTTTTAATGTATAGAGTTTATACTGCATCTTATTCACAGCATTTTTAAGTTCAGCTTGATTAGATCTCATTTCTACCTTTATAGATTCAAGATTGTCGCTAATACTTTTTCCAAGGCTAGCTGTTGACTTCATGATTGCTATCCTGAATTCTATCTCTGTTATCTTTCTTGTATCCATATCCATTAGTACTGTGGATGAGGACATTGTCTCTAGTTCTTTTCTTTTTGAGAGTTCCTCCTCCTAGTCATTCTGTCAAGGGATGGTTGAACAAGTGAACAGAGTCCAAAATATCAACCATGAGCCGTGCTAGATGCACTCTAGGAAAATGTGGAGTGGTCAGATGCCACCACTGAAAGAACCTCACCAAAATGAAACACAGGAGTAAAATTAGCAATTTTTAAAAAAAATAAAAAACAGAGGGAGAGAAAAGGGGGCTATACTCCCTCATTGTGTACAAAGCAGGGTGTTTCAGTTCTTCTGGGTGTATTTTGATCTATGTGTAAGAGGACATTATGTATGAATATTACAAGGAAAATAAAGGTTGTATATATAAAAACGTAAAACTGACTAGAGTGAAAAAAGGGCTAAAATATAGCATATATCTATAAAAATATAGATTTGCAAAATTACAAATTAAAAAGAGACTGTGAAAAATAAGTTGATGAAATAGTCATCTAGTTGAAATTAGAATGTAAAAAGAAAAATACAACAGGGAAAAAAGACCAAAAAAAAAAAAAAAAAAAAAAGGAAAAGGAAAAGGAAAGGAAAGTTCTATCTGAAGAGTAAACAACTCATGGCCACATCTGGAGCTCAATATACAATTTCACTGGTATTGTGATTTTACTGCCTTATTGAATCCATATAATTGTCATTCAACTGTTCTTCAGCCTGTCTTCTAGGAAGGGCCCTGCTTGGCAGTTTCTCAGGTAACTACATTTGAAGAGTTGTTCCACCATTGTCAGAGGAATGGACTCAGTGGAAATCTGTCTTCTATATGGCTTTTGTTCCCTGGGAATTGTCCACACCTCTTCAGAGGATTAGAGCAAAAATGTCCACAGCTGAACCTCTGGCCCAGAGCAGAAAAATCTCACGCTTCCCTCTTTAAGAAAGCCTCCAGGACAAACAATCTCCACTTCTACATCCACTTCTGAAAACCTCAACTTCCCATTGTGCTCACCCACAAAAACTCTTTCAAAGGCAGTCCCAGGGGCCCTATACTTCCTCTGGCCTTTGTGATTCTAAAACCACCAGTTTCTGTGGGCTCATGGGTGCACCCAAATCTCTGGAATCTGGACTGCGTTCTGCTTTAAAGCCCTTTCCTGACCACTATAGCTCTGTAAGTTTTTTTCTGGTCTTGGATGCAGGTCCAGGTTTTTTCCAGGCTGTTCAACAGAAGAACATTTATTAAACAGCCAGACTAATGGTTTAATGGCAGTTTGACCTTTGAGTCCCTTCCTGGGCTAACTTAAAATAACTTGCTTCTCAGCTACAGTGCTCAGGTCCTCTACCATTTCAGGAATATCCTTTTCCTCGGTGGTTGCTTGTAACCTAAGACCCCTATGCCTTACCTAGAATTCTGCCCTTTCATTTCCCGAGCCCCCTTCAGAGAGGGATGTATGTCTCTTGAGCAGATTTCTAAGTGTTCTAATTTTGTGCTCTGGTTTTATATCATTTTCCAGGAGCCAGCCCTTCTGTTTATTTTCTGATATCTCACTGCATATTCCTACCTTGCAAAAAGCAGTCACTTTTCTTCTTGTAGAGATGCAAAAAGCACGTCACTTTTCTTCTTGTAGAGATGCAGATATATGGTCTTACATCTTGGGTTGATTTCATGGGTGTTAAAAATGCTTTGATAGATATCCAGTTATATTCATGGGACCAGTTCAAATGGGATTCCCTGCCCTTCAGCCATCTTGCCCTCTCCAAATTGTTTTTTAATGTTTCAGTGGTGCAATATAAGTATTGGTACTCTGGCTTTTTTTTTAAATGCCCATTTCCATGTAAGTATTTCTCCATTGCTTTCCATTCCTTCTGCAGGTGGCCTTAGGTCTAAAATGAGTCTCTTGGGGTATCTGGATGGCTCAGTGGGTTAATGCCTCTGACTTCAGCTCAGGTCATGAACCCAGAGTCCTGGAATCAAGCCCTGCATTGTGCTCTCTGCTCAGCAGTGAGCCTGCTTCCCTTCCTCTCTCTCTGCCTGCCTCTCTGCTTACTTGTGATCTCTGTCTGTCAAATAAATAAGTAAAATCTTTAAAAAATAAAAAAGTGAGTCTCTTTTATGCAGAATATAGATGACTCTTTTTTTTTTGCTATCCATTCTGATACATTGTATTTTTTATTGTAGCATTTAACCAATTTACATTCAAAGTAATTATTAATAGAACATAATTTAGTTCCTTTTTATTACTTGTCTTGTCATTGTTCCTGGAGATTTTTTCTCTTCCTTTCCTGGCTTGGTGACTTTTTTTCCTTTCCTTTCTACTTAAAGATTCCTTGTGATATTTCTTGCAAGATCGGCTTAGTGGACATGGACTTTAGTTTTTGTTTGTCTGGGAACCTCTTTATCTCTCTTTCAATCCGGATAGAATATTATTGGATGCAGATCTTACCCATTCAGCAATTTGAATATATTATGCCACACTTGACAGGCTTGTTGAGTTTCTATTGAGACTAGCATTGTGGTTCTTCCTTTGTAAATTGATAACTTATTCTGTATTGTTGCTTTTAATATTTTTTTATTTACTACTATGCTTTGCAAATCTAATTGAAATATGTCTTTATGTTGGTCCACTTTTGTTGATTTTGATAGGAGTTCTCTATATCTCCTTATCACACTCTCTGTCCCTTTTCCCAGATTAGGGTAAGTTTTCTGCTATCATTTTTTCAAATAAATTTTCTTTGCCTTTTTCTCTCCCTTCTGGACTCCTGTAAAGTGAATGTTGTTATACTTGATGGAGTCACTGGTTTCCCTAAGTCTATTCTCATGTTCTAAAATTCTTCTCTCTTTTGTTCAGCTTCAGTATTTTCCATTGATTGTCTTCTATATCACTAAATCATTCCTGTTTTTTATCTAGTTTTTATTGGATTGAGCCTTTTCCAATCACATTCATTGCATTCACCATCTCTGATTGATACTTATTTTTATTTTTATTTTTTACTCTTTTATGTCTGTGGCAAAGTTCTCCTTAATGTCTTCAATTATTTTTTCAAATCCACTGAATATCCTTATGTTTGTTGTTTTAAATTCTCCATCAGGCACATTACTTATGTCTCTTTATCTTAGATATCTGACTGTAACCTTGACTTGTTCATTCATTTGGGATCAATTACTTCATCTTGGCATTTTGTCTGTCTCTATATATATATCTGTTAAGTCCATTTGGTCCAATGTATCACTCAGCCACCATTTCCTTGTTGATGTTTTTGTGTGGATGATCTATCTATTGATGTAAGTCAGCTGTTAAAGTTCTCCACTATTATTTTATTATTCAATTTCTTTCTTTATGGCTATTAATAGTTACTTTATTTACTTCAGTACTCACATTTTGAATGAATAAATATTCACAATTATTATATCCTCTTATTGGATTATCTTTATCATTACATAGCATTCTTCTTAGTCTCTTCTTAGAGCTGTCATTGTTATTATTTTTAATCTAGCTTGGGTTGTTTAGTGCAAGTAGGATGACCTGTATTCTATCCCATTCCACTTTTAAAAATAGATATCATCTATAAACATATAATGTATTTTTATCCCCAGGGGTACAGGTCTGTGAATCGCCAGGTTTACACACTTCACAGCACTCATGATAGCACGTACCCTCCCCAATGTCCATACCCCCCTCCCCCTCTCCCAACACCACCTCCCCCAGCAACCCCCAGTTTGTTTTGTGAGATTAAGAGTCACTTATGGTTTGTCTCCCTCCCAATCCCATCTTGTTTCTTTTATTCTTCTCCTATCCCCCTAACTCCCCATGATGCTTCTCCATGTCCTCATATCAGGGAGATCATATGATAGTTGTCTTTCTCCGATTGACTTATTTCACTAAGCATGATTCCCTCTAGTTCCATCCACGTCATCGCAAATGTCAAGATTTCATTTCTTTTGATGGCTGCATAGTATTCCATTGTGTATATATACCACATCTTCTTTATCCATTCATCTGTTGATGGACATCTAGGTTCTTTCCATAGTTTGGCTATTGTAGACATTGCTGCTGTAAACATAGGCTAACCATAAGAGACTATGGACTCTGAAAAACAACCTGAGGGTTTTGAAGGGTCAAGGGTGGGAGGTTGGGGGAATAGGTGGTGGGTAATAGGGAGGGCACGTTTTGCATGGAGCACTGGGTGTTGTGCAAAAACAATGAATACTGTTATGCTGAAAAAATAAATAAATTAAAAAAATAGATATCATCCACATCCAAATCAATAAACTGGGGATTGATCCAGAGACTGAGAGAACAAACCCCACAACTAAATATAAAGAAGTGTCATCAGAAATGTTAGGGGGGCGCCTGGGTGGCTCAGTGGGTTAAAGCTTCTGCTTTCAGCTCAGGTCATGATCCCAGGGTCCTGGAATCAAGCCCCGCATCAGACTCTCTGCTCTGCAGGGAGCCTGCTTCCTCCTCTCTCTCTGACTGCCTCTCTGCCTAGTTGTGATTTCTCTGTCGAATAAATAAAATATTAGAAAAAAAGAAATGTTAGGGATGTCAGAAAAGTGGAGGAAAGCTGCCTGAAAGAGGGAGGGGGATATATGTACAGAGAGGACAGAGAGATGAGTCCTTACACCTGGGAGCTCACATAGGGAAGACTAATCCCCATATTTGGCTTTGAAAGCCAGAAGGGCTGAACACATGCTGTTTAACCAGTGGGACTTGGAGCCTGGAGCTTCAAATGTCAGCTGATTCAGCACTGGGTAAGCCACCCCTAAAGATACTCTGACCTTCTCGAGAGGCAACCTAAGAACTGCAGTTTACACAATGCCGAGGAGAAATAGGAGTTACATCTGTTCGTACTGATTTTGGAGCATGTTTAAAATGGAATGAACAGGGAGATGCCATTTTCCTCCCTTACCCCATCCCCTGCATAAAACAGGGCCATGTATGGAAGGCTGGGCTACAGGGATACTTGCCACCTAATTGATAGCAGTGTGCCACACCCATGAGTTCTCCTGAGGACTGTCCTACTCCCATTACTAGACTTGGCCCTCTAATCAGGGCAAATTTTGTTAAAGTCATGCATGCTTTGTGTAGCCTCCTGGTGTTTGGTTGCCAATTGCAGTGTCTAGTCATTGCTCTGAGGCATGCTGAAACTATTACAGAGCTCCAGCTCAAGCAAATAGACTTAGGGAATTCAGTGACTCCATCAAACATAATATCATTTGTATTATAGGACTTCCAGAAGGATAGAGGAGATAGAAGGGAACAAAAACTATTGGAAGTAGTAATAGCTGAAGATTTCCCTAACTTGTGGAAGGATACAGATATCCAGATCCAGGAGTCACAGAGAATTCATGTCACAATCAATAAAAGCACAAGACAACAACAACAACAAAATACTGCAATTATAGTGACAAAATGTAGTTATAAATGAAGGAATGAATGAATAAGTCAGAGACCCAAAGCAGACAGTAACTTACAGGGGGAAATAAGTAAAGCTAGTGGGAGATATTTTTATCAGAAACTTTCAAAGCCAGAAGCAAATTACATGACATATTTGAAGTGTTCAATGCCAAATATCTACAACCAAGAGTATTCTATCCATCAAGATTATTATTCAGAATAGAAGGGAGTTTCAGGATAGATCTTCATCTCTCAGAATAGGTGAAGAGTTTCCCAGACAAAAACTAAAAGACTTCATAACCATTATTTCAACTTTGCTGGAAGCATTAAAATGGTCTCTTCCAGTAGAAGGGAGAGACCAAAAATGAAAGTATATAGGTAGGAAAAACAAAAGCAGTGAAAATTAATATTTCTTTTAAAAAATCACTCAAAGAACTCACAAAATAAAAGGATATAAAATATAACTACATATTCCTACAATGTGGGGAGGAGAGGTGTACACTATGTGTTGAAACCTAAATGTCCATCACCTTAATATAAACTGCTATATACAGAACTGGTCCCTTACAACCCCAGGGGTAACCATATATCAAAAATATTAATTTATGGGGGAGTTAAGATGGCGAGGAAGTAGGAGGAGATGCCGTTTCAACCTGTACCCTAAACTGAGCTGATTACCTACCAAAGAACTCCGACCACCCATGAAATCAGCCTGAGATCAGAATTATACACGTCTGGATCTCTACTGGAGCAGAAGACGCCAGTGGCAGGTAAAGCAGACTGGGAGCATCGGACTGATATCGGAAGATAAAAAAAAGGGGGAGGGAGCCACCAAAGGTGACCGATTGGAAAGTAATACCCCAACACGAGAGTGCTCTGCATCTGGGGACCAGCATTAACTTGGAGTCTGGTTGAAAGCACTCAAAAAACAAACTGCAAAGGATCACGGGGGGTAATAGCGGGAACCTGGGTGGTTAGGGTCAGGGACCTAAGTCCCTGGACCCAGGACAGCCTCCCCTGGTCCTGAGCCAGAGAGAGTGTGGCGGAGAAATCAGGTCTCCGTCCCTGAGCCGCCAGTGCGCCTGAACGCCAGCGCGCCCGAGAACGAGTGGGGTCTGGCTCCCGTGAGGGTCTGGGAGCCTGGCCAGACGGCAATCCTGAAACGCGCACGTCCCACACCCTCCCTTGGGATACGTGCTCATAGGCGCTAGCCTGGAGCTCTGGCAGCCAGAAAAACCAGACATTCCCAGCCCCCGGGACAGCGGGAAAATCTCAGTGTGTGATCTCTGCTCGGAACCTCTCTGGCGGTCTGGAGCTGCCTAGACATCACCGCTGCCCTGGTTTTGGGTACAACGAGGAGCTCCTGTATCCCCAGGGACAGGGACTCAGAACCGACTCAGCCAGCAGCTTTTCCAAAACATTCTGGGGCTTCTCTCTGAGAGGGAGGTCGGGGTGAAGTTTACTCTCCTCTAAACCTCCAAAAACCATCAAAAGTTGTCAATGCGGTGGAGTCAAGATGGCGGGGAAGTAGGAGGAGGCACCATTTCAACCTGTACGCTAAAGTGAGCTGATTACCTACCAAAGAACTCCGACCACCCATGAAATCAGCCTGAGATCAGAATTATACACGTCTGGATCCCTACAGGAGCAGAAGACGCCAGTGGCAGGTAAAGCAGACTGGGAACGTCCGACTGATATCGGAAGATAAACAAAAGGGGGAGGGAGCCACCAGAGGTGACCAATCGGAAAGTAACACCCCAACATGAGAGTGCTCTGCGTCTGGGGAACAGCATTAACTTGGAGTCTGGTTGAAAGCACTCAAAAAACAAACTGCAAAGGATCGCGGGGGGTAATAGTGGGAACCTGGGCAGTTAGGGTCAGGGACCTAAGTCCCTGGACCCAGGACAGCCTCCCCTGGCATGGAGCCAGAGAGAGTGCAGCGGAGAAATCAGGTCTCCGTCCCTGAGCCGCCAGTGCACCTGAATGCCAGCATGCCCGAGAATGAGTGGGGTCTGGCTCCCGTGAGGGGCTGGGAGCCTGCCAGATGGCAATCCTGAATTCGCGCGTCCCACACCCTCCCTTGGGATACGTGCTCATAGGTGCTAGCCTGGAGCTCTGGCATCCGGAAAAACCAGACATTCCCAGCCTGGGACAGCGGGAAAATCTCAGTGTGCGATCTCTGCTCAGAACCTCTCTGGCGGTCTGGAGCTGCCTAGACAGCCACCGCTGCCCTGGTTTTGGGTACAACGAGGAGCTCCTGCATCCTCAGGGACAGTGACTCAGAACCGACTCTGCCAGCAGCTTTTGCAAAACAGTCTGAGGCTTCTCTCTGAGAGGGAGGTTGGGGTGCTGTTTGCTCTCCTCTAAACCTCCAAAAACCATCAAAAGCTGTCAAGGCGATAGAAAGCAGATGAAAGAACATAAAAACCCCCAGAGAACAAAAGGCTGAAAAAAACAGTTTCCTGAAAAAAAAAGAGCTCACCCCCTTGAGGGGAGCGGGAGGACCTAACTCAGGGAACATCATTGTCTGAAAACCCACGGGGCAGGCCTGTCCCCCAAAAAACCAACCAGGAAGGAAGAAAAAAAAAAAGTCTACAAGAGAACAACCACCACTACTTCATAAATACAACTTTTATTTTTAACTCTTTACCAATATTCTGTTTTTTTTTACATACAGATAATTTTTTAACCTATTTAGCATCACACTGAGATGTCCAGTACATCAAATTCTTTAATAACCTTCTAACCTGAACTTTTTGATACATACACCCGTGTTTTTCTTTTGTTTTTCTATTTTTTAAATTCTTTTTTAATTTTAACTTAGTTTAGTCTAGTTTATTCTTTTTTAATTTTTATTTTCTACTATACATATAGAGTTAAACTCCAAAGTAATCCCCTTTCCCCAATCAATGCTACCCCTAGAGGCAAACCAGTTTCTAATCCCCCTGTAACTTAGGAAAGTTGAGTCCCTTAACAAAAACATCAAGATACCTTCAGGAAGAATCAAAATAACCTTCCTCACCCACACTGAGAATCTATAACCATTCTCCCAATTTTTCCTTCTGTCAGTGTTTCTGTGAATTTGTGTTTGTCCTGATAATATATAAATCTTATACTTGGGGTTCTTTCTGATGAGGTTCTTCCCTTTTTTTTTTTTTTGCTTATATATACATATTTTTTTCTCTTGTCATATACTTTTATCACTCTTTTTGTCTGTCTGTTTTTGTTTGTATACTCCACAAATCTTACCTTGTGGCCCATTTGGGCTGAGCCTTCTCTTTTATCTTCCCTTTTTTTTCCTATCTCTCTCTCTCTTTTTTTTTCCTTTTTTCCCCCTTTTTTTTCTTTCTTCTTCTCTATTTCTTTTTCTTTTCTTTTTTCTCTCATTTGGGTGGGGAATCCTGATTGCACAGAAGCGTTCCAGGGTGCACATTGACTACACCACAATCGATAAGTCCAGCTGCATCTGTTTAGTCATCTCTTACCAAAATGACTAGGAGGAGGAATACCCAACAGAAGAAAAATACAGAGAATGGGCCTTCTGCAACAGAGCTAATGGCTATCGACATAGAGAATATGTCAGAAAAGGAATTCAGACTAACGATTATCCAGGCAATAGCTAGGTTGGAGAAAGCCATGGATGACCAAACAGAATTGATTAGGGCAGAACTGAAAGCCACCAGGGATGATGTTCACAATGCTCTCAATGAGTTCCAATCCAATCTAAATTCTCTAAAAGCTAGGGTAACTGAGACAGAAGATAGAATTAGTGATCTGGAGGACAAACAGATAGAGAGAAAGGATCAGGAGGAAGCCTGGAACAAACAGCTCAGAAGCCACGAAAACAGAATCAGGGAAATAAACGATGCCATGAAACGTTCCAACGTCAGAATTATTGGAATCCCTGAAGGGGAAGAAAAAGAAAGAAGTCTAGAAGATATAGTGGAAGAAGTTGTCTATGAAAATTTTCCCAATCTCACGAATGGAAACAACGTTCATGTACTAGAGGCAGAAAGATTTCCTCCCAAGATTTTAGATTCTCGAAAGTCCTCACGGCACCTTATAGTTAGAATGGGGAATTATGTTTCAAGAGAGACCCTCTTAAAAGCAGCTAGGACAAAGAAGCTTCTTACATACAGAGGAAAGCCCATTAGAATAAAGTCAGACCTTTCCACAGAGACCTGGCAAGCCAGGAAGGGCTGGCAAAATATATTCAGAGTACTAAATGAGAAGAACATGCAACCAAGAATACTCTACCCAGCAAGACTGACATTTAAAATGGATGGAGAGATAAAGAGTTTCCAAGACCGGCAAGGCTTAAAAGACTATGCAACCACCAAGCCGACACTGCAGGAAATATAAAGGGGGGTCCTATAAAAGAGAAAAAATCCTAAGAATATCATTGAACAGAAATATAGAAACAATCTACAGACAGAAGGACTTCAAAGGCAACACGATGTCAATCAAAACCTATCTCTCAATAATCACTCTCAATGTGAATGGCCTAAATACGCTCATAAAACGACACAGGGTTGCAGATTGGATAAAACGACAGGACCCATCCATATGTTGTCTACAAGAGACCCATTTTGAACCTAAGGATACACCCAGACTTAAAGTGAAGGGATGGAGAAGCATCTTTCATGCCAATCGGCCTCAAAAGAAGGCCGGGGTAGCGATTCTCATATCAGATAAATTAGATTTTAAACTAAAGACTGTAGTCAGAGATACAGAAGGACACTACATAATTCTTAAAGGGACTATCTGCCAAGACGATCTAACAATTGTGAATATCTATGCCCCCAATATGGGAGCACCCAATTACATAAGAAAACTATTAATGCAGATATAGAGTCATATTGATATGAATACAATAATAGTAGGAGATCTTAATACGCCTCTCTCAGAAATAGACAGATCATCGAAGCAGAAAATTAATAAAGAAATAAGAGCATTGAATGAAACATTGGACCAGATGGACCTCATAGACATATACAGAACATTCCACCCTAAAACAACAGAATACTCATTCTTCTCAAGTGCACATGGAACCTTCTCCAGAATAGACCAAATACTGGGTCACAAAGCAGGACTCAACCGATACCAAAAGACTGACATTATTCCTTGCATATTCTCCGATCACAGTGCTTTGAAACTGGAGCTCAATCACAAGGAAAAGTTCAGAAGGAACTCAAAGACTTGGAAGCTAAAGACCACCTTACTTAAGAATGCTTGGATCAACCAGGAGATCAAAGATGAACTTAAACAATTCATGGAAACCAATGAGAATGAAGACACCTTCGTCCAAAACCTATGGGATACAGCAAAGGCAGTTCTAAGGGGGAAATACATAGCCATCCAAGCCTCCCTCAAAAACATTGAAAAATCCAGAATACACCATCTGTCTCTACACCTTAAAGAACTGGAGAATCAACAACAAATCAAACCAACTCCACATGCAGGAAGGGAAATAATCAAGATTAGAGCAGAGATCAATGAGGTAGAAACGAGAGATACAGTAGAACGTATCAATGAAACTAGAAGCTGGTTTTTTGAAAGAATCAATAAGATTGATAAACCATTGGCCACACTAATCCAAAGAAAAGAGAGAAAGCCCAAATTAATAAAATTGTGAGTGAAAAGGGAGAGATAACAACGAACACCAAGGAAATAGAAACAATCATCAGAAATTATTACCAACAGTTATATGCCAATAAGCTAAGCAACCTAGATGAAATGGATGCATTCCTGGAAAGCTACAAACTCCCAAAATTGAACCAGGAAGAAATTGACAACCTGAATAGACTGATATCTAGTAATGAGATTGAAGCAGTGATCAAAAACTTCCCAAAAAACAAGAGCCCAGGACCTGATGGATTCCCTGGGGAATTCTACCAAACTTTCAAAGAAGAAATCACACCAATTCTCCTGAAGCTGTTCCAAAAAATTGAAGCAGAAGGAAAACTTCCAGACTCTTTTTATGCAGCCAGCATTACCCTGATCCCCAAACTAGGCAAAGACCCTACCAAAAAGGAGAATTTTAGACCAATATCACTGATGAATATGGATGCAAGATTCTCAACAAGATCCTAGCAAACAGGATCCAGCAGCACATTCAAAAGATTATCCACCATGACAAGGTGGGATTCATCCCTGGGTTGCAAGGTTCGTTCAATATTCACAAATCAATCAATGTGATAGAACAAATCATTAAGAGAAGAGAGAAGAGCCACATGGTCCTCTCAATTGATGCAGAAAAAGCATTTGACAAAATCCAGCATCCGTTCCTGATGAAAACGCTTCAAAGTATAGGGATAGAGGGAACATTCCTGAACTTCATAAAATCTATCTATGAAAGACCCACAGCAAATATCATCCTCAATGGGAAAAAGCTCGCAACCTTCCCGTTGAGATCAGGAACACGACAAGGATGCCCACTCTCACCACTCTTGTTCAACATAGTATTAGAAGTTCTAGCAATGGCAATCAGACAACAAAGAGAAATAAAAAGTATCCAAATTGGCAAGGAAGAAGTCAAACTCTCTCTCTTCACAGATGACATGATTCTTTATATGGAAAACCCCAAAGACTCCATCCCCAAACTACTAGAACTCTTACAGCAATCCAGTAACGTGGCAGGATACAAAGTCAATGTACAGAAATCAGTGGCTTTCTTATACACTAACAATGAAAATACAGAAAGGGAAATTAGAGAATCGATTCCATTTACTATTGCACCAAGTACCATAAGATACCTGGGCATAAACCTAACCAAAGAAGTAAAGGACCTGTACTCGAGGAACTACAGAACACTCATGAAAGAAATTGAAGAAGACACAAAAAGTTGGAAGACTGTTCCATGCTCTTGGATTGGAAGAATAAACATTGTTAAAATGTCTATAATGCCTAGAGCAATCTATACTTTTAATGCCATTCGGATCAAAATTCCACCAGTATTTTTCAAAGAGCTGGAGCAAATCCTAAAATTTGTATGGAATCAGAAGAGACCCCGAATTGCTAAGGAAATGTTGAAAAACAAAAACAAAACTGGCGGCATCACGTTACCCGATTTCAAGCTTTACTACAAAGCTGTGATCACCAAGACAGCGTGGTACTGGCATAAAAACAGACACATAGACAAGTGGAATAGAGTGGAGAGGCCAGATATGGACCCTCAACTCTACAGTCAAATAATCTTCGACAAAACAGGAAAAAATATTCAATGGAAAAAAGACAGTTTCTTCAATAAATGGTGCTGGGAAAACTGGACAGCGATATGTAGAAGAATGCAACTCGACCATTCTCTTACACCATACACAAAGATAAACTCAAAATGGATAAAAGACCTCAACGTGAGACAGGAATCTATCCTAGAGGAGAACATATGTAGTAACCTCTTCGATATCAGCCACAGCAACTTCTTTCAAGATATGTCTCCAAAGGCCAAGGAAACAAAAGCAAAAATAAACTTTTGGGACTTCATCAAAATCAAAAGTTTCTGCACAGCAAAGGAAACAGTCAACAAAACAAAGAGGCAACCCACGGAATGGGAGAAGATATTTACAAATGACAGTACAGACAAAAGTTTGATATCCAGGATCTATAAAGAACTTCTCAAACTCAACAGACACAAAACAGATAATCATATCGAAAAATGGGCAGAAGATATGAACAGACACTTCTCCAATGAAGACATACAAATGGCTATCAGACACATGAAAAAATGTTCATCATCACTAGCCATCAGGGAGATTCAAATTAAAACCACATTGAGACACCACCTGACACCAGTTAGAATGGCCAAAATTAGCAAGACAGGAAACAACGTGTGTTGGAGAGGATGTGGAGAAAGGGGAACCCTCTTCCACTGTTGGTGGGAATGCAAGTTAGT
Source organism: Meles meles (assembly GCF_922984935.1). Lineage (NCBI taxonomy): Eukaryota > Metazoa > Chordata > Mammalia > Carnivora > Mustelidae > Meles > Meles meles. Next base: position 198,844 of record NW_025721617.1, on the reverse strand, counting down.
GCAGCCACTTTGGAGAACAGTGTGGAGATTCCTGAAGAAATTAAGAATAGAGCTTCCCTATGACCCTGCAATTGCACTGCTGGGTATTTACCCCAAAGATACAGATGTAGTGAAAAGAAGGGCCATCTGTACCCCAATGTTTATTGCAGCAATGGCTACGGTCGCCAAACTGTGGAAAGAACCAAGATGCCCTTCAACGGATGAATGGATAAGGAAGATGTGGTCCATATACACAATAGAGTATTATGCCTCCATCAGAAAGGACGAATACCCAACTTTTGTAGCAACATGGACGGGACTGGAAGAAATTATGCTGAGTGAAATAAGTCAAGCAGAGAGAGTCAAGTATCATATGGTCTCACTTATTTGTGGAGCATAACAAAGAACATGGAGGACATGGGGAGATGGAGAGGAGAGGGAGTTGAGGGAAACTGGAAGGGGAGATGAACCATGAGAGACTATGGACTCTGAAAAACAACCAGAGGGTTTTGAAGGGACGGGGCGGGGTGGGGTGGGAGGTTGAGGAACCAGGTGGTGGGTAATAGGGAGGGCACGTACTGCATGGAGCACTGGGTGTGATGCAAAAGCAATGAACACTGTTATGCTGTAAATAAACAAATAAACAAATAAAAAAGAAGGGGAAAAATATTAATTTATGTGAAAATAATAAAGAGAAATCCAAATATATCATTAAAGAAAATCAGTAAAGCATCAAAGAGGGAAGAAAAGATCAGAGGACTTCTTCAGGAACAACCACAAAACAAATATTAAAATAACAATAAATACATATCTGTCAATAATGATTTTGAATATACATGGAGTTAAAATTCCAATTTAAAAAAAAATTAAAAAACATAGAGTTACAGAATACTTAAGAAAAGAAGACCTATCTATATGATGGCTATAGGAGACCAAGTTTAGACCTAAAAACACCTCTGGATTGAAAGTAATGGGATGGAGAAACATTTGAGAGGCAAACCGATATCAAAATAAAACCAGAATAGCCATATATACATATCTCGATATATCAGATATAATAGACTTTAAAACAAAGACTCTAAAAAAATCAAGGAAATGAACTACAGAATAATCAAGGGGAAAATCCAACAAAGAGATGTAACAACTGTAATATGTTTGCAGTCAGACAAGAACGTCTAAATACATAAAGCACTTAAAAACAAATAGGAAAGAACTATTTCATAATAATAAAATAATATTAGAAGAATATAACACCACATTAAAAAGAGTGGACAGATCATCTAAACTAGAATATCAACCAAGAAATAATAGCTTTCAATTCAATGCTGGAATAGACAAATTTATCAGATATATTCAGAACATTCATCTATAACAGCACAATACATATTACTTTCAAGTGCACATGAGACATTCCAGATAGATCACAAGTTAGTCCACATAACAACTCTACAAAGTCAAGATTGAAGCCATACAATGCATATCTTCTAACCAGAACATTATGAAACTAGAAGTAAACAAGCAGAAAAAAAAAAAAGACCGCAAACACCACAAATACATGAAGATAAAAAAAAAAGGCAAAACAAAAAAACCTACTAAACTATGAATGGATCAACCTGGAAATCAAGAAGACATTTAAAAATAGGTAGAAACAGCGGTGCCTGGGTGGCTCAGGTGATTAACCCACAACCCAGGTCATGATCTCAGGGTCTTGGATCTCGGTGGGAGGCCTGATTCCCCCTCTCTCTCTGACAGCCTCTGCCTACTTATGATCTCTCTCTCTCTGTGTCAAATAAATAGATAAAAATTTTTTAAAATTAAAAAATAAAATAAAAATAGGTGGAAACAAGCAAAAATTAAAACACAATTGACCAAAACTTCTGGGATGCAAAAAAATAATAATAATAAAAAATTAAGAGTTTTAAGAGGAGAATTTAGAGAAATACAGGCCAACTTCAAGATCAAGAAACATCTCAAACAAGGAAACTTTACACTTTAGGGAGCTAGAGGGAAACAAAACAAACAAACAAACAAACAAACAAACAAAAAACCCAAAAGCTAAAACCAGCAAAAGAAAGGGAATCATAAAGACTGAGGATAAATGAATAATATAGAAATTTAAAAAAAAAGCTAATCAATGAAATCAGGAGTTGGATCTGAAAAATTTATTGAAATTGATAAGCATATAGCCAGATTTATCAAGAAAAAAAGAAAAAGATCAAATAAAATCACAAATGAGAGAGGAGGAATAACAAAAAACATCACAGAAAAAATGCATATCAGAGAATATTATGAAAAACTATGTGTCAACAAACCAGACAAAATAGAAGAAAGGCATAAATTCCTAGAAACAAATAAGTATCAAAACTGAAACAAGAAGAACTAGAATATTTTAACAGACCAATAATCAGTAAAGAAATTGATTCAGTAATAAAAATCTCCCGACATAAAAAATTCCAGAGTTTATGGATTCATAGGAAAATTATTCCAAAGCACATAAAGAAGAGTTAATATCTATTCTTCACAAATTATTCAAAACATAAAATGAAGGAAAACTTTTCTTCTCAAAATGAAGGAAAACTTCTAAGTTTGTTCTATGATGCCATCATTACCCTGATAGCAAAGCCAGATAAAGACAACACTAAAAAGAAAACTAGATGTGAATATTCCTAAAGAACATGGATGCAAATATTCTCAATAAAATACTAGCATTTCAAATCCAATGAGCATAAAAGTATCATTCACCATGATCTAGTGGAATTCATTCCTGTAATTCAAGTGTGGTTCATATTCACAAACCAATCAATTCTGATACATTACATCAAAAGAGAATGAGTGAAAACTAAATGATCCTTTCAGTAGATGCAGAAAATGATTTTCACAAAGTACAATGTCCATCCCTGATTTTTTAAAAGTAGGTTTAAGACAAATATACAACACCATCAAGTCCATATATGAAAAACTTGAAACTAATTTCATTGGGGAAATAGAGGTTTTTCCCTAAGGTTAGGAACAAGACAAAGATAACCACTCTCACTGCTTTTATTCAATATAGAACTGGAAGTCCTAAATACAGCAATCAGACAACAAAAATAAATAAAAGACATCTAAATCAGTAAGGAAGTAACTATTCACTGTTTACAGATGACATGATACTCTATGTAGAAGACACAAAATACTCCTCCAAAAAAAAAAAATCTAGAAACAAAAAATGAATTCAGTAATGTCACAAGATATAAAAATCAAGGTACAGAAATCTGTTTCATTTCTATACACCAAGAATGAAGAGCAATAAGTCAAATTAAGGAAGTGATACCTTTCACAACTGCACCCTCAACAATGAGATACCAAGGAATAAACCTACCCAAACAAGGGAAAAACCTGTACTCTGAAAGCCATATTATGCTGATGAAGGGAATTGAAGGTGAGCCTGGGTGGCTCCGTGAGTTAAACATCTGCTTAATCCCAGGGTCCTGGGATTGAGTCCCACATCAGGCCCTCTGCTCAGCAGGGAGCCTGCTTCCCCCTATATCTCTGCCTGCCCCTCTCCTTACTTTTGATCTCTCTCTCTCTCTCGCTTTCTCTCTCTCAAACAAATAAAATCTTTAAGAAATTAAATAGGGGGGTGCCTGGGTGGCTCAGTGGGTTAAAGCCTCTGCCTTCCACTCGGGTCATGATCCCAGGGTCCTGGGATCGAGCCCCACATCGGGCTCTCTGCTCCGCAGGGAGCCTGCTTCCTCCTCTCTCTCTGCCTGCCTCTCTGCCTAGTTGTGATTTCTCTCTATCAAATAAATAAAATATTAAAAAAAAAGAAATTAAATAGGGAATTGAAGAGGACACAAAGAAATGGAAAGACATTCCATGTTCAAGGGTTGGTCGAAAAAAATATTGTTAAAATATCTATACTAACCAAAGCAAACTACAAACATAATGCAATCCATATCAAAAGTCCACCAACACTTTTCCTAGAGGTAGGACAATCAATCCTAAAATTTGTATGAAACCACAAAAGACTAGAAAGAGCCAAAGAAATATTGAATAAGGAAAGCAAAGCTGGAGGCAAAAATTCATGACTTCAAGTTATATTACAAAGTTGTAGTAATCAAAAGAGTACGGTTCTGGTATAAGAATAGACAGATAGAATCATAAAAAAGAATGAAAAACTCAGGAATAAACCCATGAATATATGGCCAATTAATCGCCAACAAAGTGTAAAAGAATATCTACTGGACAAAAGACAGTCTCTTCAAGAAATGTTAAAGAAACTAGACAGAAACATGAAAAAGATAGAAACTATCATTACATACCATGTACAAAATAAAGCTCAAAGTGGATTAAATGTGTAAATGTGACACTTGAAACCATCATAATTCTAGAGAAGAAAACAGCACCTTCTTTGACATCAGCTATAGCAATTTCTTTCTAAATATGTCTTCTGGCATGAAAGAAACAAATACAAAAATAAATTATTGTATGTCAAAATAAAAAGTGTCCACACAATTAAAGAAACAATCATTAAAACTAAATGGTAACCTACATTACGGAAGCAGATATTTTCAAATGGCATATTTGATAAAGGGTTAGTATCCAAAATATACAAAGAACTTATAAATCACAACAACCAAAAATATTCAAATTAAAATTGGGCAAAAGACATAAAAAGACATTTCTCCAAGAATAAGTAGAGATGACCATGATATACATGAAAAGACACTCAACATCAATGATCATCAGGGAAAGATAAATCAAAACTACAGTGATGTATCAGCTCACACCAGTTAGGATGGCTCAAATCAACAACGTAAGAATAGGTGTTAGTGATGACTTGGAGAAAAGGAACACTCATGCCCTTTGGTGAGATTGCCATTTGATGTAGCCACTGTGGACATATGTGTGTGTGTGTGTGTGTGTGTGTGTGTGTGTGTGTGTTACTCAGTCATAAAAAAAAAAAAAAGAATGAAATCTTGCCATGGGAAAGGCAAAGATAGAATTAGAGTGTGTGTGAAGTAAGTTAGAGAAAGACAAATACCGTATAATTCCACTCATATATGGAATTTAAGAACCAAAACTAATGAGCAAAGTGTAAAAAGAGAGAGAAAGATAGGGAAACCAAGAAACAGCCTCTTAACTGTAGAGAACAAACTGATGGTTACCAAAATGGAGATGGGTAGTGGGGATAGGTTAAATAGATGATGGGGATTAAGGAGTAAAATTGTGATGTGCACCAGGGGTTGTATGGAAGTGGTGAGTCACTATGCTGTCCAGCAGAAATTAATGTTACAGTGCAAGTTAACTAACTGGAATTTAAGTTAAACTATCTGATAAATGTTCCATTGAAACTGTACATTGCTTTGGGTAGTAAGGACATTTTAACATTGTTACTTCTTCTAATTCAGGATTGGATTTTTTTTTTTAACATGTCTAATAATTTTCACTGTAGACCCTATTACTCCATTGATGAAATTTAATCCAAGGTATTTTATTTCTTTACATGTAATCATAAATGGTATTTTTTTTCTTAATTTCTCTTTCTGACAGTTTGTTGTTAGCAGATATAAATGCAAGGTTTATTTATATTGGTTTTTGTATCTTGCAAATTTACTGAGATAGTATAGTAGTCCTAACAGTTTTCTGGTGAAGTAGAATATCTTCTCTTGGGACAACTTTTTAATGAGGATTTTTTTCTTTTTTTTAATCTTTTTTTAAAGATTTTATTTATTTATTTGACAGACAGAGATCACAAGTAGGCAGAGAGGCAGAAAGAGAGAGAGGGGAATGCAGGTTCCCTGCTGAGCAGAGAGCCCAATGCAGGGCTTGATCCCAAACCCTGAGATCATGACCTGAGCCAAAAACACAGGCTTAACCCACTGAGCCACCCAGGCACCAATAATGAGGTTTTATTCTTTTTTTTTTAAGATTTTATTTATTTATTTGACAGAGAGAGAGATCACAAGTAGGCAGAGAGGCAGGCAGAGAGAGAGGAGGAAGCAGGCTCCCTGCGGAGCAGAGAGCCCGATGCAGGGCTCGATCCCAGGACCCTGAGATCATGACCTGAGCCGAAGGCAGTGGCTTAATCCATTGAGCCACCCAGGCGCCCCATGAGGTTTTATTCTTATTAGGATATATTGATTTGTATTTTTTATAGTACTGACTTATAATGGGAAGAATACTAAGTGTTTACCTAGATAATTTCACAATATATTAAATGACTCAATAGATCTACTTATCCTCAAGGAACAAATCCGTAGAGAATCCTGAAGATTAGAACAGCCTTAGAATCCTAAGGGAAGTGATATTGTACGCATTTTCTAGTGTCCAGTGGGGGGAAAAATTGGATGTTTTCTTTTAGATACCTTTGTGAGAATGTTCTGAGAATAAAAACAAGTTTGATGTACTGCTAATTAAGTTGGAGACAGAACTCCCACAAGGTTTATGAAATGAGGTCCAGAGTCACTATTTTAACACAGCATGAACTCGGCTGGCTTCCTTTTATGGGATTCATCATGTGTTCTTCCTCAAATCCAGTTCATATATAATCCTTATTTTGGAGTCACACACCAGCCTCAGGACCTGCCTCTGAGCAAATAGAAGTAAAAATGTGTTGATCTCTATCAATATCACATTAAATATGTGTATTTTTATTTCTTTTTTTAAAGATTTTATTTTTATTTATCTGACAGAGAAATCACAAGTAGGCAGAGAGGCAGACAGAGAGAGGGGGAGCAGGCTCCCAGCTGAGTGGAGAATCTGATGTGGGGCTTGATCCCAAGGACCCTGAGATGATGAACTGAGCTGAAGGCAGAGAATTAACCTACTGAGCCACACAGGCACACTTGTATTTTTATTTCTGAGAGAGAGTTGTTGGTGCCTCTTTGTTAGAATAGTCACCATCTACTGAAAAGAATTTTGGAAAGAAGAATATACAATAGAGGAGGACAAGATGGCGGAGAAGTAGGAGTAGGCACAATTTCAACCTGTCCCCTAATGTGAGCTGATTACTTACCAAAGAACTCTGACCACCCATGAAATCAACCTGAGATTATAATCATACACTTCTGGGGGCAGAACATGCCAGTGGGCAGATAAAGCGGAGTGGGAACATTGATAGGACTGATATTGGAAGATAAACAAAAGGGGGAGGGAGCTCCCAGAAGCAACCCATTGGAAAGTAATATCCAAAGACGAGAGTGCCCTGTGATTGGGGACCAGCATTAACTTGGAGTCTGGTTGAAAGAACTCAAAAAGAGCAAATGATCCTGGGGGTAAATTGTGGGAATTGGGCAGTTAGGGACAGGGGCTTAACCCTGCTGACTCAGGACAGCCACCACTGGAGCTGAGTCTGAGAGAGTGCAGTAAAGAAGCCAGGTCTTGTTCCCTGAGCCACCGGAGCACCTGAGAGCGTTTGGGTGGTGGTGCCCGTGAGGGTGAGGGAGCCTGGCCTGCCAGCAGAACCACATCATTTTGCACTGTGCATGGGCAACCAGAATCTGAGTCCTGCCCTACACCTTCCTCTGAGAGAGGTGGGTGCAGGCACAAGCCAGCCGGTGCTCTCTTGGACCAGAGAGACTGAGCACTCCCAGCCCAGGCCAGCATGAAAATCTCAGTCTGCTTGGGACCTCTCTGGTGGTATGGAGCTGCTCAGACAGCCACAGCTAGTATTTCCCCTGGTTTTGGGTACAAGAAGGAGTTCCTGTGACCCCAGAGGTAGTGACTAGGAATGAGCTCTGCCAGTAGCAGAGGGGGAATTTATGTGCTCTGGAGCACCCAGAGGGGAACATACTGAGGCTTCCCTCTGAGAGGGAGGTCTGGGTGCAGTTTGCTTTCCTCCAAACCTCCAAAAACTACCAAAAGCCACCAGGGGGAGAGAAAACAAATGCACAAAACCCCCAAAAAACCTCCAGAGAACAAAGGATGAAAAACCGGTTTCCTCAGAGCACAGTCCCTTGATGGGGACAGGAGGACTTAACTCTAGTAAGACTCCCTGAAAACCACGTGGTAGGCCCCTCCCACAGAAAGCCAACACCCACCCCCGCCAAAAAAAAAGACAAGAGGACAACCAGCACTACTTCATAGATACAACTTTTATTTTTAATTTGTTCTCACTATTCTGGTTCTTCTCATATATCTATCTATCTATATGCATATAGATAGATAGATAATAGATAGATAGATGATAGATGATAGATAGATAGATAGATAGATAGATATAACTTTTTAACCTATTTACCATCACAATGAGATGTTCAGTACATCAAAATCCATAAAAATCTTTTAACCTGAACTTTTTGATACACATACCAGTGTTTTCCTTTTGCTTTTCTAGTTTTTAATTTTTTTTTACTTTGATTTATTTTAATTTTTTTAGTTCATATAGAGATGAGCTTCAAGGAAATCCCCTTTCTCTAAACAATGCTACCTCTACAGGAAAACCAATTTTAATCCCCCTTTACTTCAGGAAAGTTTAGTCTTTAAGAAAGATATTAAGATATATGCGGGAAAAATTAAAATTACCTTCCTTGCCCACACTGAGAATTTCTAACCATTCTCCCATCTTTTTCTTTTTCAGTGTTTCTGTGTAATTGTTTTTGTCCTTGTAGTATATACATCTTATGCTTGGGGTTCTTTTTGACAAGGTTCTTTTTCTGTTGTTGTTTATTTATTTGTTTTTATTTTCTCTTATCTACTTTTCTCAGTCTTTTTTTTGTCTGTTTTTGTTTATATATTTCATAAATCTTTAGGGCCCATTTGGGCTGGGCCTTCTCTTTTATTTTATCTTCTTTTTTTTCCCTCTCTCTTTCTATTTTCTTTCTTTTTGGTGGGGACTCTCCATTGCTCAGAAGTGGTCCAGTGTGCACCTTGCCTGCACCATGATTGATACATTCAGTTACACATCCATTCAGCCATCTCTCACCAAAATGACTAGGGGCAGGAATGCCCAACAGAAGAAAAATTCAGAGACTGCCCTTCTCCATCAGAGCTATTGAATATGAACATAGACAATATGTCAGAAAAGGAATTCAGGCTAACAATGATCCAGGCAATAGCTAGGTTAGAGAAAGCTTTTGATGACAAAATGGAACTGCTTAGGGCAGAAGTGAAAGACAAGAGGGATGATGTTAACAATGCTCTCAATGAGTTCCAATCTAATATAAATCCACTAAAAGCTAGGGTAACTGAGGCAAAAGAAAGAATTAGTGATCTGGAGGACAAATAGAGAAAAAGGATCAGGAGGAAGCCTGGAACAAACAGCTTAGAAGCCATGAAAACAAAATGAGGGAAATAAATGATGCCATGAAACATTCCAACGTCAGAATTATTGGAATCCCTGGGTGGGGGGGGGAGAAAGAAAGCAGACTAGAAGATATAGTTGAACACGTTCTCCATGAAAATTTTCCCAATCTCACAAATGGAACCAACAGTCTTGTACTAGAGGCAGAAAGGGCTGCCCCCAAGATCATAGAATCTAAAAAGACCTTGAGACACCCGTTTGTGAAAATGATGATTCATAATTGTAGACAGGAACTCTTGAAAGCAGCTACGGTGAAGGTTCCTACATACAGAGGAAAGCCAATCAGAATTATGTCAGACCTGTCCACAGAAACCTGGCAAGCCAGAAAGGGCTGGAAAGACATATTCAGGGCAATAAATGGGAAGAACATGCAGCCAAGAATACTTTATCCAGCAAGACTGGCATTCAAAATAGATGGATAGATAAAAAGCTTCCAAGATTTGCAAGGTTTAAAAGAGTATGTGACTACCAAGGAACATACATTGAACATACCAAGGAACACAACATTGACTACCAAGGAAAAACTGCAGGAAATATTAAGGGGGGTTCTATAAAAGTGGAAAAAACTTAAGAATATCATTGAACAGAAATATATGGAGACAATCTATAGAAACAAAGACTTCACAGGTAACACAATGTCAATAAAACGTATCTCTCAATAAACACTTTCAACGTGAATGACCTATATGCACCCATAAAATGATACCAGGTTGCATATTGGATAAAATGACAGGACCCATCCATATGTTGTCTAAAAGAGACCCATTTTGAACGGAAGAACACATCCAGACTGAAAGTGAAGGGATGGAGAAGCATCTTTCATGCCAATGGACCTCAAAAGAAGGGTGGGGTAGTGATTCTTATATCAGATAAATTAGGTTTTAAACTAAAGACTATTCAGAGATACAGAAGAACACTACATAATTATTAAAAGGAATATCCACCAAGAAGATCTAACAATTGAAAATATTTATGCCCCCAATATGGGAACATAAGAAAACTGTTAATCAAGATAAAGAGTCATAATGATAGGAAAACATTAATAGTAGGAGATCTTAACATGCCATTCTCAGTAATAGACAGATCATCCAAGCAGAAACTCAATAAAGAAACAAGAGCAGGGGCGCCTGGGTGGCTCAGTGGATTAAGCCACTGCCTTCGGCTCAGGTCATGATCTCAGGGTCCTGGGATCGAGCCCCGCATCGGGCTCTCTGCTCAGCAGGGAGCCTGCTTCCCTCTCACTCTCTCTGCCTGCCTCTCTGCCTACTTGTGATCTCTCTCTGTGAAATAAATAAATAAAATCTTTAAAAAAAAAAAAAAAAGAAACAAGAGCATTGAATGACACGTTGGACAAGTACAGATACAGAACATTCCACCCTAAAACAACAGAATATTCATTATTCATGAGTGCACATGGAACCTTCTCCAGAATAGAACACATACTGGGCCACAAATCAGGACTCAAATGATTACAAAAGACTGAGATTATACCCTGCATATTCTCAGAACACAGTGCTTTGAAACTGGAGATCAGCCACAAGAAAAAGTTCAGAAGGAATTCAAATACCTGGAAGATAAATACCACCTTGCTTAAGAATGCTTGGATCAACCAGGAAATCAAAGAAAAACTTAAAACAATTCATGGAAACCAATAAGAATAGACACTTCGGTCCAAAACCTATGGAATACAGCAAAGGTAGTCCTAAGGCAGAAATACATAGTCATCCAAGACTCCCTCAAAATACCTGAAAAATCCAGAATGCACCAGCTGTCTTCACATCTTAAACAACTGCAAAGTCAACAACAAATTAAGCCAACAGCACACACACAATGGAAATAATCAAGCTTAGAGCACAGATCAATGAGATAGAAACTAGAGGTACAAAAGAATGCATCAATGAAACTAGAAGCTGGTTTTCTGAAAGACTCAATAAGATCAATAAACCATTGGCCAAACTAATCCAAAAGAAAGGAGAAAAGGCCCAAATTAATAAAATTATGACTGAAAAGGGAGAGATCACAACAAACCAAAGGAAATAGAAATAATCATCAGAAATTATTATCAAAAGTTATATGCAAATAATTTAAGCAACATTGATTAAATTGATTCATTCCTGGAAAACTGTAAACTGCCAAAACTGAATCAGGAAGAAACTGTCAACTAGAATAGACTGATTACCAGCAACAAGATTGAAGCTACGAAAAATCAAGATCCAAGCACCTGCCAGATTCCCTGGGAATTTTACCAAGCTTTCAAAGAAGAAATAATACCTATTTTCCTGAAGCTGTTTAAAAAAAAAACTGAAGAAGAAGGCAAAATTCCAGACACTTTTTGTGAAGCCAGCATTACCCTTATCCCCAAACCAGGCAAACACCAAAAAGAAGAATTTCAGACCAATATCCATGATGAATATGGATGCTAAGATTCTCAACAAGATCCTACCAAATAGGATCCACAAGTACATTTAAAACATAATCCACTATGACTAGGTGGGATTCATCCCTGAGTTTCAAGGATGGTTCAACATTTGCAAATCAATCAATATGATAGAACAAATCAATAAGAGAAGAGAGAAGAATCACATGGTCTTCTCAATTGATGCAGAAAAAGCACTTGACAAAATCCAGCATCCATTACTGATTAAAACACTTCAAAGTATAGGGATAGAGGGAACATTCTTCAACTTCATAAAATCTATCTATTAAACACCCACAGCAAATATCATCCTCAATGGGAAAAGCTCACAATCTTCTTGCTGAAATCAGAAACACAACAAGGATGTCATCTCGAACCACTCTTGTTCATCATAGTATTAGAAGTCCTAGCAACAGCAATTGGACAACAAAGAGAAATAAAATGTATTCAAATTGACAATGAAGAAGTCAAACTCTCTCTTCCCAGGTGACATGATATTTTATATGGAAAACCCAAAAGACTCCACCCCCAAACTACTAGAACTCATACAGTAATTCAGTAATATGGATGGATACAAAGTCAATGTACATAAATCAGTTGCTTTCTTATACACTAACAATATAAATACAAAAAGGGACATTAGAGAATAGATTCCATTTACTATAGCACCAAGAACCATAAGATTCCTAGGAATAAACCTAACCAAAGTGGTAAAGGTTCTGTACTCGAGAAACTATAGACAAAAGGTTGATATCCAGGATCTATAAAGAACTCCTCAAACTCAACACACACAAAACATAATCATATCAAAAAATGGGCAGAAGATATGAACAGACACTTCTCCAATGAAGACATACAAATGGCTATCAGACACATGGAAAAATGTTCATCATCACGAGCCATCAGGGAGATTCAAATCAAAACCACATAGAGATACCACCTGACACCAGTTAGAATGGCCAAAATTCACAAGACAGTAAACAATGTGTGTTGGAGAAGATGTGGAGAAAGCGGAACCCTCTTACACTGTTCGTGGGAATGCACGTTGGTGCATCCACTTTGGAAAACAGTGTGGAGATTCCTCAAGAAATTAAAAATAGAGCTTCCCTATGACCCTGCAATTTCACTACTGTGTATTAACCCCAAAGATACAGATGTAGTGAAAAAAAGGGCCATCTGTAACCCAATGTTCATAGCAATAATGGCCACAGTGGCCAAACTGTGGAAAGAACCAAGATACCTTCAACACACAAATGGATAAGAAAAATGCAGGCCATATACAATATGGAGTATTATGCCTCCATCAGAACGGATGAATACCCAACTTTTGTAGCAATATGGATTAGACTGGAAGAGATTATGCTGAGTGAAATAAGTCAAGCAGAGAGAGTCAATTATCATGTGGTTTTACTTATTTGTGGAGCATAAGAAATAACACAGAGGACATGGGGAGATGGAGAGGCGAAGGGAGTTGAGGGAACTTGGAGGGAGAGATGAACCATGAGAGACTATGGACTCTGAAAAACAACCAGAGGGTTTTGAAGGGGCGGGGGTGTGGGAGGTTGAGGAACCAGGTGGTGGGTAATAGGGAGGGCAATTACTGCATGGAGCACTGGGTGTGATGCATAAACAATGAATTCTGGTACACTGAAAAGAAATTTAAAAAATAAAAAATCAATTAATTAATTTAAAAAAAAAAAGAATATACAGTTGTTAGGGTCTTCTTAGCCAGAGCAATTTCATCCGGTTAAACAGTGATTTTGTTGTTTATGCAGTAAAGCTTAAACTGAACGTGCCTCCCCTCCCCCCAGCCCAGGGGACTTAAAAGCAAGTCTGGGGAACCAGTCCCAGGTGACAAAGCCCAAATACAAGGGCGGGTCAGGCCAGATCGAGACATCCAATCAGTGAGGTGCGCATACTGTCTCCCTAGCTACCAAGGGGTGTGGGCCCTGCCTTTTGGGTGCCAATTCTGACCAAGGTGACAGGGTAGTTTAAATATCTACTATAGGATAAGCTACAATTCAATTGGCCACCCATGTGTGACCTAGCATGACTATGCAGTTTTCTCTGTGTGTTGCAATCACATTGGCCACTTGTGTGGCCAGGCTCAACCACATGGCCTTTGCCCTTTAAAGTTAGTTGGCTAGGCAGAGAGGGGTCATCCTCTCTGTAAGAGGTGACCCTGGCCAGTAAGCTTGATTCTTGATGCTTGGCATGAAATCAAGCTTTCCTTGACCTTTGCTTTGTATCAGTCTTTCTCCTTTGATTATGGACCTAACACAATTAAAAAAGTTTGGTTGGACTTGAATAAACTTTATCAACTTGCTAGAACAATCACCTAAGGTTAGTCATTTCTTGGGGTTTTATAATTATTATAAACATTCTATATCATGTGGAATTCCAATTATTAGGCACAGATCACTAATTTGGGATTTGGGGATAGGGGTAAACATATGTTAATTGCTGCAACAATAAGTCAACTTGAACTTAATTTCAGCCTCTCTTCTAAGTAGCTCTAGATTTACCAAAATAAAAACTATTTCCACATTTTATCTGTTAGAACATTATCAGATATAAAGTCACAAAAGAAGAAAGAAAAAGAAAAACAAGCAGACTTTATATCCTTTCAATGCTATATTTTATAGCATAGCAGGAAATGAATCATGTGAGGTCACCTTGACAGTAAAAATAAACCTTGGTCCATAGTTCTGGTGTTTCCATTGTCTAATTATTTTTCTTTTCTTTTTTATTTTAATTTATTTTCAGCGTAAAAATATTCATTGTTTTTGCACCACACACAGTGCTCCATGCAGTACGTGCCCTCCCTATTACCCACCACCTGGTTCCTCAACATCCCACTCCCCACCCCATCAAAACCCTCTGGTTGTTTTTCAGAGTCCATAATCTCTCATGGTTCATCTCCCCTTCCAGTTTCCCTCAACTCCCTTCTCCTCTCCATCTCCCCATGTCCTCCATGTTCTTTGATATGCTCCACAAATAAGTGAGACCATATGATACTTGACTCTCTCTGCTTGACTTATTTTGCTCAGCATAATATCTTACAGTTCCGTTCATGTTGCTACAAAACTTGGGTATTCATCCTTTCTGATGGAGGCATAATACTCCATCGTGTATATGAACCACATCTTCCTTATCCATTCATCCGTTGAAGAGCATCTTGGTTCTTTCCACAGTTTGTCGACTGTGGCCATTACTGCAATAAACATTGGGGTACAGATGGCTCTTCTTTTCACTATATCTGTATCTTTGGGGTAAATACCCAGCAGTGCAATTGCAGGGTCATAGGGAAGCTCTATTTGTAATTTCTTTCTTTTTTTTTTAAAGATTTTATTTATTTATTTGACAGACAGATATCACAAGTAGGCAGAGAGGCAGGCAGAGAGAGAGGAGGAAGCAGGCTACCCATGGAGCAGAGAGCCCGATGTGGGGCTCGATCCCAGGACCCTGGGATCATGACCTGAGCCGAAGGCAGAGGATTTAACCCACTGAGCCACCCAGGCGCCCCTCTATTTGTAATTTCTTGAGGAATCTCCACACTGTTCTCCAAAGTGGCTGTACCTACTTGCATTCCCACCAACAGTGTAAGAGGGTTCTCCTTTCTCCACATCCTCTCCAACACACGTTGTTTCCTGTCTTGCTAATTTTGGCCATTCTAACTGGTGTAAGGTAGTACCTCAATGTGGTTATAATTTGAATCTCCGTGATGGCTAGTGATGATGAACATTTTTTCATGTGTCTGGTAGCCATTTGTATGTTCTCCTTAGAGAAAGGTCTGTTCATGTCTTCTGCCCATTTGTTGATAGGATTATCTGTTTTGTGTGTGTTGAGTTTGAGGAGTTCTTTATAGATCCTGGATAACAACCTTTTGTCTGTACTGTCATTTGCAAATATCTTCTCCCATTCCGTGGGTTGCCTTTTTGTTTTGTTGACTGTTTCCTTTGCTGTGCAGAAGGTTTTGATCTTGATGAAGTCCCAAGAGTTCATTTTTGCTTTTGTTTCCTTTGCCTTTGGAGAAATATCTTGAAAGAAGTTGCTGTGGCTGATATAGAAAAGGTTACTGCCTATGTTCTCCTCTAGGATTCTGATGGATTCCTTCTCACGTTGAGGTCTTTTATCCATTTCGAGTTTAACTTTGTGTATGGTGTAAGAGAATGTGCGAGTTTCATTCTCCTACATATAGCTGTCCAATTTCCCAGCACCATTTATTGAAGAGACTGTCTTTATTCCATTGTATATTTTTTTCCTGTCGTGTCGAAGATTATTTGACCATAGAGTTGAGGGTCCAAATCTGGGCTCTCCACTCTTTTCCATTGGTCTATGTGTCTGTTTTTATGCCAGTACCATACTGTCTTGGTGATCACAGCTTTGTAGTGAAATTTGAAATCTGGTAACATGTTGCAGCCAGTTTTGTTTTTGTTTTTCAACATTCCCTTAGCAATTCAGGGTCTCTTCTGATTCCATACAAATTTTAGGATTATTTGCTCCAGCTCTATGAAAAATACTTGTGGAATTTTGATTGGAATGGCATTAAAAGTATAGATTGCTCTAGGCAGTATAGACATTTTAACAATGTTTATTCTTCCAATCCAAGAGCATGGAATGGTCTTCCATCTTTTTGTGTCTTCTTCAGTTTCTTTCATGAGTGTTCTGTAGTTCCTCGAGTACAGGTCCTTTACCTCTTTGTTTAGGTTTATTCCCAGGTATCTTATGGTTCTTGGTGCGATAGTAAATGGAATTGATTCTCTAATTTCCCTTTCTGTGTTTTCATTGTTAGTGTATAAGAAAGCCACTGATTTTTGTACATTGACTTTGCAACATAGTATTAGAAGTCCTAGCAATGGCAATCAGACAACAAAGAGAAATAAAAGGTATCCAAATTGGCAATGAAGAAGTCAAACTCTCTCTCTTCACAGATGACATGATTCTTTATAGGGATAACCCCAAAGACTCCACCACCAAACTACTAGAACTCATACAGCAATTCAGTAATGTGGCAGGATACAAAGTCAATGGACAGAAATCAGTGGCTTTCTTATGCACTAACAATAATTATTTTTCTTGAAAATAGAATGAAACAGGGAATCATGATGATGAAGTTCTAGTATATAGGTGAGGTTTGGTGGCGTGTGGTCCAGAGCCACTGACCAAGAAAGAATCATTGAGACATCTTTGGTGCAAAATAGTGGTTTATTAAAACACAGGGACAGGATCCATGGGAAGGAAGAGCTGCTGCCCTGGGGTTGATTAGGGGTGGCAGTTCATGTACCCTGGAGTTGGGGGTTTTAATAGAACATTCATATGCTAAAGAGGGCCTACAAGATACCAGATACCAGAGGCCTTGCCATTGCCAAGGTTGTTTTGCGCTCTAGCAAGGTATTAACATTAAGATGGGTGGGATATTCCTAAAGAATGTCTTAATATGTCCCACCCAGGAGTGGGGGGGGGCGAGGAGGTTGCAAGGTGTCAGCCTTCTGTTTTGTCCTCAGCCAGCCTTCTGTTCCCTCATCAATGACAAAGCACAAACTATGGACTCAGTATATGTCACATACTTGGGCAGATCTATGAAAATTTCATCAACTTCCTTATCAGAAAAGTAGAAATAATAATATTTTCTTCTTAGAGTTGTGGTTTATTCATTATCATTTAGTAGTAACTTTTATGTTCCAGGAATGATTCTAAACATAAACTCAGCATCAAGGTAAATAAGACATTATCATAGCACTCAAGAAACTTGTGGGCTAGAGGTGGAGAAAGTTGAATGAGTAGAAACTAAATTCAAAGAGGTGAGAATAATGAAACATCACAAACGACTTCCTGAAAGCTGTTGATTTATAAATTTTAAGTAACTAATGATTCCTTACACTGGCACAATCATGAGTATCTTATCAACATTTCTGCAGCATCCCCGATTTTATTCTGGACTCACTTCAGTGATGCATCGATATGCACTATCCCCTTCCTGCTCTTCCAATGTCACTATTTACATCTTTGTTGCTTCTAACCAGCCTATAGCACGCTTTACTTTGGTTGGACTTTGATTCTCCACTTTATTATCTTTAACATTTGAATTGTCCTGCTCATCTTGGGTCCTTTTGAACAGGATTTATGAAGAGAAAATCATCCCTGAGCTCCAATGGCATTTTAGAAGCAGCAGAGACCAGCTGTAGAGCTGACTATACCCTGGTTTGAGAGGTGAATCTCTCCTTAACAGTTGTATGGAAAATTACCTGGCCCCACTTCTGAAAAATGGAGATGATACTAATATTATACAGCTATTTCTTTAATTAGTATTTATGAAATTCTTAGTAAGTTTACTTAATGTTTGGTAAGTAAAACCTCACCATTTACTTTCCTGGGTCTGTTGGTACAAATATCACCTTATTTGGTAAGAGGTTGAATTGGGTAACTTCTACAGTCTCTATAAATATTCTATGTCCCATCCCATCATGCCCTTATTAGGTATCCTGGGGCACAAGCCTCCTGGGTCTCATTCTGCTGAATGAAATAATGAGAAGAGGCTCTTTTTACCATGCCCTCATTAATTTAACTCCAGTAGAGATTAAGATGAGTTGGAGAGGAGCTCAGCTTTTGATTAGATCAGGGGAATATTTTAAAAACGTTATACACCAAAAGCAACCAGGTGACAACTATCTCAAGATTCTGTGGAAAGAACATGAAGGCCACTGATACTAAAAGTAGCATATCCTGGTTTTCAATTTCTGAGTTAGTTGCTGACAAATTTAAAGTGTTAGAGGTTGGGTATGTGGGCACAGCAGTGAAAACATTGACAGAACTTCAGTTAAGAGCCTATCCATTTCATTCTTTTTTCTCCCTCTCGTTAGCAGTGTTATTGCATTATTCCTTCATCTTTAATGTGCGACAACCTCATGTTTTATTTTGACTATGACATAAAATGACCAAAATAAATTAATCTCAATTAAAAAGCCATTGATCCAAACCCGGTGGCTTTGTTTGTTTTATATATGCTAATGACAAATGTCCATTAGTTTCAATAACAGTTTCTAGTTTTAAAGGAGTTTGTAAACTAAAAATATCATATCTACTGTTTTTGGAAGTGGAATTTGCATTCCAGGATCTAGTCCAATTCCGTTGCTAAACTTGGAAAAATGTTGTTGGTTAGTATGGACCTGATGAAGTCATAACTCTTACTCATTTTGAGGTTGTGAGTGTATGAATTTATGTAGCTAAACACTGTCCCCACCGCTCTTCCTAGAAGGTTCACATTTCTCGGTAAACAAGGTATAAATAGATCAAAAAGAGTAGTCAAAATTTTTCAGATTTTTAATTCTGATCCTCTTAATTTTTGTGACATTGAGAACATCTTTTGTATTCTTGAAAGTAATTTACTGTCATACATATTAGAATAAACATCCTTCTCATGGATGAAACTTTGTGACAAAGCCATAAAGATATCTTGTTAAAACAAAAAAATCAATTAATTAATTGTTAATTAATAAAATAATAGTTAATTGATTGTTAATTCAATTATTTGTTAGCTCACATAAATAATTAATGGCAATTAACTAGTGTGATCTATGTCTTAGAGCCTCTAAAGTGGCCCACATGTAAAGTTTTCATAGTATTAATATTTGTTATGTATTGATAATATCATATAAGACTAAACTGGCACTGAAAAGAAATAAAAAGGAATAAAAAGAAATTAGAAAAAAGAATAAAACTGGGCATTATTTTAGTTGACATTTTTTCTCCTTCCATTTCCTTTCGTTTCTTTTTTTAAAACATTACTTCTTCCCCTTATTATTCCACAACCATTAATCCATTTCCACTTCCTTCTCTTTATTCTATAAATCCTTAGACTCTAACTCCCTTTTTCATGAATTATTTTTGGTCTAAAGTTGGGCCATGTCTGACAGCTGGCAAACACGTATCGAGTGTCAAAATTAACAAAGTAAAGAAATATTTCATTTTGATGAGTTTTCTTTGCAAAAGTGAATGCTAGCATGGCTGTAATAATCTTGAACCATCTACATTTCAACACTAACTAATAAACTCATCCAGTTTATGATCCATCCTATAAAATTCTATTCAAGGATCACTTCATAAGAATTATAAAATGTATATATTAGTTACTTCTTCATTACAAATATTGAAGTTCAAGAGAACTGTTTATTTATTTATTTTTGTTTATTTATTTATTATGTATTTTTAAGTATTTAGGGGTTTTTGTTTGTTTGTTTTTGTTTTTGAGAGAGAGCAAGGATACTGGGGTGAGGGGGCAGAAGGAGAGTCTTCGAGGATTCCTGCTTAGCATGGAGCCTAATGTAGAGCATGATCTTATGAATCATAAGATTATCATTTGAGCTATAACCAAGAGTCAGATGCTTACCAAATGAGCCACCCAAGCACACCTGGAACAAAATATTTAATAAGATGGTTAACTCTGAATGTGCCACTGGTAGGACAGTTTAATATGCATTGTCAAAATTTAGAAGAAAATATCAAATTTTGATTTGGCAGAGGATGGGCAGAGTTTTGAGAAAGCTTCAGAGAGATGCTAACATGTGATCAGTAAATTAAATAATTGGAAAGGTTTAATATAGGTCATGTTAAAGAAAGTTTAGCTTAAATGGAAGTGAAACTGTGCAAGTACCTGCATGGAAATGAAAAACATTGTGACCTTTTAGATGATTGTAGTTTAAGTTGTTGTAAGGAAAAAAATGAAAGTTTGTTATAAATAAAAGAAAGAAAGAACCAGAAAGAAAGAAAGAAAGAATGAAAGAAAGAAAGAAAGAAAGAAAGAAGAAAGAGCAAGCAAGCCAGGTAAACTAGTCATAAATTCGTTGAGTATTTGCATACCAATATAAGTATTGTTAAACAATCCCCTAGTTCATGGAGAACATTTCAAAAATTGCCCCAGAAAGTGATTTCGTCTTGATGTGTTTTTAGATGGGAATGATTTGAAAGGGGAAAAAAAAAAAGTCTAGAAAGTAAGGAGAATGGGTATTGAAAACTTAGAATTGAGTGAAATAATAGGTTTAGAAAGGAGATATGTGTCTTAGAGATACTGAGAGTTTAGTATGCCTGTTCGAATAACTGATTAAACATAGAAAACAAAGAAATCAAAAGTGGCCTCAAGGGTTAAGCTTGAATGTTTGTGGTAACGAAATGGAAATGGCGGAAATAATATAATGTAAGAGATGGGAGCTAATATCAGTTTTGGCATGATAAATTGGAAGTGTTGTCAGGATAGCTGATGAAAGTGTTTAAGAAGTTGGAAACACAGAAATGAGCTCAGAATATGTCAGATTGATGCGTTATTCTAGAAGCTTGAATCCCTTAAGATCAAGATAAATGTAATTCATGAAATTATACTAAATTCTGTCCTTAGAAGGGTATTGTGATTCTTCCTTTGCTGTTGCTGTTTTGAAATTCTTAATAACTTTGAACTAAGGGGTCCCAAATTTTCATTTTGTCATGCAAAGTATGTAGTTTGTTCTGAAATGGCTATAAAAGATTGACAAAGGAGATAAATTACACAGAGCAGAGAATGATCTAACAAAACACTTGGGGAAATGGTTTCTTTGACAAGTCAAAAACTAAAGTGAGGCCAAAAAATTATGGAGACTCATTGTCTTAGGAAATTTGAAAAAAAAATGAGTTTTAAATTCTTTGGTGAGGGGGCGCCTGGGTGGCTCAGTGGGTTAAGCCGCTGCCTTCGGCTCAGGTCATGATCTCAGGGTCCTGGGATCGAGTCCCGCATTGGGCTCTCTGCTTGGCGGAGAGTCTGCTTCCCTTCCTCTCTCTCTGCCTGCCTCTCTTATGATTTCTCTCTGTCAAATAAATAAATAAAATCTTAAAAAAAAATTCTTTGGTGAGTACTACAATTATATAAATATGGAACAATTTTTACATAACAGAGTGAAATAATTACATTAATATTTAGCAAATAAGAAGTTTACTACATTCAAACTTCAAGATTTTTAACTTGATAGCGTGTTTTTTATTAAAAGACAAAATAAAGAATAAAGAAAAAAATAACATCTAGATGGGAGTGATGTGTATGGTAATGTATTTGGGGAA
Organism: Meles meles; assembly: GCF_922984935.1. Taxonomy (NCBI): domain Eukaryota; kingdom Metazoa; phylum Chordata; class Mammalia; order Carnivora; family Mustelidae; genus Meles; species Meles meles. Next base: position 177,080 of record NW_025721617.1, on the reverse strand, counting down.
AAACACAGACATCCCATGCTTTCTTTAAGTGTGCCACTCTCCCCAAATTTCCATATGTTCCCAACTTTCTAGTTTCCCAAGATATTTTAAATGCTATTTGGGTCTGTCAAGATGTTGCAGAAAGAATGGATAGGAAAAAATAAATCAAGCCTAAAATAAGAGGTTCATAACAAGACATCAAATTTAATGGATGGCCCATACTTTCCTCTTCTACACATCAGTTGTCACCAATGAAGGCGAGATATGGTAAACATAGATGATGCATCCACTACAGATTTCATCTTCTTGGGACTCTTCCCTGAGTTCCAATATGCCAGCCTCCTGGTCTACCTCATCCTTCTGGTCTACGTTATTACCCTCACAGGAAACTCTATCTTCATCTTTCTGATCTGGGTGGACTCCTACCTCCACACTCCCATAAGCTTCTTGTTCCACCAACTTTCCATGTTTGATTTGTTCTATATTTCCATCTTTGTTCCTTAAAATGGTCATTGACCATTCCTTGGGAAAGCACAGCATCTCTCTCATTGGCTGTGGAGTCCAAATGTCCTTCTGCCTGACTTTAGGTGGCACTGAGTATTTCCTCCTAACTTTTATGCCCTATGACCAATTTGTGGCTGTCTGTAACCCCCTTCACTACACAATCATCACAAACCCTAAAGTCTGCTTGCTAAGGGCAGTGGCATCATGAGCTGCTCAAAATTCACTCATTCAAACCATCTACACCATGCATTTTCCTGTCTATGTTCTGAAGAAAATAAATCACTTCTTCTGTGAGATACCAGCCATCCTGATGCTATCCTGTGAGGACACTTCAGATTATGAGATGGTGTTGTTCATGCTAAGTATTATATTTATACTCACACCCTTTAGCTTAATAGTGACTTATATTCGAATTGTCCTCATTGTTCTTAAATGAAACTCTCCTGAGGGGAGGAAAAAAATTCCTGTCCACGTGCTCTTCTCACTTTATTGTAGTGAGTCTCTACCTGGGACTAGCAATAGTGATGTAGATGACACTTGGCTCTTCCCGCACCCCAGTACTAGATCAAGTCTCTCCATGATCTATACTATCCTCACACCCATGCTGAACCCTTTAACTTATAGCCTTAGAAACAAGGAGGTTGTGGGGGCTATAAAGAAGGCCCTGCGAAAGTACCTAATATCAAAATGGTTTAAGAAATACCACTGTCATACCCAGTAGTGCAATTGCTGGGTCATAGGGTAGTTCTGGCGATTCACAGACCTGTACCCCTGGGGATAAAAATACATTATATGTTTATTAAAAAAAAATTTGGAAGGGGAGGTGAACCATAAGAGACTATGAACTCTGGAAAACAACCTGAGGGTTTTGAAGGGTCAGGGGTGGGAGGTTGGGGGAACAGGTGGTGGGTAATGGGGAGGGCACGTTTTGCATGGAGCACTGGGTGTTGTGCAAAAAGAATGAATACTGTTACACTGAAAAAATAAATAAAATGGGGAAAATATATATATATGTATATAAAAAAATAAAAATAAAAAAAGAAGAAATACCACTGTCATACTTCATATTTAAAACCAGTTCTGGAATGGAAACCAAATTCCTTGGCTTGACGTTTACTTCAGCTATGGAGAATGTTTATTTAGAGACATAGATTATTTTAAAATGGTCAATCAGGGGCGCCTGGGTGGCTCAGTGGGTTAAGCCGCTGCCTTCAGCTCAGGTCATGATCTCAGGGTCCTGGGATCGAGTCCCACATCGGGCTCTCTGCTCAGCGGAGAGCCTGCTTCCCTTCCTCTCTCTCTGCCTGCCTCTCTTGTGATTTCTCTCTGTCAAATAAATAAATAAAATCTTTAAAAAAATAAAAAAAATAAAATGGTCAATCAATTGTCAAACAACTTATTCTTTTTGAAACAAAGCAATTGAGTCTAGTAAAGAGTTGCTTTAATAGAAATAATTGAATAAAAGGGCTTTGGTAACAAATAGATGGAAGTATACATATTTTCTTAAGTCATCCACAAAGGTGGACAAACAATATTGTCATACTTTACCATCAAAGAAACAGAGAAGAAAGTGAATGCTTCTAAATTTTGACTGAGCATCAGCCTTATCTGAGAGTAGAAAAGTGGAGAAACAAATACATCCATTTTCTCCATGAAGTACTGTTTTATCCAGGTTGATGTTTCCTGTATAAAATTACATTGAAACCCATTATTGAAATAAAATTGACAGGCAGTGCAGTATTATGGTCAGTTGAGCAGGTCAACAACATATTGACATTTCTATATAATATTCAGTGTTCACTGTGATAAGTGTAGTCACCATGCAATCTTATTACAATATTATTGACTACATTCCCTACATTGTTGTTTTTTTTTTTAATCTCCATGACTTAGTAATTTTCTAACTTGAAATTTTGTAGCTATTAATCATTATGATCTATTTTGTTCAACTTCCACCACCAGCCCATTGGAAACCACCGGTTTGTTCTCTCTGTTTAAAAGAATGTGTTTTTGTTTGTTTGCTTTAGATTCCATATATAAGTGAAATCATATGGTGTCTGTATTTGTCTGATTTGTTTTGCATAGCATAACACCTTCTAGGTCCATCTACATCATTACAAATAACAAAACCTCATTATTTCCTATGGCTGAGTAATATTGCAGCACACATACACACACACACACACACATACACACACACACACCACATTATCAATCATCATGGGACACTGGACTTGCATCCACATATATTGATTGTTATAGATAATGCAGCAGTAAATATAACGGTGTATTTTTTCAAATTATTGTTTTCATTTTCTGTGAGTAAATACCAATGAATGGAATTATTGGATCATATGATATTACTAATTTTAATTTAGGAGGACCCTCCATACTGTTTTGCACATGATTTCACTTATTTGAATTCTCACCAATAGTGTACAATGGTTCCCTTTTCTCCATATTCTTGTCAACATTTATTATTTCTTGTCGTTTGCTTAGTAGTCATTCTGACTGGTGTGAAGTGGTATTACATTGTAGTCTTTATTCACATTTCCATTATGAATAGAGAAGTTGAGCATCTTTTCATATGCTTGAGTCTCATCTGTATATATTCTTTGGACAAATGTCTTCTTGGGTTCTTTAACCATTTTTAAATTGGATATTTTGCTTTATAATGTCAAATTGTGTATATTCTTTATTTATCCTAGATAATAATCCTTTGTTAGATATATCATTTACAAATATCTTCTCCCATTCATTACAATGTTGTTGTTGTTTGTTTGTTTTTAATTTTGCTGACGATTTCTGTTGCTGTACAAAGCTATTTTTGTTGTAGTTGTTATTGTTATTTTGGTGATGTCCCAGTATTTCATTTTTAAAATTTTTTCTCTTGTCTGAGAAAACATATCCATAAATATGTTGTTAAGGCCAATGTCCAAGTGATTACTGCCTGTTTTTGACTTGGAATTACATGGTTCTAGGTCTCACATTTAGGTCTTTAACTAATTTTGAGTTTATTTTTATGTATGATGTAAGAAAGTGATCTAGTTTCATCATTTTCCATTTGACTATCTAGTTTCTTAAACACTATTTTTTAAGTCTGTTTACTAAACCTCCAGGGAAGATGTTAGATTAGGAGAAACTCACATCTTCCCATGGATACAACTAGATAACATTAAGAGCAGTTTAAATAATTCAAAAAACAAAAACAAAAACTAAAGACTGGCAGACCAAACTCTCCTAAATATAAAGAAGAGATCACATTGAAGAGGGTAGAAAGGACAGAGATATACTCAGGATCTAAACATATCCACAAGAATGTCTGTGAGATAGAGGGACAGAATGTACAGGGAGAGGGTAGAGAAACAGACTATCAAAACAGGAAGCCCAGAAAGGAAAGATTAATCCCCCATATCAATTGGTTTTGAAAATCAGAGACACTGAAACCCATGAGTTCCTATAATCATACAGTCATAACTTAGAATTTCAAAAATTAGTGGGCTTTGTTAAAGGAGAGCTGGGAGTGCAATAAGAAACTGATTCCTTGCCCTTAAAGAGACATCACAAAAAACAATCCTGTAGAGACACAGCATAAAAGCTGTATTTTGAAAAACACCTTCAGTGTACAGGAGGGAGATATGTTTACTAATCTCAGAGTGTGCTGGAGGGGCAGGGATTTTGGGAAACTTCTCTGTGAACAGAGGAGCTGGGGTTCAATTTTCACCAATCCCAGTCAAAACACAAGATCACCTGGAATCAACATGGCACATATATTCCCTACTGAACTTGTTAACACAAATGCCTCACTCTCACATTCTCCTCTGGACACAGCCTCTCCAGCCAGGCCTCAACTCCAAGTCTCCTCTCAGAGCAGCCCCAAGAAAACTTTCTTAACACCATTGAACCCCCCAACCTACCTTTCTGCAGATCTACCCCTTCCATACACTCTTAGAGTCCATCCAAAAGTGATTCAACAAGCTTGGCCATATGCAAGCAGACCTAAAGGGGCCAGCCACACTCCAAAGTGACTCCTTCCCTGGGGAGAGGGAACAATAACCACAAATAACCATCAGGCTGTGAACTCAGCAGTGGGCTGGGGGAAGACAGCTGGTGTAACAGCTAGGCCTTGACCCAAAATGAAAGCTTCTCATGGACAAAAAAGTGAAAGTGCCTAGAATTTTGGTGCTATTGCATCTCTGGCAAATGGATTGTATAACTCAGCTCATGTGCAAGATGACCCCAGAAAGGTCTACTGCACTCCAGGGAGCAAACCCTGCTTACAACAGGGAAAAATACCCATTGCAGATGGTTGGACCAAGGGCAAAATCAGCTTGGCCATGTAGGGTGTACATAATAAACATAATATACATAAGAGACAGCTTGAGGGGCACCTGGGTGGCTCAGTGGGTTAAAGTCTCTGCCTTCAGCTCAGGTCATGATCTCAGAGTTCTGGGATCGAGCCCCACATCGGGCTGTCTGCTCAGCAGGAAGCCTGCTTCCTCCTCTCTCTCTGCCTGCCTCTCTCCCTACTTGTGATCTCTCTCTGTCAAATAAATAAATAAAATCTTAAAAAAAAAAGACACACTTGAAGTGGTAGGTTCAAAGGTTCAAGTGAAGTGATACTGTCTTCTGCATTTCAGGACACTACAGGCAGGATCTCTTCATAACCCACTATTTTCAGGAGACATCACTGACATTCCTAACATGTAGAAACATGCAGAGAGTTAGGAAAAATGACAAGAGAGGAATATGTCTAAAATTAAAGAACAAGACAAATTCACAGAAAGAGATCTAAGCTAAATGGAGATACACGATGTGCCTGATAGAAGATTTAAAATAATTGTCATAAATTTATTCACTGGACTTGAGAAAAGGGTTTCCAAGACAAAAAAATTAAAGGAACTCATGAGTAATAAATAAGCCCTGCAAGAAATACTAAAGGGAATATTTTGAGTAGAAAGGGAAGACCATAATTTGGATTAATAATAGTAGGAATACAAAAACAGTGTATTTATATGATAATTATAAAATCATAAAGAAAATGGTCAAAAAAGATCATTGTAAATATTTATTCACCCAACATGTATGCAGCCAACTACATAGAGCATTTAATAACAAAGAAATAATAGTAATATCAAAATAATAGAGGAATTGAACACCCCACTTACATCAATAGATCATTAAAACAGAACGTCACCAAGAACAAAGTGGCTTTGAATGACACATTAGAGCATATAAATCTAATAGATATATTCAGAACATTTTATCCTAAAAACAGGATCCACATTATTTCAAGTGTTCATGGAAAAGTCTCCAGAAAACAAGTATCACCTGGGTGATGGGCATTAAAGGAGGCATATGATGTGATGAGCACTGGGTGTTAAACACAACTAATGAATAATTGAACACTATATAAAAAAACTGATGATGTACTGTATGGAGACAAATGTAACACAGTAAAAATAATAATAATTTTTTAAAAGTTTCAACATTTTCTTTTAAGTTTGAAATCATACCATGCATCTTTTCCAAACACAACACTACAAAACTAAAAAACTAAACATAAGAAAATATCTTGGAAGATCATACATACATGTAGGATGTCATTTGCCCTACATGTGAATGGTTAAATCAAGAAATCAGAGAAGAAATCGACAAATATATGGAAACAAATAAAAATGAAGCACAATAATCCAGTCTTTGGTATACATCAATAGATGTTCAAAGATGGAAGTTTATCGGAATGTAGGCCAACCTTAAGAAATAAGAAAAATCTCAAATAAATAACCTAACCTAAACCTAAAGGAGCCAGAAAAACAAAAACAAAACAAAATAAAACAAACAAACAAACAAAAAACAAATAGAGCCTAAATCTGTGGAAAGATGTAGATAATAAAGATTGGTGCAGAAATAAATGAAATTGAAACTAAATTATCAACAGAATAGTGTGGAGATTCTTCAAAAAATTAAAAAATTAGAGCGACCTTATGACCCAGCAATTGTACTACTGGGTATTTTCCCTAAAGATACAGATGCAGTGAGGGGGCGCCTGGGTGGTTCAGTGGGTTAAAGTCTCTGCTTTCGGCTCAGGTCATGATCCCAGGGTCCTGGGACCAAGCCCTGCATCAGGCTCTCTGCTCCACAAGGAGCCTGCTTCCTCCTCTCTCTCTCTCTCTGCCTGCCTCTCTGCCTACTTGTGATCTCTGTCTGTCAAATAAATGAAATCTTAAAAAAAAAAAAAAAGATACAGATGCAGTGAAAAGAAGGGACATCTATACCCCAGTGTGCATAGCAACAATGGCCACAATTGCAAACCGTGGAAAGAGCCAGGACGCCCTTCAACAGATAAATGGATAAATATTATATGGTCCAGGGCACCAGGGTGGATCAGTTGGTTAAGTGACTGCATTTGGCTCAGGTCATGATCCTGGAATTCCAGGATCAAGTCCCACATTTGGCTTCCTGCTCATCAGAGAGCCTGCTTCTCCCATTGACCTCTCTCCTCTCTAAAATAAATAAATAAATAAAATTAAAAAGAGAAGATTTGGTCCATATATACAATGGCATATTATGCCTCCATCACAAAGGATGAATTCTCAACAAGATCCTAGCAAATGGGATCCAGCAGCACATTAAAAAGATTATCCACCATGACCTGGTGGGATTCATCCCTGGATTGCAAGGATGGTTCAACATTCACAAATCAATCAATGTGATAGAACAAATCAATAAGAGAAAAGAGAAGAACCACATGGTCCTCTCAATTGATGCAGAAAAAGCATTTGACAAAATCCAGCATCCGTTCCTGATTAAAACGCTTCAAAGTATAGGGATAGAGGGAACATTCCTCAACTTCATCAAATCTATCAATGAAAGACCCACAGCAAATATCATCCTCAATGGGAAAAAGCTTGCAGCCTTCCCATTGAGATCAGGAACACGACAAGGATGCCCACTCTCACCACTCTTGTACAACATATTATTAGAAGTCCTAGCAACAGCAATCAGACAACAAAGAGAAATAAAGGGTATCCAAATTGGCAAGGAAGAAGTCAAGCTCTCTGTCTTCACAGATGACATGATTCTTTATATGGAGAACCCCAAAGACTCCACCCCCAAACTACTAGAACTCATAGAGCAATTCAGTAACGTGGCAGGATACAAAGTCAGTGTACAGAAATCAGTGGCTTCCTTATACAGTAACAATGAAAATACAGAAAGAGAAATTAGAGAATCGATTCCATTTACTATAGCACCAAGAACGATAATATACCTGGGAATAAACCTAAACAAAGAGGTAAAGGACCTGTACTCGAGGAACTACAGAACACTCCTGAAAGAAATTGAAGAAGACACAAAAAGATGGAAGACGGTTCCATGCTCTTGGATCGGAAGAATAAACATTGTTAAAATGTCTATACTGCCTAGAGCAATCTATACTTTTAATGCCATTCCGATCAAAATTCCACCAGTATTTTTCAAAGAGCTGGAGCAAATAATCCTAAAATTTGTATGTAATCAGCAGAGCCCCCGAATTTCTAAGGAAATGTTGAAAAACAAAAACAAAAACTGGCGGCATCACGTTACCTGATTTCAAACTTTACTACAAAGCTGTGATCACCAAGACAGCGTGGTACTGGCATAAAAACAGACACATAGACCAGTGGAACAGAGTGGAGAGCCCAGATATGGACCCTCAACTCTATGGTCAAATAATCTTCGACACGACAGGAAAAAATATACAATGGAATAAAGACAGTCTCTTCAATAAATGGTGCTGGGAAAACTGGACAGCTATATGTAGAAGAATGAAACTCGCACATTCTCTTACACCATACACAAAGTTAAACTCGAAATGGATAATAGACCTCAACGTGAGATAGGAATCCATCAGAATCCTAGAGGAGAACATAGGCAGTAACATCTTCTATATCAGTCACAGCAACTTCTTTCAAGATATGTCTCCAAAGGCAAAGGAAAAAAAAGCGAAAATGAACTTTTGGGACTTCATCAAGATCAAAAGCTTCTGCACAGCAAAGGAAACAGTCAACAAAACAAAAAGGCAACCCACGGAATGGGAGAAGATATTTGCAAATGACAGTATAGACAAAAGGTTGATATCCAGGATATATAAAGAACTCCTTAAACTCAACACACACACAACAGATCATCCTATCAAAAAATGGGCAGAAGATATGAACAGTCACTTCTCCAATGAGAACATACAAATGGCTATCAGACACATGAAAAAATGCTCATCATCACTAGCCATCAGGGATATTCAAATTAAAACCACATTGTGATATCACCTGACACCAGTTAGAATGGTCAACATTAGCAAGACAGGAAACAACGTGTGTTGGAGAGGTTGTGGAGAAAGGGGAACACTCTTACACTTTTGAAGGGAATGCAAGTTGGTGCAGCCACTCTGGAGAACAGTGTGGAGATTCCTCAAGAAATTAAAAATAGAGCTTCCCTATGACCCTGCAATTGCACTGCTGGGTATTTACCCCAATGATACAGATGTAATGAAAAGAAGAGCCATCTACCCCAATGTTTATAGCAGCAATGTCCACGGTCACCAAACTGTGGAAAGAACCAAGACGCCCTTCAATGGACGAATAATTAAGAAAGATGTGGCCCATATACATGATGGATTATTATGCCTCCATCAGAAAGGATGAATACCCAACTTTTGTAGCAACATGGACGGGTCTGGAAGAGATTGTGCTGAGCAAAATAAGTCAAGCAGAGAGAGTCAAGTATCCTATGGTCTCACTTATTTGTGGAGTATAACCAAGAACATGGAGGACATGGGGAGATGGAGAGGAGAAGGGAGTTGAGGGAAAGTGGAAGGGAAGATGAACCATGAGAGACTATGGACTCTGATAAACAACCTGAGGGTTTTGAAAGGGCGGTTGGTGGGAGGTTGGGGAACCAGCTGGAGGGTAATAGAGAGGGCACGTATTGCATGAAGCACTGGGTGTGGTGCAAAAACAATGAGTACTGTTACACTGAAAATAAATAAATAAGTTAATTAATTAATTAATATCATACAATACAATACAAAAAAAATGATTAGAAGACATGAACAGACACTTCTCCAATGAAGAAATAGAAATGGCTAGCAGAACACTTGAAGTTTTGTTCATCATCAGTAACCATCAGGGAAATTCAAATCAAAACCACATGGAAATACCACTTTACACCAGTTAGAATGACAAAGATTAACAAGGCAAAACAACAAATATTGAAGAGGATGTAGAGAAAGAGGAACCCTCTTACACTGTTGGTGGGAATAAAAGTTGGAGCAGCCACTTTGGAAAATAGTGTGGAGATTCCTCAATAAGTTAAAAATGGAGCTACCCTATGAACCGGTAATTGCACTATTGGGTATTTACCCCCAACATACAGATGTAGTGAAAAGAAGGGACATACACACTCCAATGTTCATAGTTGTAATATCCACAATATCCAAACTGTGGAAAGAGCTGAGATGCCCTTCAACAGATGAATGCATAAAGAAGATGTGGTCCATATATTCAATGGACTATTACTCAGTTAAAAAGGATGAATACCCAACTTTTGCATCAACATGGACAAGACTGGAGGAGATTTCACTGAGTAAAAAATAGTCAAGCAGAGAAAGTCAATTATCATATGGTTTCACTTATTTGTGTAATGTAAGGAATAACATGGAGGACATTAGGAGAAGGAAAGGAAAAGTGAATTGGGGGAAATCAGAGGAGAGGCAACCCATGAGAGACTGTGGACTCCAAGAAACAGACTTAGGGTTTTAGAGAGGAAGGAGAAGGGGGATGGATGAGCCTGGTGGTGGGTATTAAGGAGGGCAGTTATTGCATGGCACACTGGGTGTGGTGTATAAACAATAAATCTTGGAACACTACATCAAAAACTAATGATGTATTTTATGGTGACCAATACAACACAATTTAAAAACATCATTACTTTAATAGATTTAGAAACTGCATTTGACAGAATTCTACACTTTTTCATGATATACACTCTCAATGAAGTGAGTTTATAGGAAACATAATTTAGATAATAAAGCCATTTAGGGTAAGTCTATCATTTACATCATACTCAACAGGTAAAAGTGAAAGCTTTCCTCTAAGATCAGGTATACAATGATGATTTTATTCTCTTCACTTTTATTCAGCATAATACTGGAACTTCTAGTTCCAACAGTCTGACAAGGAAAAATTAATCAAGATAAAGAGTCATACTGATATGAATACATTAATAGTAGAAGATCTTAACATGCTTCTCTTAGTAATAGACAGATCATTCAAACAGAAAATCAAAAAAGAAACTAGAGCATTGAATGACACATTGGAACAAATGGACCTCATAGATATATACAGAACATTCCACCCTAAAACAACAGAATACTCATTCTTCTCAAGTGCACATGAAACATTCTCCAGAATAGACCACATACTGGGTCACAAATCAGGGCACAACTGATAACAAAATATTGAGTTTATTCCCTGCATATTCTCACATCACAGTGCTTTGAAATGGGAACTCAACCACAAGGAAAAGGTTGGAAGGAATTCAAACACCTGGAAGCTAAAGACCACCTTGCTTAAGAATGCTTTAATCAACCAGGAAATCAAAGAAGAAATAAAAAAGTCCATGGAAACCAATGAGAATGAAAACACTTGGGTTCAAAAACTATGGGATACAGCAAAGGTGGTCCTAAGGGGGAAATACATAGGCACCCAAACCTCCTTCAAAAAATTGAAAAAATTCAGAATACACCAGCTGTCTTTACACATTGAAGAACTGGAGAATTAACAACAGATTCACCCAACTGCACACACAGGAAGGGAAATAATCAAGATTAGAGCAGAGATCAATGAGATAAAAACTAGAGATACCGTAGAAGGCCTCAATGAAACTAGAAGCTGGTTTTTTGAAAGAATCAATAAAGTCAATAAAGCATTGGCCAAACTAATCCAAAAGAAAAGAGAGAAGGCCCAAATTTATAAAATCATGAATGAAAAGGGAGAGATCACAATGAACACCAAGGAAGTAGAAACAATCATCAGAAATTATTACAACAGTTATATGTCAGTAAGTTAAGCAAACTAGATCAAATGGATGCATTCCTGGAAAACTATAAACTCCCAAAATTGAACCAGGAAGAAATCAACCACCTGAATAGACTGATATCTAGTAACGACATTGAAGCAGTGATCAAAATCTTCCCAAAAAACAATAGCCCAGGACTTGACTGATTCCCGGGGGAATTCTACCAAACTTTCAAAGAAAAAATAACACCTATTCTCCTGACGCTGTTTCAAAAATTGAAGTAGAAGGAAAACTTCCAGACTCTTTTTTATGAAGGCAGCATACCCTGATCCCTAAAGCAGGCAAAGACCCCACCAAAAAGGATAATTTCAGACCAATCACCCTGATGAATATGGATGCTAAGATTCTCAGGAAGATCCTAGCTAATAGGATCCAACAGCACATTAAAAATATTATCCACCATGACCAGGTGGGATTCATCCCTGGGTTTCAAGGATAGTTCAACATTTGCAAATCAATCAATGTGATAGAGCACATCAATAATACTATAGAGTATTATCATGCCTCCATCAGAAAGGATGAATACCCAACTTTTGTATCAACATGGATGGGACTGGAAGAGATTATGCTGAGTGAAATAAGTCAAGCAGAGAGAGTCAAATTTCATATGGTTTCACTTATTTGTGGAGCATAAGAAATAACATGGAGGACATGAGGAGATGGAGAGGAAAAATTAGTTGAGGGAACTTGGAGGGGGAGATGAACCATGAGACACTATGGACTCTGAAAAACAATCTGAGGGTTTTGAAGGGGCGGGTGTGGTTAGTTGGGCCAGCCTGGTGGTGGGTATTGTGGAGGACACGTATTGCATGAAGCACTGGGTGTGGTGCATAAACAATGAATTCTAGTGCACTGAAAAGTAATTATAAATTTTAAAAAAACTTAAAAAACCCTCTTAGTATTAAGATTGAAAGATTAATTAAAAATTTTGTTGTGTTGGTGATATTTATAAGTTATGTTTTATCCCCCCAAAAAAGAAATGGACAGATACATGAACATACACTTCTCCAAAGAAGACATGCCAATGGCTACAAATGAAAAAAAAATGTTCAACATCACTAACCTTCTGGGAAATAAAAATCAAAAGCACATTGAGATACCATCTTACACCAGTTAGAATGGCAAAAATTAGCAATAAAGGAAACCACAGTTGCTGGTAGGGATGTAGAGAAAAGGGAACCCTATTGCACTGTTGGTGGTAATGCAAGCTGCTACAGCTACTTTGGGAAACAGTATGGTTGTTTCTCAAGATATTAAAAATAGTGCTGCCCTGATATATCAAAAAGAAGGGGCACATCCACCCCAATGTTCATAGCAGCAATGTCCACAGTATCCAAACTGTGGAAGGAGATGAGATGCCTTTCAACAGATGAATAGATAAAGAAGACGTGGTACATACATACAATGGAATCTCATATAGCCATCAGAGAGGATGAATACACACTATCTGCATCAGCATCTATGGAACTGGAGGGGATTTTGCTAAGTGAAATAAGTCAGGCAGAGAAATACAATTATTATATGGTTTCACTCATAAGGAATAGCATGGAATACTGCAGGGGAAGGAAGGGAAAACGGAATGGGAAGAAATCAGAGGGAGACAAACCATGAGAGACTCTGGACTCTGGGTACAAAACTGAGGGTTAGAGAAGGGAGGGGGTATGGAGGATGGGGTAGCAGGTGATCGGAACTAAGGAGGACATGTGTGGTGATAAGCACTGGGTGTTATACTTAACTAATGAATCGATGAACACCACGTCAAAACCTAATGATATTCCATATGCTAAGTGAACATAATAATAAAAAATAAATAAAAATAAAACAGGAACAACAAAATATAATATTAATGAATCCATGGCTGTTTTTTGTTGTTGTTGTTGTTGTTGTTGTTTGTTTGTTTTGTTTTGTTATTGGTTAAATTCCAGATAATACAGTGTAGTATTATTTTCAGGTGTACAATGTAGTGATTTAACACTTCCATACAGCACCTGGTGCTCATCACAAAGTGGTAATCTTCATCACCTATTAAAACCATCCTCCCAACCCCTTCTCCTCTGGTACCCATCTGTGTGTTCTCCATGATTAAGAGTCTATTTAATGAAAGGTGCTCAATAGCACTCATCATCAGGAAACGTGCTCAATAGCACTCATCATCAGGAAAATACAAATCAAAGCCATGATGAGACATCACCTCACAACTATCAGAATGGCTAAAATTAGCAACACAGGAAACAACAAGTAATGGCATGTATGGGGAGAAAAAGGACGATGGAGCTGTGTATTTGTGTTCTCTTCATTTTCAATGTGTACCTTAAAATAATTATTTTGAATTATTATTCAATTAACTCACATATCTCCATTTGTGTTCAGTTACTGAAAAATTACAGTGTTCCTTTGAGGTCTTGTATTCTCTTGTTTTTTGGGGAGATTGTTTTTGTTTTATATTTATGATAATTTTGTACTAATGTGTTTATATTTAAGGGAGTAGACACCTACATCTTCCATGCTTTTGTGACTGGTTTTGGTACAGAAAAAATATCCGTATTTTTTTTTAAGATTTTATTTATTTATTTGACAGAGAGAAATCACAAGAGAGGCAGGCAGAGAGAGAGGAAGGGAAGCAGGCTCTCCGCTGAGCAGAGAGCCCGATGTGGGACTCGATCCCAGGACCCTGAGATCATGACCTGAGCTGAAGGCAGCGGCTTAACCCACTGAGTCACCCAGGCGCCCCTCCGTATTTGGTTTTGATGACATCAATTAGGTGGGATGCTGAATCTTTGATTTCTGGGATGACACAGTGCCATAGTTTCTGCTCAACTCCATCAACTTGCAACAACTTTAGCATATACCATGTTGATTGTCATCTGTGGCCTGGAATGTGGTTATTTTTCATGTGGCATCTAGTTTATTGGGATCATCAGAACAAAAACTCCTGGTAGTATTCTTTTACTTTTCCCATTGCAGGAAGATCCAGCCTCAGGGATCCTTCTTGATGGCTGGTCTGGTGAGCTGGCACATAGAGTTGTAGTGGAGCTGGCTGGAGTCCTGAGATAAAATGCATAGTGAACTGCCACAGCACTTATTTACTGTGTCACAGGAGAACTTGAAGTGGTGGTAGAAGTGGCATCTAAAATACTGACATGTATGGATCACCCCTCCAAAGAGGGTCTGGTCTCTGGAGCTCACTGCAGCGACATGGGTGGAGCAGGATGCATCAGGAGTACAGCCTGGTAATACTGAATCAGTGTCTCAACTCTGGATCCAAGGTCAATTGCATAACAACAGCAGTATGTCACCACTGGTGCTTAAAGCCACATGCTGGAACCTGGGGCAGGACTCAGCAGCTGCATCTTGGCCACAGTGATGATGGTTAAAGTATTACTTGTGATCCAGTTGGGATAATCAGAACACTGGTAGATTTCCCTACAATGGAATGAAAAAGCCTTACCTTAGGGCCAGGTGTTGCATGAACAGAAACAACAGCTACTGTCCTGTATATGGTGAAATGTTATGGCATCTTGATCCCATTTATGGCACAGCAATAATTGGGGTATGGCAGCAGCTCTTAACCCAGTGATAACTCCATCCACATGTAGGAGATATAGTGCCAAAAAATTCTGTTAATTCGGTCACCTAGGATTAGCTTTGGTGAAGGCTGCTGGAGTTACTGGTAGCAATAGCTACAAACATCCACAGTTGTGAGGCTTGTTTGAGTCTCTCACTTTTCCCTCTACAGTGAAAAAAATTTTAAGGGGATTCCTCATGGGACAGAGCTGCTCAGAACTGGGGGGATGGGTAAAGATAATGCTTCCCAAGTTTTCCTATGAAGCCATATTCCATTTTGTGACCTGCCACTCTTTAACTTCATTATTTTTTTTGTAATACACAGGTTTCCATTAGCCGTTTTCAGTGTTTTATACTTCATTACTCTTTTTGTTGTTTTCATAAGAAAGAGGATTATCAGAACATTCTGGCCTCCACCTTCCTGGCCTATGTAGTGTTTTCATGAAATAATTTTTCATCTTTTTATGTTTTATTTTATAAGTTTGAATTGTTTTATGCTTATATTTACATTAGAAGTACACTTCTTGTAGTAAGTACACAGTTGGGCTTGGTAATGAGATATCACCTCATACCTCTCAGAATGGCTAAAATTAACAACACAAGAAACAAGTGTTGGTGAGGATGTGGAGAAAAGGGAAAACTTTTACACTGTTAGTGGGAATGTGAACTGCTGCAGCCACTGAAAACAGTATAAAGTTTCCTCAGAAAGGTAAAAATACAAATAGACTATGATCCAGGAATTGCACTACTAGGTATTTATCCAAAGAATACAAAGCTACTAATACAAATTTTATTTGGAGTAATTACTTCTCTGTCTGTTTTTAATGTGATTATTGATATAATTGTATTTAAGTATTACATGTTGTTAGCCTTGTTTGTTTTCTCTATTCCATAGAGAGCTGAGCTTAAAGAATTTTTTTTTTTTTTCTGTGTGAGTACCTATCTTGTTGAGCACTTTCTTGATTCTGGACCAACAATACTGAAAGAGGTCTAGATAATCTCCTTGCTTCCTCTAGTTCTATAGCCCATTTGGAGAGTTGTCTATATCCTTCCTGTTGCACTGGTTGGTGTGATTCCTTTTCAGAATCCATAGATTGTTTGTTCATTTTTTGTTTTTGGAATTATTTTGGGATAATATAGTGTTTATCATTATTTATTACATTTTCCATTTTAGTATTATTATCTATACGTTATGATTGTGTATCTAGGAAATATAATCCTAAAGTATAAATAATGAATGAATAAATAAATAAATAAATATTTATCACCATATACCTTTTTATTGTTTATTTTTTTATTTTTTATTTTCAGTGTAACAGTATTAATTGTTTTTTTTTAATTTATTTTATTTTTTTATTTGTTTATTTACAGCATAACAGTGTTCATTGTTTTGGCATCACACCCAGTACTCCATGCAGTATGTGCCCTCCCTATTACTCACCACCTGGTTCCTCAACATCCTACCCACCGCCCTTTCAAAACCCTCTGATTGTTTTTCAGAGGCCATAGTCTCTCATGGTTCATCTCCCCTTCCAGTTTCCCTCAACTCCCTCTCCTCTCCATCTCCCCATGTCCTCCATGTTATTTGTTATGCTCCACAAATAAGTGAGACCATATGATACTTGAATCTCTCTGCTTGAATTATTTCACTCAGCATAATCTCTTCCAATCCCATCCATGTTGCTACGAAAGTTGGGTATTCATCCTTTCTGATGGAGGCATAATACTCCATCATGTATATGGACCACATCTTCCTTATCCATTCATCCGTTGAAGGGCATCTTGGTTCTTTGCACAGTTTGGCGACCATAGCCATTGCTGCAATAAACATTGGGGTACAGATGGCCCTTCTTTTCACTACATCTGTATCTTTGGGGTAAATACCCAGCAGTGCAATTGCAGGGTCATAGGTAAGCTCTATTTGTAATTTCTTCAGGAATCTCCACACTGTTCTCCAAAGTGACTGCACCAACTGGCATTCCCACCAACAGTGTAAGAGGGTTCACCTTTCTCCACATCCTCTCCAACACACGTTGTTTCCTTAACCCCTCCCAGACCTACCAAGTCTACTTATCTTGACCGTCACAAAGCTTCATATCTAGTGTAAATAGGATCAGGATTATTTTAAACAAGCAGACCTAATTAAAACACCACACACTGGTCAAGATCTATATATTTCCCACTGCAGGGAAGGAGAAATTCTTTCTTTTTTGGGGTGGTTTCTTTTTTATTCAAATTTAATTAACTAACCGGCAGTGTATTATTGGCTTCAGAGATAGAGTGCTGTGATTCATCAGTTACAAATGACACACAGTGCTCATTCCATCAAGTAGCCCACTTAATGCCCATCACCCAATAACCCCAGCCCCATTCCCCCCTCCCCTTCAGCAACCCTCAGTTTGTTTCCGTTGTTTAAGAGTCTCTTCTGGATTGTCTTTCTCTCTGATTTCATCTTGTTTTATTTTTCCTGGGTTCGTTTCTTTACTAACCAGAATCATGTTGTATGTATTGTTCTTTGATGTGCCTGTTGGAGATGTTCTAATCCAAACATTCTGCTTTTATCCATTATATATTCCACAGAATTAGTGTCACTGTTTGGATTGATTCATTCTGTACTCATAAGTATGCCCACTTTTGTGCACACACTAAATTTGAAGGGAGGAGTGCCAGTTAGTCCTTGGAAATCTGAATTGAAGGTGTGTTGACTTGACGTTGAGCAGGTGGCAGGCCATGCATGCTGACTTGGGCAGGAGGGTGGCTGAACTGTGAATTTGGGACCCACAGGCCGATGGCATCATGGGGGACAGGGACATCGTGGTTTTGCATTTAACTTCTGTTTTTCTGGGAAAATCTACCTCTCTTTCTATTCTAAATGAAATCCTTGCTGGATAGAGTATTCTTGCTATAGATATTTTCCTTTTAGCAGTTGGAACTTATCATGCCACTACAGAAAGGAGAAATTCTATATAGGACTGACCTGAGGGAAAGAGCAGCTGAAAAACAACAGAAGAATGGACACTGAAACATTTTGTGAAGTACCATTTCTTGTAATATATAGGACCAATTTTTTTATAGGAATTATTCTCAGGAACAGGAGATTTCAGTCTTTCATAAACCTCAAACACACACAACAAAGTCACACGAGAATGACCTAGGTGGAAAAAAATGGAAGTTGGAGGAATTTACCCCAAAAGAAAAAAAATCATTAAGAATTTATGGCTAGGTACCTAATTAAAACAGAAATAAGTAATATGCATGAACTAGAATTTAAAGCAGCAATCATAAGGATACTAGCTGGGCTTTAAAAAAAAAAGCTTATAAGACCTACACAATACTTTATCTTACTTCAGAGATCAATGAACTAAGTACAAGTCATACTAAAATGAAAAGTATTTTTATAACTAAGATGTAAAACAAACTGGATGTAATGAGAATGAGAACAGATGGAACAGGAATGAATTAATGACATGAAGAAAACATTATTTAAAATAAGGAAGTTGAAAAGAAGAGGGAAAGAAAAGTATTGGCTCACCAAAGTGGACTTAGGAAACTGAGGGTATTCACAAAACAGAACATTCATATTATATAAATCCCAGAATATGAAGAAAGGGATAGAAGGCTTATTTGGTCAAATTGGAGCTGAAAATATTCTGAGTCTGGGGAAGGCAACAAACATCAAAATCCAAGAGGTAAAGATAAGGAAGTAATCCTGAAATTAGTAAGTGAAAAAAACAAACAAACACACAAAAACTATACAAGTAAAGTCAAACCAGGTCCACAGCAAAGATGTCCACAGAAATATAGTAGGCTGGAGGAGTCAAGATGGTGGGGAAGTAGGAGGAGGTGCTGTTTCAACCTATATCCTAAAGTGAGCTGATTACCTACCAAAGAAATCCAATCACCCATGAAATAAGCCTGAGATCAAAATTATACATGTCTGGATCTCTACAGGAGCAGAAGACGCCAGTGGGCAGGTAAAGTGGAGTGGGAACATCAGACTGATATAGGAAGATAAGCAAAAAGGGGAGGGAGCCACCAGAGGCGACCAATTGGAAAGTAATACCCCAATAAGAGAGACCCTGCATCTGGGGACCAGAATTAACTTGGAGTCTGGTTGAAAGCACTCAAAAAAAAAAAAAAAAAAAAAAAAAAAGAGCAAAGGATCGCGGGGGGAAATAGTGGGAATCAGTGCAGTTAGGGACAGGGGCTTAAGTCCTGAACCCAGGACAGCCTCCCCTGGCGCAGAGATAGAGTGCAGCTCGGAAACCAGGTCTGAGTCCCTGAGTCTCCAGCAAGCCTGAGCAGCCACCATGCCCAAAACGCATGGGGTCTGGCTCCTGTGAGGGGATGGGAGCCTCGCCAGACGTAGTTCCTGAGACACGCGCGCCCCACACCCTCCCATGGGAGAGGTGCTCACAGGCACTAGCAGGGCGCTTTCAGACCCAGAAAAACCAGGCACTCCCAGCCCAGGCCAGTGGGAAAATCTCAGTGTGAAATCGCTGCTTGGAGCCTCTCTGGTGGTCTGGAGCTGTCCAGACAGCCACCACTGCCATGGTTTTGGGTACAAGTAGGAGATCCTGCATCCCCAGGGACAATGACTCAGAACCCACTCTGCCAGCAGCTCTGCAAAGCATTCTGAGACTTCTCTCTGAGAGGGAGGTCGGGGTACAGTTTGCTGTCCTCTAAACCTCCAAAAACCATCAAAAGCTGTCAAGGCAAGAGAAAACAGATGAACAAACATAAAAACCTCCAGAGAACAAAAAACTGGAAAAAAAGGATTTCCTCAGAGCTGACCCCATGAGGGGGGTGGGAGAACATAACTCAGGGAACAACATTGACCGAAAATCCACATGGCAGGACCCTCCCCCAGAAAACCAACCAGGAAAGGAAAAAAAAAAAAGACAACAAGAGAACAACCACCACTACTTCATAAATACAACACATTTTTAACTCAATACCACTATTCTGGTTCATTTTTTTAATACATACACATGTTTTTTTAACCTATTTACTATAACAGTGAGATGTCCAGTACATCAAATTATTAAGTGACCTTCTAACCTGAACTTTTTGAGACATACACCCGTGTTTTTCTTTTGCTTATCTATTTTTTAATTTTTTAAAAATTTTAGTTTAGTTTAGACTACTTTATTCTTTTTAAATTTTTGTTTTCTAATATACATATAGAGTTAAACTTCAAAGTAATCCCCTTTCTCCAATCAATGATACCCCTATAGATAAACCAATTTTTAATCCCCCTTTATCTTAGGAAAGTTGAGTCCTTTAACAAAGACATCAAGATACACCCAGGAAGAATCAAAATACTTCCATGCCAACCCTGAGAATTTATATCTACGCTCCCAACTTTTTCTTCCACAGTGTTTCCGTGTATTTGTGTTTTACCTGATAGTATATAAATCATATACTTGGGGTTCTTTTTGACGAGGCTCTTCCTTTTTTTGCCTATATATATGTGTGTGTGTGTGTATATATATATATATATATATATATATATATATATATATTTACCAGTCTTTTTGTTTGTCTGTTTTTGTTTGTATACTCCATAAATCTTACCTTGGGGCTGATTTGGCCTGAGCCTTCTCTTTTATCTTCCTTTTTTTTCCTGTCTCACTCTCTTTCTTTTTTCTTTTTCTTTCTCCTTTTTTTTTTTTTTTCTCTCGATTGGGTGGTGAGACCTGATTGCTCAGAAGCATTCCAGGGTGCATCTAGACTGCACCACAGTCGATACACCCAGCTACATCTGTTCAGTCATCTCTCACCAAAGTGAGTAGGAGGAGGAATGCCCAACAGAAGAAAAATACAGAGGATGGACTTTCAACAACAGAGCTAATGGCTATCAACATACACAATATGTCAGAAAAGGAATTCAGACTAACAATTATTCAGGCAATAGCTAGGTTGGAGAAAGCTGGGTGACCAAACGGCATTGATTAGAGCAAAACTGAAAGCCACCAGGGATGGTGTTCAAAATGCTGTCAATGAGTTCCAATCTAATCTAAATTCTCTAAAAGCTAGTGTAACTGAGACAGAAGATAGAATTAGTGATCTGAAGGACAAACAGATAGAGAGAAAGGATCAGGAGGAAGCCTGGAACAAACAGCTCAGAAGCCACAAAAACAGAATCAGGGAAATAAATGATGCCATGAAATATTACAACATCAGAATTATTGGAATCCCTGAAGGGGAGGAGAAACAAAGAAGTCTAGAAGATAGAGTGGAAGAAGTTGTCTATGAAAAGTTTTCCAACCTAACAATTGCAAAGAACGATCATGTACTAGAGGCAGAAAGATTTCCCCCAAAGATTATAGATTCTCGAAAGTCCTCATGACACCTGATAGTAAGAATGAAGAATTATAACTCTATGCAGATTTTCTTGAAAGCAGCTAGGACAAAGAAGCTCCTTACATACAGAGGAAATCCTATTAGAATAACGTCAGACTTGTCCACAGAGACCTGGCAAGCCCAGGAAGGGCTCGCAAAATATATTCAGGGCACTAACTGAGAAGAACAGTCAAGCAAGAATACTTTCTCCAGCAAGATTGACATTCAAAATGGATGGAGAGAGAAAGAGTTTCCAAGACCAACAAGGCTTCAAAGGCTACGCAACCACTAAGCCGGCACTGCAGGAAATAATAAGAGGGGTTCTATAAAAGAGAAAAAATCCTAAGGATATAATTGAACAGAAATATAGAGACAATCTACAGACAGAAAGACTTCAAAGGTAACACGATGTCAATCAAAACGTATCTATCAATAATCACTCTTAATGTGAATGGCCTAAATGCACTCATAAAATGACACAGGGTTGCAGATTAGATAAAACGACAAGACTCATTCATATATTGTCTACAAGAGACCCATTTTGAACCTAAAGATACACCCAGACTGAAAGTGAAGGGATGGACAAGCATCTTTCATGCCAAAGGGCATCAGAAGAAGGCCAGGGTAGCGATTCTCATATCAGATAATTTAGATTTTAAACTAAAGACTGTAGTCAGAGATACAGGAGGACACTACATCATTCTTAAAGGGACTATCCACCAAGATGATCTAACAATTGTAAATATCTATGCCCCCAATATGGCAGCAGCCAATTACATAAGAAAACTATTAATAAAGATAAAGAGTCATATTGATACGAATACATTAATAGTAGGAGACCTTAACATGCCTCTCACAGTAACAGACAAATCATCAAAGCAGAAAATCAATTAAGAAATAAGAACATTGAATGAAACATTGGACCATATGTACCTCATAGATATATATAGAGCATTCCACCCTAAAACAACTGAATACTCATTCCTCTCAAGTGCACATGGAACCTTCTCCAGAATGGACCATGTAATATGTCACAAAGCAGGACTCAACCGATACCAAAAGACTGACATTATTCCCTGCATAGCCATCCAAGCCTCCCTCAAAAAAATGGAAAAATCCAGAATACACCAGCTGTCTCTACACCTTAAAGAACTGGAACCAACAACAAATCAAACCAACTCCACATGCAAGAAGGGAAATAATCAAGATTAGAGCCCAGAGATCAATGAGGTAGAAACCAGAGATACAATAGAACGTATCAATGAAACAGAAGCTGGTTTTTTGAAAGAATCAAGAAGATCGATAAACCATCGTCCGAACTAATCCAAAAGAAAAGAGAAAAGCCCAAATTAATAAAATTGTGAATGAAAAGGGAGAGATCACAACTAACACCAAGGAAATAGAAACAATCATCAGAAATCATTACCAACAGTTATATGCCAATAAGCTAAGAAACCTAGGTGAAATGGATGCATTCCTGGAAAACTATAAACTCCCAAAATTGAACCAGGAAGAAATTGACAACCTGAATAGACTGATATCCAGCAACGAGATTGAGGCAGTGATCAAAAGCCTCCCAGAAAACAAGAGCCCAGGACCTGACAGATTCCCTGGGGAATTCTACCAAACTTTCAAAAATAAATAACACCAATTCTTCTGAAGATGTTTTAAAAAATTGAAGCAGAAGGAAAACTTCCAGACTGTTTTCATGAAGCCAGCATTACCCTGATCCCCAAACCGGAAAAGACCCTACCAAAAAGGAGAATTTCAGACCCATATCACTGATGAATATGGATGCTAAGATTCTCAACAAGATCCTAGCAAATGGGATCCAGCAACACATTAAAAAGATTATCCACCATGACGAGGTGGGATTCATCCCTGGGTTACAAGGATGGTTCAGGATTCGCTAATCAATCAATGTGATAGAACAAATCAATAAGAGAAGAGAGAAGAACCACATGGTCCTCTCAATTGATGCAGAAAAAGCATTTGACAAAATCTGGCATCGATTCCTTATTAAAACGCTTCAAAGTATAGGGATAGAGGGAACATTCCTCAACTTCCTAAAATCTATCTATGAAAGACCCACAGCAAATATTTTCCTCAATGGGAAAAAGCTTGCAGCCTTCCCATTGAGATCAGGAACACGACAAGGATGCCCACTCTCACCACTCTTGTTCAACATAGTATTAGAAGTCCTAGCAACAGCAATCAGACAACAAAGAAAAATAAAAGGTATCCAAATTGGCAAAGAAGAAGTCAAACTCTCTCTCGTCACAGACGACATGATCCTTTATATGGAAAACCCGAAAGACTCCACCCCCAATCTTCTACAACTCACACAGCAATTCAGTAATGTCAATGATACAAAGTGAATGTACAGAAATCAGTGGCTTTCTTATACAGTAACAATGAAAATACAGAAAGAGAAATTAGAGAATCTATTCCATTTACTATAGTGCAAAGAACAATAAAATACTTGGGAATAAACCTAACAAAAGAGGTAAAGGATCTGTACTTGAGGAACTACAGAACACTCATGAAAGCAATTGAAGAAGACACAAAAAGATGGAAGACAATTCCATGCTCTTTGATCGGAGGAATAAACATTGTAAAAACGTCTATACTGCCTAGAGCAATCTATACTTTTAATGTCATTCCGATCAAAATTCCACCTGTATTTTTCTTTTTTTTTTCTTTTTTTTAAAAGATTTTATTTATTTATTTGACAGACAGAGATCACAAGTAGGCAGAGAGGCAGGCAGAGAGAGAGGAGGAAGCAGGCTCCCCGCCAAGCGGAGAGCCTGATGCGGGGCTTGATCCCAGGACCCCGAGATCATGACCTGAGCCGAAGGCAGCGGCATAACCCACTGAGCCACCCAGGTCCCCCTCCACCTGTATTTTTCAAAGAGCTGGAGCAAAGAATCCTAAAATTTGTATGGAACCAGAAGAGACCCCGAATTGCTAAGGAAATGTTGAAAAACAAAAACAAAACTGGTGGCATCACGTTACCTGATTTTAAGCTTTACTACAAAACTGTGATCACCAAGACAGTGTGGTACTGTCACAAAAAATTGACATTTAGACCAGTGGAACAGAGTAGAGAGCCCAGATATGTACCCTCAACTCTATCATCAAATAATCTTCAACAAAGCAGGAAAAAATGTACAATGGAAAAAAGACAGTCTCTTCAATAAATGGTGCTGGGAAAACTGGACTGCTATTTGTAGAAGAATGAAACTCGACCATTCCCTTACACCATAAACAAAGATAAAATTGAAATGGATAAAAGACCTCAACGTGAGACAGGAATCCATCAGAATCCTAGAGGAGAACATAGGCAGTAACCTCTTTGATATCAGCCACAGCAACTTCTTTCAAGATATGTAGCCAAAGGCAAAGGAAACAAAAGTGAAAATGAACTTTTGGTACTTCATCAAGATCAATAGCTTCTGCACAGCAAAGGAAACAATCAACAAATCAAAAAGCAACCCACAGAATGGGAGAAGTTATTTGCAAATGATAGTACAGACAAAAGATTGATATCCAGGATCTATAAAGAACCCCTCAAACTCAACATACACAAAACAGATAATCCTATCAACAAATGGGCAGAAGATATGAACAGACACTTCTCCAATGAAGACATACAAATGGCTATCAGACACATGAAAAAATGCTCATCATCACTAGCCATCAGAGAGATGCAAATTAAAACCACATTGAGATATCACTTTACTCAAGCTAGAATGGCCAAAATTAGCAAGACAGGAAGCAACGTGTGTTGGAAAGGATGTGGAGAAAGGGGAACCCTCTTCCACTGTTGGTGGGAATGCAAGTTGGTGCAGCCACTTTGGAGAACAGTGTGAAGATTCCTCAAGAAATTAAAAATAGAGCTTCCCTATGACCCTGCAATTGCACTACTGTGTATTGACCCCAAAGATACAGATGTAGTGAAAAGAAGGGCCATCTCTACCCCAATGTTTATAGAAGCAATGGCCACAGTTGCCAAACTGTGGAAAGAATCAAGATGCCCTTCAATGGATGAATGGATATGGAAAATGTGGTCCATATACACGATGGAGTATTATGCCTCCATCAGAAAGGATGAATACCCAACTTTTTTAGCAACATGGACGGTACTGGAAGAGATTATGCTGAGTCAATTTAGTCAAGCAGAAAGAGTTAATTATCATATAGTTTCACTTATTTGTGGAGCATAACAAATAACGTGGAGGACATGGGGTGATGGAGAGGAGAAGGGAGTTGAGGGAAATTGGAAGGTGAGATGAACCACGAGAGACTGTGGACTCTGAAAAACAACCTGAGGGTTTTGAAAGGGCGGGGGGTGGGAGGTTGGGCAACCAGGTGGTGAGTAATGGAGAGGGCACATATTGCATGGAGCACTGTGTGTGGTGCAAAAACAATGAATACTGTTACGCTGAAAAAAATTTTTTAAAAAAGTGAAAATAAAACATATTCAAGCTGAGATTTATGGATGTGATAAATATATTGTTTATTAAATCATTTCTGACTTAATGCTTTGCATTTATGTTGTTATGACTAGTTGTCCTATATTATGCAAAATGACTGGCTTTTATTATTCCTTGTTTAAATACATACTTGCCCAACTCAAGAATATGTAAAATGCAAAAAAAAACAAAAAAAAAACAAAAAAAAAACTTTTTTGGCATATGTTTGCTTCACAAATATGAAAAAAAAATAAATTTAAGTATTATAAACATATACTTGGAACCTCTATTAAAATATCTTTTTATGAAAAAAAATAAAAGAAATATGGTAGGCCATAGTAAATTGATGTGATGTATTAACATGCAGAATGGGAACACTACGCAGCCCAGAATACTTTATCTGACAAAGCTGTCATGCAGAATAGGAGAGACAAAAAATTCCCAGAGAAAACAAAATTAAAGAAAGTCATGACTACTAACCCAGCTCTGCAAGAGATATTATAGGGGGATTTGAAAGGGGAATAAAGGCCAAGAGCAACGGTGACTAGAAAAGAACAGAGAAATGTCCAGGAACACTAAAGTTGGAGGCAATACAATGGCACTAATTTATTTTATATTTAAATTTTATTTATTTATTTGAGAGATAGAGCAGGAATAGTGGGAGGGGAAGGGATATAGGAAGAAGCAGACTCTGCTGAACAGAGAGCCCAACATGGGGCTCGATCTCAGGACGCTGAAATTATGACCTGAACAAAAGTCAGACACTTAACTGATTGAGACACCCAGCTGCCCCACAATGGCACTAAATTCTTATATGTCAGTAATTCCTCTGAATGTAAATAGAATAAATCTTACAATCAGAAGGCACTGGGTATGAGAATGGATTTAAAAAAAAAAAGATCCACCTATATAGTGCTTATAAGAGCCTCATTTTAGATGTAAAGTCACGACCAGATTTAGAGTGGATAGAGGAAAATCTGCCATGATAATGAATGTGAAAAGAAAAATCAGAGTTACCATATTTATATCAGACTAACTAGATTTTAAACCAAGGATTGTAATGAAAGATTAATCAGGGCACTATTTCGTAATTAAGGAGTCTATCCAACAAAAAGATCTAACAATTGTAAATATTTTGCACCCAACATGGGAAGAGCCGGATATATAATCAATTAATAATTAACACAAAGAAACTCATTGAAAATAATGTAATAAGAGTGAGGGTCTTTTTTTTTTTTTTTTAAATTTCTATTCAGGGTACCAGAATTCACTGTTTATGTACCACAACCAGTGTTGGATGCAATACATGCCCTCCATAATACCCACCACCAGACTCACCCAACCTCCCACTCCCCACCCCTCTAAAACCTTCAGACTGTTTTTCAAGTCCATAGACTCTATGGTTCATCTCCCTCTCCAATTTCCCCCAACTCCCTTCTCCTCTCGATCTCCCCATTTCCTCAATTTTATTTCTAAGCTCCACAAATAAGTGAAACCATATGATAATTAACTCTTTCTGCTTGACTTATTTCAATCAGCAGAATCTCTTCCAGTCCCCTCCATGTTGCTACAAAAGTTGGGTATTCATCCTTTCTGATGGAGGCATAATACTCCATCGTGTATATGGACCACATTGTCCTTATCCATTTGTTCCTTGAAGGGCATCTTTGTTCTTTCCACAGTTTGGCCACCGTGGCAATTGCTGCTATGAACATTGGGGTAGAGATGGCCCTTCTTTTCACTACATCTGTATCTTTGGTGTCAATACCCAGTAGTGCAATTGCAGGGTCATAGGGAAGCTCTATTTTAATTTCTTAAGGAATCTCTGCACTTTTTTCAAAGTGGCTGTACCAACTTGCATTCCCCCCAACAGTGTAAGAGGGTTCTCCTTTCTCCACATCCTCTTCAACACACGTTGTTTACTGTCTTGTTGATTTTGGCCATTTTAACTGGTGTAAGGTGGTACCTCAATGTGGTTTTGATTTGAATCTCCCTGATGGCTAGTGATGACGAACATTTTTTCCTGTGTCTGCTAGCCATTTGTATGTCTTCATTGGAGAAGTGTCTGTTCATGTCTTTGGCCCATTTTTTGAAATTATTATCTATATCTTGTGTGTTGGCTTTGAGGAGTTCTTTATAGATCCTGGAAATCAACCTTTTATCTGTACTGTCATTTGCAAATATCTTCTCCCATTCCGTGGGTTGCCTCTTTGTCTTGTTGACTGTTCCTCTTGCTGTGCAGTAGCTTTGGATCTTGATGAAGTCCCAAAAATTCATTTTCACTTTTGTTTTCTTTGCCTTTGGGTACATATCTTGAAAGAAGTTGCTCTGGTCAGTGTTGAAGAGGTTACTGTCTATGTTCTCCTCTAAGATTCTGATGGATTCCTTCCTCACATTGAGGTCGTTTTTTTTTTTTTTTTTTCCATTTTGAGTTTATCTTTGTGTATGCTGTAAGAGAATGGTCGAGTTTCATTCTTTTTTATATAGCTGTCCAATTTTCCCAGCACCATTTATTGAAGAGACTGTCTTTTTTTTTTTTTTTTTACACATTATACTTTTTCTTGCTTTGTTGAAAATTATTTGACCATAGAGATAAGGGTCCATATCTGGGCTCTCTACTCTGTTCCAGTGTTCTATGTGTCTGTTTTTATGCCAGTACCATGCTGTCTGGGTGATCACAGATTTTTAGTAAAGATTGAAATCAGGCAAGATGATTCCCCAGCTTTGTTTTTATTTTTCAACATTTCCTTAGTAATGCAGGGTCTCTTCTGATTCCATACAAATTTTAGGATTGTTGGCTCCAACTCTTTGAAAAATGCTACTGGAATTTGTATCAGAATGGCATTGAATGTACCAATTGCTCTAGGCAGTAGAGAGGAGTGAGGGTCTTAAACATCTCACATAAAGCATCAAACAAATCATCTGAGCACAAATCCAAAAAGGAGACCATGGCTTTGAGTGACACAGTGGACCAGACAGAACTGACAGATATATTCAGAACATTTCAAGCTAAAGCATTAGAATTCACATTATTTTCAATTGCACATGGAACATTCTCCAGAATAGATGACATACTGGGTCACAAATCAGTCCTCAACCAAGTACAAAATGACTGAGAGCAGAGCAGGCTTAGTTTCAGACCACTATGAAATTAGAAGTCAACAACAAGAAAAAAATTGGGAAAGAACACAAATTAATGTAACTTAAAGATCATCCTACTAAAGAATGAATGGACTAACCATTAGATTAAAGATGAAAACTTAAAAATACCTGGAAGCAAATGAAAATGAAAGTAAGATAATCCCAAAGCTTTGAGATACAGCAATATTTGTCAAAAGAAGGAAGAATATTACAATACAGTCCTACCTCAAGAAGCAATAAAAGGGTCAAATAGAAATCTAAGCTTACATATAAAGGAGATAGAAAAGGAACAGCAAATTAAGTCTAAAGGAATTTGAAGAAGGGCAATAAAAATGATTGAAGCACATATAAATGATATAAAAATAACAAAACAAAAAAGAAATCACTAGGACAGAACAATGACACTGAGATGTTTCTTCAAAGAATTAATAAAATAGATAAATCTCTAGGCAGAATTCTCAAAATGAAGACAGAAAAGTATCCAAGAAGTAAAATCATGAATGAAAGAGGAGATATCACAAACACCACAGACATACAAGCCATTATGAGAGAATATTATGGAAATGTATATGACAACAAACTGGGCAATCTGGCAGAAATTAATAAATTCCTTGAAACATGCAAAGTATCAAGACTGAACTAGGAAGAAATTAGAAATCTGAGCATATCTATAACCCACAAAGAAGTGGATTCAGTGATCAAACATGACCCAAAAAAACAAAAGTCCATGGCCAGAGGGCTTCCCAGGGAAATTCTACCAGACATTTATAGAAGAGTTAACACCTATTATTCTCAAACTGTTCCAAAAAGTGGAAATTAGGACACCTGGGTGGCTCAGTGGGTTAAAGCATCTGCCTTCAGCTCAGGTCATGATCCTAGGGTCCTGGAATTGAGCCCTGCATTGCGCTTTCTGCTCAGCACGGAACCTTCTTCCCCCTCTCCCTCTATGCCTGCTTCTCTGCCTACTTGTGATCTCTGTCTGTCAAATAAATAAATAAAATCTTCCAAAAGTGGACATGGAAGGAAAATTTACAAATTCATTCTATGAGAGCTGCATTACCCTGATAATAAAAACAATAAATATTCCAATAAAAAAGGAGAATAGGCCATTACCCCTGATGAACATGGATGCAAATATTCTCAGTAAGATCCTAGCAAATCAAATCTAACAGGACATTTAAAATTATTCAACATGATCAAACGGGACTTATTCCTGTGCTTCAAGGGTGGTTCAATATTTGGAAATCAATGGAAGTTATACACCAAATTAATAAAAGAAAGGGAAAGAACCATAGGATCCTTTCAATGGGTGCAGAAAAGAAACGTTTGAAAAAGTAGAGCATTCATTCTACATAAAAACCATCATGGAGCACTGGGTGTTGTGCAAAAAGAATGAATACTGTTACGCTGAAAAAATAAATAAAATGGAAAAAAAAACCATCAACAAATTTGAGAAACAAGACAGAGGATCATAGTGGTAGGGAGGGAAAAATGAAACAAGATGAAGTCAGAGAGGGAGACAAACCATAAGAGACCCTTAATCTTGGGAAACAAACTAAGGGTTCCTGGATGGGAGGGAAAGAGGAGTGGTGGAATGGCTGGGTTATGGACACTGAGGAAGGTATATGCTATGGGGAGTGCTGTGAAATATATAAGACTGAAGAATCACAGACATATACCACTGAAACAAATAATACATTATATGTTAACAAGAAATATTAACTTAAAAACCAGAACAAAGTTTTTATAGAAGAAATAGAAATCAACATGATAAAAGCCATATATAAAGACTTACAGCCAATATCATCTTCAAAGCAGAAAAAAATGCTTCACCATTATAGTTAGGAATAAGATAGAGAAGTCTACTGTCACAAATGATACATAACATAGTACTGCAAGTCCAAGACTTAGCGGTCAGGCAGGAAAAAGAAAAGGAAAATACAAAACAAAATATCCAAATTGACAAGGAACAAGTTCAAATTTCAGGATATACAGACGCCATGCTACTCTATGTAGAAGACATAAAAGACTCCATCATCAAATTACTGGACAAATACACATATTCAGCAATGTTGCAGTATATAAAATCAGTATACAGAAATCTGTTGCATTTCCCATAATGAAGTGGCAGAAAGCGAAATCAAGGAATCAGTCTCATTCACAATGGAACCAAACACAAGATATCTAGGAATAAACCTCATTAAAGAGGTACAGGTCTCTACATTGAAAACTATAGAACACATAAAGAAATTAAAGAGTACACCAAGAAATGGAAAAACACTCCATGTTAATGGATAGGAAAAATAATTATTGTTAAAATGTCTATACTCCCAGAACAAATCTACCCATTCAATGCAGTCCCTATAATAAACCAGAAGCATTTTGAACAGGACAAGATTTTAAAATTTGTAGAGAACCACAAAAGACCCTGATAGCCAAAATAATTCTCAAAGAGAAAACAAACCTGGAGGAATCACATTTCCAAATTTTAAGCTCTATTTACAAAGTTGCAGTCATTGAGAGAGTATTGTACCAGAGCATAAGGAGACACATAGACCAATGGAACAGGATAGAGACCCAAGAAATTGATCCACAAGTCTATGGTCAAATAATATTCAACAAATCAGGGGGAAAAATCCAATCGAAAAAAGCCAGTCTTTTCAACAAATGGTGTTGGCAAAACTGGATGGCAACATGGAAGAAGAATAAAACAGAACCATTTTACTACAACATACACAAAAAATAAATGCAAAATATTTGAAAAACCTTAATGTAAGACAGGAAACCATCAAAAATCTAGAGAGTGGGAGAGAGAGAACACAGGCAGTCACTTCTTTGTCATCAGTCACAGAAATGTATTATTAAATATGCATCCTGAATCAAGAGAAGGGAAAGTTAAAATGAACCATTGGGATTTCATCAAGATAAAAAGCGTACGCACACCGAGGGAAACGATCAATACAACTGGCAAAGTACCAAATGGGAGAATATATTTGCAAATTTCTTATCTGTTGTAAGTCCAAAGTCCATAAAAGATGTATCAAACAGCATCCTTAAATTTAATATTTTTTTTTGATTTGCAAACTCCAAAACACCATAATTCTTATTTTTTTTTCCATTTTATTTATTTTTTCAGCGTAACAGTATTCATTCTTTTTGCACAACACCCAGTGCTCCATGCAAAACGTGCCCTCCCCATTACCCACCACCTGTTCCCCCAACCTCCCACCCCTGACCCTTCAAAACCCTCAGGTTGTTTTTCAGAGTCCATAGTCTCTTATGGTTCGCCTCCCCTCCCCAATGTCCATAGCCCGCTCCCCCTCTCCCAATCCCACCTCCCCCCAGCAACCCCCAGTTTGTTTTGTGAGATTAAGAGTCATTTATGGTTTGTCTCCCTCCCAATCCCATCTTGTTTCATTTATTCTTCTCCTATCCCCCTACCCCCCCATGTTGCTTCTCCATGTCCTCATATCAGGGAGATCATATGATAGTTGTCTTTCTCCGATTGACTTATTTCACTAAGCATGATACGCTCTAGTTCCATCCACGTCGTCGCAAATGGCAAGATTTCATTTCTTTTGATGGCTGCATAGTATTCCATTGTGTATATATACCACATCTTCTTTATCCATTCATCTGTTGATGGACATCTAGGTTCTCATCATCAAGACAGCATGGTACTGGCACAAAAACAGACACATAGATCAGTGGAACAGAATAGAGAGCCCAGAAATCGACCCTCAACTCTATGGCCAACTCATCTTCGACAAAGCAGGAAAGAATGTCCAATGGAAAAAAGACAGCCTCTTCAATAAATGGTGCTGGGAAAATTGGACAGCCACATGCAGAAAAATGAAATTGGACCACTTCCTTACACCACACACGAAAATAGACTCCAAATGGATGAAGGACCTCAATGTGAGAAAGGAATCCATCAAAATCCTTGAGGAGAATGCAGGCAGCAACCTCTTCGACCTCAGCCGCAGCAACATCTTCCTAGGAACAACGGCAAAGGCAAGGGAAGCAAGGGCAAAAATGAACTATTGGGATTTCATCAAGATCAAAAGCTTTTGCACAGCAAAGGAAACAGTTAACAAAACCAAAAGACAGCTGACAGAATGGGAGAAGATATTTGCAAACGACATATCAGATAAAGGGCTAGTATCCAAAATCTATAAGGAACTTAGCAAACTCAACACCCAAAGAACAAACAATCCAATCAAGAAATGGGCAGAGGACATGAACAGACATTTCTGCAAAGAAGACATCCAGATGGCCAACAGACACATGAAAAAGTGCTCCACGTCACTCGGCATCAGGGAAATACAAATCAAAACCACAATGAGATATCATCTCACACCAGTCAGAATGGCTAAAATTAACAAGTCAGGAAATGACAGATGCTGGAGAGGATGTGGAGAAAGGGGAACCCTCCTCCACTGTTGGTGGGAATGCAAACTGGTCCAACCACTCTGGAAAACAGCATGGAGGTTCCTCAAAATGTTGAAAATAGAACTACCCTATGACCCAGCAATTGCACTACTGGGTATTTACCCTAAAGATACAAACATAGTGATCCGAAGGGGCACGTGTACCCGAATGTTTAAATTTAATATTTAATTTAAGAAATGGGCAGATGATTTGAACAGACATTTTACTAAGGAAGATGTACAAAAGACTTACAGACAGATGAAAATATTCTCAACATCATTCAACATCATGTAAATGCAAATGAACACCAGGATGAGATACCACTTCACAACTATCAGAATGGCTAAAATTAACAAAACAGAAAACCACAGATATTGGTGATGATGTGGAGCGAGAGGAAACCTCTGACATTCTTAGTGGTTATGCAAACTTGTGCAGCCACTCTGGAAAACAATATGGAGATATGACGAAAATTTAAAAAAAAAAATTGAACTACCCAGAGACACAGTAATTGCTGTGTTAGGTATTTACTGGAAGGCACAAAAATAATGACTCATAGGGGCATATGCATCTCAATTTTATAGTAGCATTATCAACAGTAGTTAAATTATAGAAAGAGACAAAATGTCTGTCAACTGATAAATTTATAAAGAATATGTTTTATATGCATACACATATATGAATATATATGAATGCATATACATATATATGTATATTACACACTCATTCAAAAGAATGAAATCTTAAAATTTCCCATGAAGTTGACAGAGAAAGGGTGTGTAATGCTAATGAAATATTGTAAGTCAGAGAAAGGCAAATACCATATGATGTCCCTCATATGTGGAATAAAAAAAAAAAAACAGATAAACATAGGGATATTAGGGGCACCTGGGTGGCTCAGTGGTTTAAAGCCTCTGCCTTCGGCTCAGGTCATGATCCTGGGGTCCTGGGATCAAGCCCCGCATCGGGCTCTCTGCTCCGCAGGGAGCCTTCTTCCTCCTCTCTCTCTGCCTACCTCTCTGCCTAGTTGTGATTTCTCTCTGTCAAATAAATAAAATATTTAAAAAAACCCATAGGGATATTAAACACCACCACTAACAAAAGGGAAGCAAGCCAAAAGGAACTCCTAAATGTAGAAAACAGATTCAGGGTTGATGAAGGAATTTGGAGGGAGATGTGCTAAGTGAGTAATGGGCGTTAAGGAATATACATGCTGTGATGAGATCTGAGTGTTATTTGTAAATGATGAATTATTAAATTCTACACCTGAAAAAATTTCACCATATATGTTACCTAACTAGAATGTAAAAATATATATTTATATATATATTTGGAATAATAATAATAATTTAAAAAACTTTCCATAGAATGAACATGTATAGACTTATTCCAATATCTTTAGCACACACACTATTTCATACATATATGGAATATACACCAAAGTAGATCACATTCTGAGCTGCAAAATACACCTTTACAAATGCTAATAGCATTTACATAACGTCTGTTCTCAGAATATAGAGGAATGCAACTAGAAATCAATGTTGAAAGTTAAATTAAACATTACAATATATGTGAGAGTTTAACAACACACATCTAAATAACTTAGGCAAACACATAAATCTCAAGTTTTTAGATTTTTTAAAAAGTTTAATTACTTATAATCTCTACCACCAGATGAGGGATTGAACTCACAACCCCAACTTTGAAAACCACAGGTTCTTCTAAAAGAGACACCCAGTTTCCCCTTAACCATTGAAATACATTAAAAAAAAAAAACAGTGAATTTTTTTGGATGCGGAGACACACAGCTCACATGAAAATGTGTTGAATGCATATATTAATGTATATATTAAGAACGAAAAATCTAATATAAATTTACATTCACATCTCAAGAAATAAATACTAGAGCAATAAAGACAATGTAACAAAATATTAAATTAATTTTAATGTAACAAAAAAGATAAAAAGATAGGAATAATAAATACGAGAGCAAAATCAGTAAAATTAATGGAGAAAATCAAGAAAAAGAAAAAATTGTTTGAAATTGGGTGATTGGATTAAAAAACGCACTTGTTTTGTGATGAGAAATAGGTGATGTATGGAAGTGTTGAATAACTATATTGTACACCTGAAACTAATATTACACTCTATCTTAATTTAGTGGAATTTAAATAAATCCTTACAAAATGATTAATGAAATTGATAAAACTCGAACCAGACTAATTAAAGAGGGAGAAGACACAATTGATTAATATCAGAAATGAAAGAGGAGACATGAATACTGATCCCACTGAAATTAAAAGGATAGCAAAGAATACTATGAATAACTAAAGGGTATAAATTTGATAATTTAGTGGAAATAGATAAATTTTTGAAAGACACAGTTTGCCAAAACTCATTAAGAAGAATAGACAAAATGAATAGTTTTTTATTTGTTGAATAAGTTGAGTAAATCAATAATCTTCCAAAACAGAAACCACAGGCCCAGGTGGGTTCAGTGGTGAATTTTATTAAACTTTGAAAGAACAGATTAAATTAATTACTTACAATTGCTTTCAGGGCATAAAAAGACTTGGAATACTTCTGATTCCTTCTATGATATCATCATTACCCTATTGTAATTCCAACAATGATATAAAAACTGACACATGAGTGTCTCTTACGAACATAGATGCAAACATCCTCAAAAAATACTACAAGTTGAATGCAACTATGTATAAAAAGAATTACACATCACAATTAAGTAGATTTATTCATTATGCAAGATTGACAGACCATTCCAAAATCACTTACTGTGATTCATTATATCAAAATACTAAATAAGAAAATAATCACATTGTTGTATAATACCCTATTGTACAAAAGTGTTATACAATATCCAATACCCACTCAAAATTAAAACTCTTAGTATACTAGGAATAGAAGTAACCCTTTAACGTGAGGAGAAAATTTCTACAAGAAGCTTACTGCCAAACTTAGAGTTAATTGTGGAAAAGTAGAAGCTTTCACACTAAGATCATGAGCAAAACAGGTATATTTCCTCTCACTACTCCTTTTCAACATTGTGCAGAAAGTATTAGGGAATTCAATTATAAAAGCAAAAGAAATGGAATGCATATAAATTGAGAAGGAAAATTAAAAAGCTTTTGTTAATACATGCACTATTTATTGGGTAGAAAATCCAAGAGTAGACGAAAGCTCTCATGAAATAATAAGTAACTGAGAAATTTACAAGACAAAATTTTAGCATACAAACTGAAATCCTGCCCTATGCCATATGCCATCAATGAACAAGTGAAATATGAAATGTTAAATACAATATCATTTACATTATTATCACCAAGAAAAAAAGGAAGAAGGAAAGAGAAAGAAGAGGGAAATGTCACAAAGTTCTGATGAATGCAGTTAGAACTGAATAAATGTTTAGATGATCCAGTTTCATGGATAGGAAGACTTAATGTTGTGAACGTATTGGTTCTACTAATTTTGATTTATAGATTTAATGAAATCCAAATCAAAATTACATCAAGTTATTTTGTGGACATTGACAAAGTAATTATAAACTTTATGTGGGGAAAAATATCTAGAATGGCCAACACTATATTGAAAAGGAAGAAAGTTGAAAGATGGATGATGTCCAAATTCAAGAATTTCTACAAAGCTGCAGAAATCATGGCTGGTAGTCTGGTGTCCGACTAGATGAAGATATTAGTAGTAAACAAAACAAAACAAAAACAACATAAATATAGTTAACTGAATTTTGTCAAAGAAACAAAGACAACACAATGAAGCAAATATTGCCTTTTCAAAATGATGCTGGGGTAACAGGACATCCTGAAGTAAATAAAAAATCTAGAAAAACACTTTACATTCTGCACCAAAATTATCTTAAAATGCATTGAAGCCCTAAATGCAAAATGTAAAACTACAATGTTTTAAGAGGATAATACAGGAGAATCCTAGATGATGTGTGAAATTAACCATTACATACAATTCCAAATTGTATCTTATTTTTTTAAAGAAATCTCTACACCCAGTATGGGGCTCAAACTTATAACCCCTCTATTTTAATTTACTAATTTGAGTAATGAGTGTCATGTTTCATGTACTTCTCTGATTGAGACAGACATAGGTCCTGAGGAATAATTTATTTTAAAAACAAGTTTCAATACACTACCAATTATTAAAATTAAATCTTATGATATATGAAAGAAAGAACTAAACACAAACAGGAATCCCCAGATTCAGATAATTTTGAAAGGATAACATCCTAAAAGATATCAGTGATAAAAATTGTCTTTGTAAATCTATAAAAAAAATCTTGAAATCAAAAATGAAGAAAATTAAGAAACCAGACTACATCCCATAAACCCATCATTAAAGAAGATAGACAGCAAATAAGCAAAGTATACAATATTTCACATTATGTATCATCAGTTATATGGAAATAAACACATATAAGATATTATTATATATCTCTTTGAATGGTGAGAGTCAAGGCAACAATAAGACTAAATGCATGGGGCGCCTGGGTGGCTCAGTGGGTTAAGCCGCTGCCTTCGGCTCAGGTCATGATCTCAGGGTCCTGGGATCGAGTCCCACATCGGGCTCTCTGCTCGGCGGGGAGCCTGCTTCCCTCTCTCTCTCTCTGCCTGCCTCTCTGCCTACTTGTGATCTCCTGTCTCTCGCTGTCAAATAAATAAATAAAAATAAAAAAAATCTTTAAAAAAAAGACTAAATGCAGATGATGATGTGGCACAACATAAGTGATGATTTTTTACTGACACGGCTGCAAAATGACATAATCAGTTTGGATGATAGTTTGACAGTTTCTTAATAAACTAAACTTATCTTAACAATATAATCCAGCAGTCCCCAAAACATGAAAACATATCCACAAAAAAATGGAACTTCAGGACACCTGTGCAGCTCGGATGGTTGGGGATCTGACTTTGGCTCCAGTCATGACCTCAGAATCCTAGTATCCAATCCGGCACTGGGCCTCTTGCTCAGTGGAGAACCTGATTCTCCCTTCACCTGCTGTTCTCCCTGCTTGTGCACACTCTCTCCAACAAATAAAATATTTTTTAAAAAAATCAACACATAGATGTTTACCACAGTTTTATTTATAATTGCAAAAACTTGGAAGCTAACAAATGTTAGCTTATCAGTCCATGTTTACATGGCATGGATGAAATTTATATGCATATTCTTAAGTGAAGGAAGGCAATCTGAAAACACTATATACTGTGAAATTCCAACTGTCAAATATTCTGGAAAGAGCAGACCTATGATGACATTAAAAGTTCAGTAGCTGACAGGATCATGTGTTGGGGAGAAATAAATTATCAGAGCACAGAGGAGTTTTTTTTTTTTTAAAGATTTTATTTA
Source organism: Meles meles (assembly GCF_922984935.1). Classification (NCBI taxonomy): domain Eukaryota; kingdom Metazoa; phylum Chordata; class Mammalia; order Carnivora; family Mustelidae; genus Meles; species Meles meles. The sequence goes on along the minus strand of NW_025721617.1, from coordinate 138,129 downwards.
CTTATTTGATAGAGGGAAATCACAAGAGAGGCAGGTAGAGAGAGAGGAAGGGAAGCAGGCTCTCCACTGAGCAGAGAGCCCATTGTGGGACTCGATCCCAGGACCCTGAGATCATGACCTGAGACGAAGGCAGCGGCTTAACCCACTGAGCCACCCAGGTGCCCGAGCACAGAGGAGTTTAAAGGCAGTAAAACTACTTGCATAGTACTATAAAAATGGACATAAGAAGTCTGCATAAACTGGGAGAGATGGCAATATATATATATTTTTCATTTACAATGCCTATTTTTTGGCTTATAACAATAACAAAAAATCACAAGGATTACAAAGAAGTAGGAAAACCTAGTTCTTAGGTTGAAACAACATATTGATAGAAATTAGCTTTTAGGAAACACATAGATAAGAAATCCTAGACAAAAAAAAAATTAAATTGAATTTAATATGATCAAATGAGTAAATTAAAACACAGAAATAACTACAGGAATTTTGTTTGAAATATCAGATAAATAAAATGAGAATATCACCAAAGAGATATGAATTGTAAAACAAAGCAAAAAAAAATCAGAAATTCTAAAGATGAAAACTACAAAAACTACAATGAAAAAATTACTAGGGAGATACAATGAAACATTTGAACAGTCAGAAAAAAATGCACTAATGAAAATGAAGCCAGGGCCATATTTGCAGATTCTGAGAAGAAAAAGAAAAAAGAAAAAAGAGCAAAAAGACAAAAAGACAAGAGAAATGGGAAGATAACTATTATAACTGGATCACCATTAAGTAGAACACTATATGTGTTATAGGAATCCCAGAAGGAGGTTAAAAGGAAAGAGGCAGAGAGATCATTTGAATGAAAAAAAAAAAGCTAAATCTCAAAATTGATGACAGTTATGATTATACAATGCAAGAAACTTAACAAATTCCAAGTAGGATAACCTCAGAAAGATCCACAAAAAGACATAATAAAATTATCAAAATATTAAATATTTATTAAAAAGCAGCAAGAAAAATGCAACTTGCCATGTACAGGAGAACAACAGTAAGCATGTCTTCTGAGTTCTCAGCAGAAATTGAGAACTGAACACAGTGAAAAATATATTCAAAGTGACGGCATCATAAAAAAACTGTTAACTGAAAAATTATAACTGCAAAATTATCCTTCCAAAAAGAAAGAAAGAAACTAAGGCATACATAAAAGCAGTGTAAGGTTTTTATTATTAGGCCTGTCTTACAGGAAGTGTCAACGGGACACTTTATTTCAGGTTGAAATAAAATAATGTTGTAATATGGATTTGTAAATTTAAATTTCTTAAAGAAATTAGAAGATGTATGTTTGAGAATAATATTAGTCTGTACATGAAATGTAAATAATTTGTGAGGGGGAAATTAATACCTAAAGTGAGGAGAAATTATGTATACTAATCAAGTTTATAGATGTGATTAAATTTAAGAAAGAAAACAGATGAATATAGGGGAAGGGAAGAAAAAGAGAGAGATGGAAGCAAACTATAAAAGACTCTTAACTATAGTTAACAAACTGAGGATTTTTGGAGATAGATGTGTTGGTGTTGGATTAAATGAGTGATAGGAATTAAAGAGGGCCCTTGTGATGGGCATTGGGTGTTATATATAAGGGCTGAATCACTAAATTTTACTCCTGAAACCAATATTACCCAATACATTAACTAACTAGATTTTAAATAAATATTTAAAAGAAACAAAACTAAGTATCAATCCAAATTCAAATTTTAAGTCTATAATTTGTTATATGTAATCCCCATTATAACATTAAAGAAAATCTATTTCTTCAATTCTTATTTTTTAGCCAACATATAGTACCTCATTAGTTTTTTATGTATTTTCCGTGATTTATTAGTTGAATATATCACCGAGTGCCTGTCACATCACACAACCTCCTTAATTCCCATCACCCATTACCTCATCTCTAGTATGTATTTTATAAAACACTACCTCTGAAACAAATAATGCACTATATGTTAATTAAATTTAATTTAAATGAAAAATGCAATATATGTAAATATAATTATTATCAATATATTATATATTTTGTTCATTCTTTTTTTAAGATTTTATTTATTTATTTGACAGAGAGAGAGATCCTCAAGAGAGGAACAAAAGCAGAGGGAGTGGGATAGGGAGAAGCAAGTTTCCCACTGAGAAGGGAGCCCAATGTGGGGCTCAATCCTAGGGATCATAATCTGAGCCAAAGCAGTTGCTTAATGACTGAGCACCCAGGCGCTACTATTTTGTTCATTCTCTATGCCTTATTTAATAAGACCATTTCTATTTCAAGGCCATAAACACATTTTCCTTTTGTATAAAAAGGAATAGAAAGGGAATTTGATCATGCCACTACAAAATACAATCAACTACACACACACACACACACACACACACACACACCAGTAATGGGGAAATTAAGAAACAAATTATAAGATTACAGAAAACAAATGACAAAATGGCAAAATATATTCCATGTTTATCAGAAATTACTGTAAATGTAAGGGGATCAAATAATCTAGTTACACCATAGGTTTTCAGAATGGAATAGATATAGATTATATAGATACAGACAGATATAGTTTTGGTATACATTCACCGTAAGACATTCATTGTATATTTATGAAGTCCCAATACTTTGAAAAATGAAAGGTTATGAATAAAAGAAAATCCATGCAAAGCATAGTCAGAAAAATGTGAATTTATAATAATATGAGACAAAGTGGACTTTAAGTCGAAAATTATTCATAAGAGTTGGGTATTCATCCTTTCTCATTGAGGCATAACATTCCATTTTACATATGGACCATATCTTCTTTATCCATCCACCTGTTGAAGGTATCTGGGTTCTTTCCAAAATTAGGAGATTGTGGCCATTGCTGCTATGAACTTTTTTGTGGAGCATAAGGAATAACATGGAGGACATTAGGAGAAGGAAAAAAAAAAGTGAATTGTGGGAAATCATAGGGGGAGGTGAACCATGAGAGACTGAGGACTCTGAGAAACTGAGTGTATAGGAAGGGAAGGGGAGGGGGGAATGCATTAGCCTGGTTATGAAAGAGGGCATTAGCCTGGTGGTTATGAAAGAGGGCATATATCATATGGAGCACTGGGTGTGGTGCATAAACAATGACTATCAGAAAACTGAACAAATAAAATAAAATAAAATAAAAATTAATAAGAGTAAATATAGATTTTGTATAATTTATAGTTGAACTTGAACTAACAAGATAAAATAATTATAAGCATATATGGACCAAATATCAGATTCCCAATATATAGGAAGCAAATGTTGAAAGAATTGAATGAAAAACTAGTTGGAGACTAGTTTACAGTAAAGGTTGAAAACTTCAGCATCCCTGCTTCAATAATAGGTCAATCAGTCAGAAGTTAAATTAAAAAAAATAATAATCTGGCTGCATAGTATTCCATTGTGTATATATACCACATCTTCTTGATCCATTCATCTGTTGATGGACATCTAGGTTCTTTCCATAGTCTGGCTATTGTAGACATCAAAAGAAATGAAATCTTGCCATTTGCGACGACGTGGATGGAACTAGAGCGTATCATGCTTAGTGAAATAAGTCAATCGGAGAAAGACAACTATCATATGATCTCCCTGATATGAGGACATGGAGAAGCAACATGGGGGGGTAGGGGGATAGGAGAAGAATAAATGAAACAAGATGGGATTGGGAGGGAGACAAACCATAAATGACTCTTAATCTCACAAAACAAACTGGGGGTTGCTGGGGGGAGGTGGGATTGGGAGAGGGGGAGCGGGCTATGGACATTGGGGAGGGGAGGCGAACCATAAGAGACTATGGACTCTGAAAAACAACCTGAGGGTTTTGAAGGGTCAGGGGTGGGAGGTTGGGGGAACAGGTGGTGGGTGATGGGGAGGGCACGTTTTGCATGGAGCACTGGGTGCTGTGCAAAAAGAATGAATACTGTTACGCTGAAAAAATTAATAAAAAGGGAAAAAATAATAATCTAGTTAAATTAAAAATAAATAATAAATTAAAAAATAAATAATCCAAAACATCATAAACTAATCAGCCTTAACAGATATACACAAAACAGTTCCCCAGGGGTGCCTGGGTGGCTCAGTTGATAAAGCAATGGCTTTCAGGTCAGATCATGATCCTGGAATCCCATAATTAAGTCCTGCATCAGACTCTCTGATCATCAGGAAGTCTGCTTCTCCCATTGACCGTCCCACCCCTAATACACTGTCTCTTCCCCTCTCTCTCATTCTCTCAAATAAAAAACTAAAACTAAAATAAAATAATAAAATTGGGGTGCCTTTGTGGCTCAGTCATTAAACATCTGCCTTTGGCTCAGGTCATGATCCCAGGATCCTGGGATCTAGGCTTACATCAGGCTCCCTGTTCAGAGGGAAGCCTGCTTCCCTCTCTCCCACTCACCCAGCTTGCATTCCCTCTCTCACTATCTCTCTCTCTGTGAAATAAGCAAGAGCTTTAATGAATGAATTAATGAATGAATGAATGAATGAATAAAATCCTTTATTTTTAAAAACAAAAACAAAAATTTCCTTAAACAAAATCTGATTATGCATTTCCTTAATCCATATGGACCAGTATCTAGGACTGACCATATGTAAGGCCATGAAATAAATTGTAATAAGTTTAAAATATTGAAACATATAAAGTATCTTCTCCTATAAAAATGTAATGAAAGTTAGCAATAAATAACAGAAGAAAAACTAGAAGTCAATTATATGGCTAATAAAGAATTGTACAAGCACATGCAGAAGAAGGAAACTGGACCCTTCTTATACAGCATACACAAAGGTAAACTCAAAATGGATGACAGATGTAAATTTGAGACAGAAGTCCATCAAATCCTAGAGCAGAACATAGGCAATAACCTCTTTGGGCTCATCTGCAGCAAGTTCCTGCTACATAGATCTTTTGAGGCAAGGGAGAGAAAAGCAATAATGAAATACTGGGATTTCCTCAAGAACTGCAAAAACATGCAAAAAAGTTTTTGGACAGCCAAGTAAGCAGTCAGCAAGACTAAAAGTAAACCCACAGAATGAGAGAAGGTATTTGAAAATGACATCAGATAAAGAGCTAGTATTAAAACTATATAAATAACTTCTCAGGGGTGTCTGGGTGGTTCAGTTGGTTAAGCAACTGCCTTGGCCTCAGGTCATGATCCTGGATTCCTGGGATGGAGTCCCACATCGAGCTCCCAGCTCAGCAGGAAGTCTGCTTCTCCTGATGACCTCTCTCCTCTCATGCTCTCTCTCTTCATTGTCTCTCTCTACCTCTCAAATAAATAAATAAAATATTTTTTTAAAATAAGAACTTCTCAAACTCAACACTCAAAAAACAAATAATCCACTCAAGAAATGGGCAGAAAACATGTACGGATATTTCCACAAGTGAAAGGATAAAAATGAGCAACAGACAGATGAAAAAAGTCTCATTTCTTATCATGAGGGAAATCCAAATCAAAACAAGACTGAGACAGAAATCCATTAAAATCCTAGAGAAGAACATAAGCAGTAACCTCTTCAACATTGGTAACAGTAACATCTTTTAAGATATGTCTCCAAAAACAAAGGATACAAAAGTGAAAATGAATTTTTGGGACTTCGTTAAGATCAAAAGCTTTTTCACAAGAAAGAAAACAGTCAAAAAAACAAAGAGGCAACCCATGGTATGGGAGAAGATATTCGCAAGTGACACTACAGTCAAAAGTCTGATATCCAAATTTATAGAGATCTCCTCAAACTCAACACCAAAACAAAGCAAAACAAAACAAAACCAGATGATCACAACAAAAATTAGCAGAAGATATGAACAGGCACTTCCCCAAAGAAGACTTACAAATGGCTAGCAGATATACACACACAATAAGTTTATCATCATTAGCTATCAGGGAAATTCAAATTAAAAACACAATGAGATACTACCATACACCAGTTAGAATGGCCAAAATTAACAGGACAGGAAACAGCAAGAGTTGGAGGGGGTATGGAAAAAGGGGAACCCTCCTACACTATTGGTAGGAATGCAAGTTGGTGTAGCCACATTGGTAAACAGTGTGGATATTCCTCAAAAAAAATAAATAAATAAAAATAGAGTTTCCCTATGATCCTGCAATTGCACTACTGGGTATTTACCCAAAAGATACAGATGTAGTGAAAATACAGGCCATCTGTACCCCAATGTTCATAGCAGCAATGGCCACAGTCACAAAAATGCAGAAAGAGCTGAAATGCTCTTCAAGAGATGAATGGCTAAAGAAGATATGGTTCATATATACAATGGGATATATGCCTCCATCAGGAAGGATGAATACCCAACTTTGTATCAACATGGACGGGACTTCAGGAGATTATGCCGAATGAAGTAAGTCAAGCAGGGAAGGTCGATCATCATATGGTTTCACTTAGGAGAAAAAGAAAAGTGAATTGGGAGAAATTGGAGGGGATATGAGCCATAAGATACTGTGTACTCTGAGAAACAAACGGAGTGTTTTAGAGGGAAGAGGCATGTGTGGATGGGTACACCTGGTGGTGGGTATTAAAGAGAGAGCACATATTGTATGGAGCACTGGGTGTGGTACATAAGCAATGAATCTTGGACCACGGAACAAATAAAGTAAAATATTAAAAAAAAATAAAAATAATTGATTAAAAACAAACGTGACCCACCACAAAAACAAAACAAAACAAAAACAGAGTATGATACGAATTCACACATATCGGACTGGCTAAAATTAATCAGTAAGGAAAGAACGGATCTCAGCAAAAATACAGAGAAAGGGGAGTCCTCTTACCTATTGGTGGGAATGCAAACTGGTGCAGCCACAGTGGAAAACAATAGAGATGTTTCTCAAAAAGCTAAAAATAAAACTGCTATACAACCAAGGAATTGCAGAGTTATTTATCCAAATGATACAGACCTAGTTATTTGAAGTGGCACCTGCACCCCAATGTTTATAGCAGAAATGTCCACAGTTGCCAAAATATGGAAAAATCCCAGATATCCATTGACAGATGATTGCATAATATGCACCTGATGAATAAGTAAATTCTGCCTCTGAGTATAAAAATACAAAATGTGTTAAGTAACTTGAATTTAAATTAAAATAAGAGTTTTTAAAAAGAAGAATAAAAGGAATGAATCAGGAGCAATCAGGATATTCCATCTGAAGTTTTCCGGAAGAAATGATCAACAAAGAGAAGAAAGGATCTGGAAGTAGACCAATGCCAGTAAAACTCACTGATTTTTGACAATGGTAAATAATCCACTTAATGAGAAGGATAGTCCTTTCAACAAAATGTATCAGAGACATTAGACACCCAGAGAAACAAAACTAAAGCAAACCAAAATACCTACACATAAAATTCACCCCTTATACAACAGTGAACTCAAATTTATGACACCATTGAATCTAAATAATGCATAAAATTATAAAAGTTTTAAAAAGGAAACACAGGAGAACATATTCAGGACCTAGGGATTGGTGGGTTCTTAACCATAGCAGTAAAAGCACAGTTCATAAAAGAAAACATTATAAGAAGGACTTCACCAATTATGAAAACTTTTACTCTACTAAGAACATTGCCCATATTAGGAAGACAAAAATACAAGGTATAGATTATGTGAACATGTTTGCAAACCACATATCTGACAAAGAACTTCTATGTAGAGGTGGGTGGTGGGTAATAGGGAGGACACGTATTTCATGGAGCAGTGGGTGTGGTGCATAAACCGTGAATTTTGTAACACTGAAATGAATTTTTAAAAAGTATGTAAAGAACTCCCAATATTTAACTGGGAAAAAGCAAACAATCCGAACAGAAAAAGGACAGAAAGACATGAACACACATCACATCAAAAAGAACACGCAGATGGCAAATAAGCACACACACACAAAAAATGTTCAACATATCTAGCCATGAGAAAAACACAAATGAAAACCTGACTGAGTTATCACTACTACCTGCCTGTTAGGACATCTGGTTAATACAAAACACATTAAAATCATCAAATGTTGGAAAGAGCCAGCTCTCCTACCTTGTGGGTAAGATGTTAAGTGGAAGAACCATTCTGGTGATGCTCTTTGATAGGTTCTACAGAATAAACATAAAACCTATGACATAGGAAGCACACTCCTGAACCCAGAGAATGAAAATGTGTGATGCCATGAAACACTGTGCACAATTTCTCACTTCAGGTTTATTTGTAACTGTTAAAAAGAATGAAAACAGCCAAAATGGGTGAAGAGTGCCTCTGTGAAGGATCATGCTAAAATACCTGAGTCTTCTGTGAGTCTATAAACCTACTTCTCTACCTCCCTACTTGTTTTTAGTAGTGCTCTACTTGTCAGCATGTCTATGACTAGCAGCCCCACCCTGGCTTGCTGGAGTTCCAAATGTCCTGAAAGATCCCAGAACACTAAGGTGTGGGGGTCAAACAGCAGTGAAGGAGGCAGGATGGATCCAGTGCTGGTCTGTGATTTGGCAGATGCTGTCCTGTGATGCCCTAGAGCCCTAAGGGGCAGGGAATTCCAGGTATGGAAAAAAGGCAATCCTGAAACCGCTACCTTCCAAAAGCTGATGTTTTGCCTTTGGGGAGGAAAGACCAAGACAAGGACCTGGCTCAGAGTCTATTTTCCCTTCTTCCCTCCCTCTTCCCTTGTAGATCTCCTCCCTAAAATTACCTCCTCCTGCCACCTGCTCACACAATCACCTCCTTCGATATGAAGGAATATAGACTCAAGGTGTGAGCAGCTCTCTGGTACCAGCCAACCCAGGGGAGTCTGAGCAAATAAGCACAGGATGTTTCAAGTGCTAGGATCACACAAGCAACCCATATCCCACTTACATTTAATTTACCTGTACTCTACCAGACTTCACACTGGCTCCTGAAAGCATCACCCTCAAATCAGCTCATATATCATCCAACTTATGGATGCAAGCCTTACACTTACCAAGTTCCCCTGAAGTTCACTTCCAACCCACAAAGGAAGCCCCTCTTCATTGTTACCATCTGTGTATAATCAGGTGGTATGAGCAAAATGCTATGACTGAGCTCAGCCCAGGAGGCAGGGCTCTAGGCTCTTCCCCTACAATCTCAGTTGGAGTCCAATGGAGACACCAGATCACTGTATTTGCACCACACCTTCACTCCCACACCACATCCCTGGAGCTAATATGGACCATAGCCTAGGAGGGACCAGCCAGGATTCTCATCTTCCAACCCCATTCTGACCCCCAGTGTCCAGTTTATCAGAAGGTCAGCACTGACTCTTGGAAGTGGTCCCATTCCTCATACCCAAGCAGACCCTGCAGTCTCCAAGGTGTACCTATTCCCACCTCTCTCCCACTGTGCCTTACTCTGTGCAAACACCAATGTACATAAATCACCCAATGTGAATTCCACATGTGTCTCCAATTCCTGCAGTACTTCCTTGGTCGTAATGGAGCCCATCATCCTGGCATCTCATGCCATTCTATCTCCCGCCCTGACCCTAAACCTCCTGACCCAGAGACAGGGAATAGTCTCATGCCTCTGACCTCACTCTACCCTGCTTCCCTGGTCTTCTCTTATTTGTTCTTCCAAGGACTGCTTCACATAGGAACATGTCGTGGAGAAGCACCTATTGTTCTGGCCACAGTCTGAAGTTGTAACATCAGGGCCAACCTCAAATTTAACCAAAAATTACTGAATTTATCTCCCCCAATGGCTTTATGCACAGACATACTGCTTCTCTATTCCTTCCAATCAGAATTGTGCTATCCTCAACTTGTTCTGCTTTGGTTCTACAAATCAGTATGTCTGAAAGTGTTGATGGGGACAGGCAGGTTATGCTCAGAGGAAGCTCCGCATATGTCCCCAACATATTCTCAGAGCCATGAAGACCAAAGACTCAGGAGAATGTGATGACTCATAAAGGACAGTTCTGATTCTAAGTCTGCTCTTTATGCTCACCCAGGGGTTGTTCTTGTAAATTAGCTATACAGAAATAATAATTTTAGATGATTTATTTACCTAATATCCAAATTCATAGCATACCACCACTCTGCTAGATGACCACACACTTCCCAACTCCCCTTCTATTCCATAGTGGGTGGGTTCCCAGACATTAACCCTTGGGCACTGCATGTAAGGCATAAACATCCAGGACGGCCTTCATTTGAATGAAGAAACTCTCCAACTCATGGACCTGAGCCTGCCTCTCACTGCACTGCTTGGCTTCTTGCTTTTAGACATCCACCTCTCCTTTGAGGATGTAACTCTACTCCTTCAACTGGAGGATCTATGCCAAATATTCCACAGTGTTCAGGACCTGGATCTCCTCTACAACTTCCTCCCATCACCCTTCTTTATTTCCTGACATATGTTTTTTTTTCTTTAAAGATTTTATTTATTTGACAGACAGAGATCACAAGTAGGCAGAGAGGCAGGCAGAGAGAGAGGAGGAAGCAGGCTCCCTGCTGAGCAGAGAGCCTGATGCGGGACTCGATCCCAGGACCCTGAGATCATGACCTGAGCCGAAGGCAGTGGCTTAACCCACTGAGCCACCCAGGGGCCCCAGCCTGACATATGTTTTAATAAAAAGTCTTCAAACCACTGTTTCATCTCCTAGGGCATGGTGTAGTTTTCTTCTGAGGAGACCTTGCCCCCAAAATAAATAATGCACAGATAGCAGGCCACAAGGACCTCAGGATGAAGTGAATCCAAAGTGAGAAGGAACTCAAATGCTCATTTCTCTGCAGAGTTGAAAAGGACCCAGTCATAGAGTGTTGGGACAAGTTGGTGTTCCAGTGGCTTCTTAGCCCAGTGTTATCCCAGTATGGAAGGCTCAGGGTTTGAAGTCTTCCAGATCTCCATGGTTCATGTGGACACATTGGTGCAATGCTCAGCAGGTTTGGAGGTCTCATAATCTGACACCAACTGGCAAGCCCAGTGTTTGAGTGCCCTATACTCTTGGGAGAAGGAAGGAAGTGAACTCGCTGTCCACATGGCTTCTTGGTCCAGGGCACAGCTGCATTGTTGGTCTACAAGTCCAAGGGCACATGGTGAAACTGTTGTCCAGGTACGTGCTTGGCCTATCAGACAGCTCACTTATTGATCTCCAATCTAAGGGTACATGGTAAGCCCACTGTCACTGTACCTGCTTGGCTTAGCAGAGAGTTGATTTTTTGGTGTATGGGTCCAAGGGTCCATGGTGAGTCTGCTTACCAGGTGCCTGCTTGGCCTATCAGAAAGCTGAGTTGTTGGTCTCCAGGTTCAAGGTAATATGGTAAGTCCATTATCAACATGCCTACTTGCTTGAGCACAGACCTGAGTTGATGGTTTTGAGGTCCAAGGGACCACAGTAAGCCTGCTTTCAGGTGTCTGATTGGCTTATGAGACAGATCAGTTGTTGTTCTCCTGGTCCAAGGGCACATAGTAACCCCACTCTCAATTTGCCTGCTTGGTTTTGTGAAGAGCTGTGTTATTCTTATTGACATTAAAGAACACATGGTAATCCTGCTATCCAGGTGCCTTCTTGGTCTAACAAAGTTCTGTGTTGTTGGCTCCACATCCAAGGGTATGTGGTGATCCCACTCTCAAGGTATGTTCTGGGCCTAGCCCAGGGCTCCTTTACTGGTTGACATAATCAAGGACACATGGGAAGCCTACTCTCCCAGTGGACGTTTGGCCTAATAGAGAGCTGAACTGTTGTTCTTGAGGTCCGAGGACACATAGTCAGCCTGTTCTCCAGGTGTCAGCTTCACCCAGTCCAGAGCTCCTTTCTTTGGCTCAAGGTCCAAGAGCACATTGTTAGTCCACTGTCAAGGTGATTGTTTATAGATGCATAGAGCTGAGTTTTTTATTTTGAGGTACAAGGGCACATGGTGAGCCTCCTGTCTCGGTATCTGCATGGCCGAGCTCAGATCTCCTTTTTTTATTCTCCAGGTCCAAGGCCCCACCGTGAGCCTGTTGTCCAGTTCTACCTGGTCTTACTTGTCTTGTGCTGCACTGGGTGTCAAGCTTGAGGTATGTGGGCTCCTTGTCCACCCAGTGTCTGTGTGACTCATCTGCATAGTGTCAAATGGGATCAGAGGGCTCCCAGTCTTTTGGTTCCTGGTGGGTGTTCTGTTCTGAAGACTGAATTTCTGTTTGTTATGCTGTGTCTGAGATTTCATCTTCTGTGGGCTCTGGGTTGCCAGGGTGTCTGGGGAATTAGTTTGTTCACCGGTGAACTGGTTCATATATTTCATGGTCTGAGGACTTGCATTCCAATGGCTCACACAGTGTAAAGTGATGTGGTGATTCTTTATCCCAGTACCAAATTGTTTTATAAAATTCCCTCTATGACAGGTGTCTGGATTCCAGACACTGTGCACATCTGGGCTGGCTGGATGCTCAGGGGCTTCATGTGTCCTGTGCTGAGCCAGGTCGGAGGACTGCAGAGTAGTAATGTGCCCAGTGTTCCCTCAGCACGTGGACTCACCTTTCCTGTACTGAGCGCAATTGTGACCTCAGAGGTGTGGGACCCAGATGGCTGAGAATCCATGGTACTCTTACTTCCAGTGTCCCATTCGCATGGGCCAAGCCAGAGTGTGTTCCTGAGGACCTGGACCATCTTCATAGAGCAAAACAGATCTAGGAGTTCCTGTGTACAGGTTCGAGGACTCTCAGGACCACAGAGGGGAACAAATGCAGGTACTAACATGATCATTGTGTGTAGAGTATTGGAGAGACTCAGGGCAGGAAGAATGGGCTGGGGGCTTGCCATGAGCATGAGATAAGAACAGAGCACAGAGAGGGGGTCAAGATGGCGGGGAAGTAGGTGGAGCTGCCATTTCAACCTGTACCCTAAAGTGAGCTGATTACCTACCAAAGAACTCCGATCACCCATGAAATCAGCCTGAGATGAGAAGTATACATGTCTGGATCTCTACAGGAGCAGAAGACACCAGTGACAGGTAAAGCAGAGTGGGAATGTCGGACTGATATCGGAAGATAAACAAAAGGGGGAGGGAGCCACGAGAGGCAACCAATTGGAAAGTAATACCCCAATACGAAAGTGCCCTGTGTCTGGGGACCAGCATTAGCTTGGAGTCTGGTTGAAAGCACTCAAAAAAAAAAAAAAAAAGAGCAAAGATCGCAGGGGGATATTGTGGGAATAGGGGCGGTTAGGGATAGGGGCTTAAGTCCCAAGACCAGGACAGCCTCCCCTGATGCTGAGCCAGAGAGCGTGTGGCTGAGAAAGCATATCTTGGTCCCTGAGCCGCCAGCGCACCTGAGCTGCCAGCTCGCCTGAGGGCCTGGGAGCCTGACCAGACTGCATTCCCTAAACACGAGTCCCCCACCCTCCCCTGGGAGAGGTGCACACAGATACTAGCCTGGAGCTCTGGCATCCTGAAAAACCAGGCATTCCCAGCCTGGGCCAGTGGGAAAATCTCAGTGTGTGATCGCTGCTTGGAACCTCTCTGGTGGTCTGGAGCTGCCCAGACAGCCACTGCTGCCCTGGTATTGGGTACAACGAGGAGATCCTGCATCCCCAGGGACCGTGACTCAGAACCTACTCTGCCAGCAGCTCTGCAAAGCATTCTGAGCCTTCTCTCTGAGAGGGAGGTCTGGGTGCAGTTTTTTCTCCTCTAAACCTCCAAAAACCATCAAAAGCTGTCAAGACGAGAGAAAACAGATGAAAGAACATAAAAACCTCCAGAAAACAAAAGCCTGAAAAAAAAAAGCGGTTTCCTCAGAGCCAACCCCCTTGAGGGGGGCAGGAGGACCTAACTCAGGGAACATCATTGTCTGAAAACCCGCGTGGCAGGCCCCTCCAGAAAACCAACCAGGAAGGAAGAAAAAAAAAAAAAAGAAGAAGACGACAAGAGAACAACCAGCAGTACTTCATAAATACAACTTTTATTTTTAACTCTTTACCAATATTCTGATTCTTTATTTTTATACATATAGATAATTTTTAACCTACTTACCATCACAATGAGATGTCTAGTACATCAAATTCCTTAATACCTTCTAACCTGAACTTTTTGTTACATAAACCCATGTTTTTCTTTTGCTTTTCTATTTTTTAATTTTTTTTAAATTTTAATTTACTTTAGTCTAATTTATTCTTTTTTAATTTTTATTTTCTAATATACATATAGAGTTGAACTTCAAGGTAATCCCCTTTCCCCAATAAATGCTACCCCTATAGGTAAACAAATTTTTAATCCCCCTTTATCTTAGGAAAGTTGAGTCCCTTAACAAAAACATTAAGATACATCCAGGAAGAATCAAAATAAACTTCCTCGCCCACACTTAGGTTCTTCCTTTTTTTTTTTTTTTGCTTTTATATATATATATATTTTTTTCTCTTGTCATATACTTTTATCAGTCCTTTTGTTTGTCTGTTTTTGTTTGTATACTTCATAAATCTTACCTTGGGGCCCATTTGGGCTGAGCCTTCTCTTCTATCTTCCCTTTTTTTCCTGTCTCTCTCTCTCTCTCTTTTTTCTTTTCTTTTCTTTACTTTTTTTTTGTCTCTTTCTTCTCTATTTCTTTTTCTTTTCTTTTTTCTCTCATTTGGGTGGGGAATCCTGATTGCACAGAAGCATTCCAGGGTGCACCTTGACTGCACCACAATTGATACGTCCAGATGCATCTGTTCAGTCATCTCTTACCAAAATGACTAAGAGGAGGAATGCCCAACAGAAGAAAAATACAGAGGATGGACCTTCGGCAACAGTGCTAATGGCTATCGACACAGACAATATATCGGAAAAGGAATTCAGGCTAACAATTATCCAGGCAATAGCTAGGTTGGAGAAAGCCATGGATGACCAAATGGAATTGATTAGGGCAGAACCGAAAGCCACCAGGGATGATGTTCACAATGCTCTCAATGAATTCCAATCTAATCTAAATTCTCTAAAATCTAGGGTAACTGAGACAGAAGATAGAATTAGTGATCTGGAGGACAAACAGATAGAGAGAAAGGATCAGGAAGAAGCCTGGAACAAAC
This sequence comes from Meles meles, assembly GCF_922984935.1. Lineage (NCBI taxonomy): Eukaryota > Metazoa > Chordata > Mammalia > Carnivora > Mustelidae > Meles > Meles meles. Next base: position 123,096 of record NW_025721617.1, on the reverse strand, counting down.
AGCTCAGAAGCCACGAAAACAGAATCAGGGAAATAAATGATGCCATGAAACGTTCCAATGTCAGAATTACTGGAATCCCTGAAGGGGAGGAAAAAGAAAGAAGTCTAGAAGATATAGTGGAAGAAGTTGTCTATGAAAGTTTTCCCAATCTCATGAATGGAAACAATGTTCATGTACTAGAGGCAGAGCGGATTCCCCCCAAGATTTTAGATTCACGAAAGTCCTCACAGCACCTAATAGAATGAAGAATTATGCTTCTAGACAGACCCTCTTAAAAGCAGCTAGGACAAAGAGGCTCCTTACATACAGAGGAAAGCCCATTAGAATAATGTCAGTCCTGTCCACAGAGACCTGGCAAGCCAGGAAGGGCTGGCAAAAAATATTCAGAGTACTAAATGAGAAAAACATGCAGCCAAAAATACTTTAACCAGCAAGACTGACATTCAAAATGGATGGAGAGATAAAGAGTTTCCAAGACTGGCAAGGCTCAAAAGACAATGCAACCACCAAGCTGACACTATAGGAAATATTAAGGGGGGTTCTATAAAAGAGAAAAAAATCCTAAGAATATCATTGAACAGAAATACAGAGACAATCTACAGACAGAAAGCCTTCAAAGGTAACACGATGTCAATCACAACCTATCAATAATCACTCTCAATGTGAACGGCCTAAATGCACCCATAAAATGACACAGGGTTGCAGATTGGATAAAACGACAGGACCCATCCATATGTTATCTACAAGAGACCCATTTTGAACCTAAGGACTGAAAGTGAAGGGAAGGAGAAGCATTTTTCATGCCAATGGGCCTCAGAAGAAGGCCAGGGTAGTGATTCTCAAATCAGATAAATTAGATTTTAACCTAAAGACTGTAGTCATAGATACAGAAGGACACTGCATCATTCTTAAAGGGACTATCCACCAAGATGATCTAACAATTGTGAATATCTATTCCCCCAATATGGGAGCAGCCAATTACATAAGAAAACTATTAATCAAGATAAAGAGACACATTGATATGAATACATTGATAGTAGGAGATCTTAATACACCTCCCTCAGTAATAGACAGATCATTGAAGCAGAAAATTAATAAAGAAATAAGAGCATTGAATGAAACATTGGACCAGATGGACCTCATAGACATATACAGAACATTCCACCCTAAAACAAAAGAACACTCATTCTTCTCAAATGCACACGGAACCTTCTCCAGAATAGACCACATACTGGGTCACAAAATAGGACTCAACTGATACCAAAAGACTGACATTATTCCATGTATATTTTCAGGTCACAATGCTTTGAAACTGGAGCTCAATCACAAGGAAAAGTTCAGAAGGAACTCAAACACCTGGAAGCTAAAGACCACCTTGCTTAAGAATGCTTGGATCAACCAGGAGATCAAAGAAGAACTTAAACAATTCATGGAAACCAATGAGAATGAAGACACTTTGGTCCAAAACCTATGGGAAACAGCAAAGGCGGTTCTAAGGGGGAAATACATAGCCATCCAAGCCTCCCTGAAAAAAATTGAAAAATCCAGAATACACCAGGTGTCTCTACCCCTTAAAGAATGGGAGAATCAAAAACAATTCAAACCAACTCCACACCCAAAAAGGGAAATAATCAAGATTAGAGCAGAGATCAATGAGGTAGACACCAGAGATACAGTAGAATGTATCAATGAAACTAGAAGCTGTTTTTTTTAAAGAATCAATAAGATCGATAAACCATTGGCCACACTAATCCAAAAGAAAATAGAGAAAGCCCAAATTAATAAAATTATGAATGAAAAGGGAGAGATCACAACTAACACCAAGGAAATAGAAACAATCATCAGAAATTATTACCAACAGTTATATGCCAATGGTGCTGGGAAAACTGGACAGCTATATGTAGAAGAATGAAACTCGACCATTCTCTTACACCATACACAAAGATAAACCTGAAATGGTTAAAAGACCTCAACGTGACACAGGAGTCCATCAGAATCCTAGAGGAGAACATAGGCAGTAAACTCTTCTATATCAGCCACAGCAACTTCTTTCAAGATATGTCTCCAAACACCAAGGAAACAAAAGCAAAAATGAACTTTTGGGACTTCATCAAGATCAAAAGCTTCTGCACAGCAAAGGAAACAGTCAACAAAACAAAAAGGCAACCCACGGAATGGGAGAAGATATTTGCAAATGACAGTACAGACAAAAGGTTGATGTCCAGGATCTATAAAGAACTCCTCAAGCTCTACACACACAAAACAGATAGTCCTATCAACAAATGGGCAGAAGATATGAACAGACACTTCTCTAATGACGATATACAAATGGCTATCAGACACATGAAGAAATGCTCATCATCACTAGCCATCAGGGAGATTCAAATTAAAACAACATTGAGATATCACCTGACACCAGTTAGAATGGCCAAAATTAGCAAGACAGGAAACAACGTGTGTTGGAGAGGATGTGGAGAAAGGGGAACCCTCTTACACTGTTGGTGGGAATGCACGTTGGTGCAGCCACTCTGGAGAACAGTGTGGAGATTCCTCAAGAAATTACAAATAGAGCTTCCCTACGACCCTGCAATTGCACTGCTGGGTATTTACCCCAAAGATACAGATGTAGTGAAAAGAAGAGCCATCTGTACCCCAATGTTTATAGCAGCAATGGCCACGGTCACCAAACTGTGGAAAGAATCAAGATGCCATTCAACGGACGATTGGAAAAGAAGATGTGGTCCATATACACGATCGAATATTATGCTTCCAACAGAAAGGATGAATACCCAACTTTTGTAACAACATGGACGGGACTGGAAGAGATTATGCTGAGTGAAATAATTCAAGCAGAGAGAGTCAACTATCACATGGTTTCACTTATTTGTGGAGCATAACAAAGAACATGGAGGACATGGGGAGATGGAGAGGAGAAGGGAGTTGAGGGACATTGGAAGGGGAGATGAACCAGGAGAGACTATGGACTCTGAAAAACAACCAGAGGGGTTTGAAGTGGGGGGGGGGGTGGGAGGTTGAGGAACCAGGTGGTGGATAATAGGGAGGGCACGTACTGCATGGATCACTGGGTGTTGTACAAAAACAATGAATACTCTTATGCTGAAAATAAATTTAAAAAATATTATTTTTCTCACCAATAAATATTGAATTGAATTAAATAATCCTTATGTATTTCAGCTGATTGTCTTATTAATAACCCTATTAAGCTACTTGATGTGTAATCTGTATTACTACATATTCTAACATTTTATTTAAGCTTTTATTCATCACATAAAAGCTACATGGTAATGACAACTTTTAAAATACACCACTGATCCTTGTTTCCTTTTTACTTTTTTTCTAAATTACATAAAGATAATTGGTTGGTTTCATTTGGTTTACATTATTTTGAAAGTTTTTTAGTGGCAAAGAATGCAGAAACATATCACTATGGACAGAGCTACACAACATACAGAACAGTCTTTTACATGTTCTCTCTCAGCAGTTCTCCCAATATTCTCATAGAATTATAGTTGCTCATGGTGCCACTAATCGGTGGCATGCCAAACATCTTTATTAGTAAAATTGTTTTGACTTTTACTCATTTTACTATATTTCTTGGCACTCCTGGGTATTTAAGAGACTGCTCCCTAGTTTTCTGTTTAAGTAAGAGTTATTAGAAAATAAATTAAAGCCCACTCTTGACCTTCAACTCTGAGTTTGATATATCAAAGATCAATTTCTAGAACAAAGCTTGGGGAGTCTGAACAAAAGAAATAGATTGAACAATACAAGTCATTCATCCAAGAAAAATTCAGGCAAGCCAGTGGTAGCTGGCACACCAGGGGCAACTTCCTCCATGAGACATGTCCATCTCTTCTCAGGGCCATCTACTTCGTCCACCTTATTTCCTAACACTATCCCAAAGGAAGAAAGCAAAATGCTTTAACTCACAAGACTGCCTTAACTCCACACTGTGAATTCACAAGACTGTTTGTTTACATGAACACATACACACACACACACACACACACACACACACTAATTTTTTGTTTTGTTTTCTGATTATAAAAGCAACACATTATCTTTTTGAGATTATATACCTACTAAATTTTAATGGAAACTAATCTATTACTGACTTTCTGGTATATGGATGTTTATGTATACTTGAAGGTACCATCATGCCCTTAACATTCTGGAGGAAATCTTCTTTGATCCCACACTAATATATACCTATCATAGAGGTATCTTTTGATATTTTTTCTCTACAAGTTTTCCATATTAAGTAGCATTCTCACCTTAAATGATGGCTTTCCAGGTGACCTCTAAAAGGCAGGGCAATGGAATCTTTGAAATAGACATCCTTAACCCAAAGCCAGATGTAACAGTGTATTCTCCCTATGTACTTGGTGATGAATTATTTGAACCATCAGTGCAACCCAGAACATTTAGAATATCATGCAACATTCTGACTGAAAGCAAAAGCACAGTGAAATTTTGTGTGTTAAGTTTTTCCATTTCAGGAGCCCTGAAGGCCTGACCTTCATTGTTCCTGAGCACAGATAGCCCTTAAATTGCCTTGGCAGCCTAGAAATATCTCCTGCTGAATACTTCCAAACTGTATCCTCTCTTTCAGCAAGTCAATGTTGCCATGTCCAGAATTCTAAAAAACTACTTTTAAAATGATTTTATTTATTTGTTTGACAGAGATAGAGACACACTGAGGGAAAGAACACAGCAGGGGGAGTGGAAGATGGAGAAGCAGACTTCCCACTGAGCAGGGAGCCTGATGCAGGACTCAATCTCAGGACCCTGGGATCATGACCTGAGCCAAAGTCATATGCTTAAGGACTGAGCCGCCCAGGTGCTCCCTAACAAACTATTAATAATGGTAAGGTATTACAAGAAATGAATTGGTGTAAATATGTATGGAATGTACAAAGTGCAATTAAAATTCCCGGGGAAAGAGTTGAGTGGGTTCAAATTTTAGAATGGATGCTTGTTAGGAGTTAAACTATAGGAGTGAAATTCAAAGGAAGAATAATAAACCAAATGCCTTTCAGTAATAATAAGTGTCTCTCTGAAGCAAAAAAAAAAAAATATATTTCACTATGATTTTATTTTTAAATGTTTATTTATTTATTTTGAGAGAGAGGGAGAGAGAGAGGGAGAGCACACAAGTGGGAAGGGCAGAGGGAGAAGGAGAGAGAACCTCAATCAGACATCAGACTCTACACCTAGCACAGAGCCTCCTATGGGGCTTGATTTCATGACACTGAGATCACAACCTGAGCCAAACTCAGGAGTTGAACATTCAACTGACTATGCCACTCAGGGACCACTATAATTTTAATTTTCTGAAATGTAACTCCAGGCCTCCATCATAGCTTCCAGGAATTTATATATTAATAGATAATACATATAAAATAACAAAACCCTGCCTTTTTAGACACATCCCCTGGGGATCAGAAAACAAGTCAGATGAAGGAAACTTTCATAAAGGAGGTAAACTAAGTGGGTCAAAATTGGGAAGCTCGTGGACAGCTGAATAACTGCCCAGGAAATAGGAAAAAAAAATCCTGAGGAAGTTTTTCCCCTATTAAGAGTGTCACCATCGTCTCAGGAATAATCATTATAATTACTTGCATCCTCAACCTGACAAATATCCAGGATGTATGTTAAAAACCAATAACTGGAAAAAACAAAAAACAAAAAACAAAAAAAATTAAAAAATAAACTAGGGGTGGTTCAAGATTTTGATCTGGAGAGAGGTTGAATTATGTTTTCACATGTCAATAAGCCATTTCCAACTATTCATCAGGCTAATTGTCCTTGCTGCTTATTTTACTAAATTATTTGAATAAAATTATTCATAATTTTAATGAATATATGTTTATTAGATATATTGAATTCAATTATTTTGAATACATCAGATGCATTATATTGAATATATACTCATTTAAAAAGTTCATTTCTTTTTCTTGTGCTTTTTAATATTCATATCTATTATTTAATACCCAGGCTATTGTCCAGAACAGGTTATTGTCCAGAACAGATTTGAATGATAATAATCATCATCTTTCTTCCTGATTTTAATGGGCAGCCTGGTAGTAGATGTTTAATTTTGTTAACAAAAATATTTTAAGGGGCGTCTGGGTGGTTCAGTGGGTTAAAGCCTCTGCCTTCGGCTCAGGTCATGATCCCAGAGTCCTGGGATCAAGCCCTGCATCAGGCTCTTAGCCTGCTTCCCTTCCCATCCTCTCTCTCTCTCTGTCTGCCTCTCTGCCTACTTGTGTTCTCTGTCAAATAAATAAAATCTTTAAAAATATTTTGATAGGAGTAACAATTCATCGTATAGGATGCACAAATATTCCTAAGGAAGGAATGCATAAATTTGTAATATATTTACCTTTCCATAGACAGTCTTAGCAAATATTTTGAACTTCAATTTCTTGATTAAAAAAAAAGTCCATAAACAAGGCACATCTAGGTACATAGGTAACAAGTGTTCTCAAATTTTTAAATGTATGTTGAAGCCCATCAAGATTTGACATCTTCAGGGGCGCCTGGGTGGCTCAGTGGATTAAGCCGCTGCCTTCGGCTCAGGTCATGATCTCAGGGTCCTGGGATCGAGCCCCACATCAGGCTCTCTGCTCCTCAGGGAGCCTGCTTCCTCCTCTCTCTCTGCCTGCCTCTCTGCCTACTTATGATCTCTCTCTCTCACTGTCAAATAAATAAAATAAAATCTTTAAAAAAAATCTTCTTTTTTTGATATCTGGGTCCCTGTATTTATCATGTTTGGCTGTCAAGTGGGCACACCGGGGAAGGTGTAAGGAGAGGAAAGAGACATAAGCTAACAGTCACCCTGGATTAACTTCAGTCTAAGTGTGCAATTACTTTTTCCTGATCTTGGAAAACTGGAACCAGTAACCACAAATTTGACAGCATCTTTTTTTTTTTTTAAATTCAACTGACGCTTCTTCAGTATTTATTTACAGAAAATTTAACATGTGATAACTATGTTATATTTTTTTCACATGTTAAAGCCATGTTTTATGATGCACAATTTCAAGATAATGGACTATTTACAGTCATTGAGTCAAGTTAATGCAATGGCTGTATTGAAGCAATAGAGAAACATGGAGACATGAAAATAAAAAAAAAAATCAATACCCTCAAGACTTTAAAAGGCTTTTTGAAACTGTAGAGTGTTCCAAAGAATCTTGTAGGTGGCTGTTTCATGATTGCATGGAAGAGATGATAGGGAACTTGACTGCCTATGTATTAGTTGGAACCATTGATTTATTTGGAAATTATGGCACAAATGGAAGAGAACTAAGTTTGAAAATCTTCCAGCCTTTCAACAGAAGATAACAGTTCTGGTTTTGAAGATTGGGCAGGTAATTTCTTCTGAAGGTGGTACCTTTAGTAAGCTGGAAAAAACCATGGCTGCTATTTTATTCACAAAATATAAAATGAATCCTTATTTTATAATAATGTATTAAACATTGAATAATGTTAACTTGTAGGCATTGAATTTCCTACATCTTATAAATCTTACTTAGTCTGCTACAAAGCTAAAGATAGAATTTAGTACACTTCAGAGCATAATATATATTTATTCTCCTAAAATAGGTTTATCTTATGTTTTGAAAGCATGAATATATGGAAAGTGAACCTTGCTATCCAGGACACAGACATCGATATCTAGGCAGTAAAGGGATTATGTTGCCTTGTTACTTTAAGTGGATCCAAACACTGGAAGCACCAACATCAGCATCAACTAGGGATTTTGGAAAAGCAGAATCTCAAGACATATTCTGATCTGCTAAGCAGAAAGCTCCCATTTGAATAATCAACACATTAAAATATGATACTCTTTCACCTATATGATTATGTGGTATGATATTATTAGGAAAACCTAAATAAAAATTACATTTACATGCAAAACAACATAATATGGAGTATGCATAAACCTACTGACAGATGTATTCTGTCAGATGTGTTAGTTGGTTCCAAGGGAATATGTGTTAGTTGGTTCCAAGGGGAATATTTGCAGCAAGAGAGCTTGGCACATTCTTCAGTAGTATAAACAAAGTATATTACTCTTACCAGAGATGGTGGCTGGGGAATATTTGAACAAATCTGCAAAAGGCCCATCATTTCCCATATCTCCTTTATCACTCAAATTCGGGAGCTACTCAACATAAAAGAAATCTTATCAACACTTGAGTTCCATAGCTCCTTTATGATCTTTCCTTGAATACAAAGTATGCCAGCTCCTTCAGGTTGACAACAAAGAATCTCCTGAAATCTGACCCTTATGTTTTCTGAAATGAAGTCAAACTCTTTCCTTAACATATGATGATATATATATATCATGATAATATATATATATAACTGCATACTGCTCACATTATTACGAATTAAGTAATAGTTATATATACAATTAAAATGACTAGCTTTTAAATAAAATAATAACATGTCACTATCTTATAAATGATATGAAATAAGCAAAAAGATAAGCTAACATCAAGTTCTCAAAGTTTTTTTTTGATTTAGACTTATTTTTATTTATTTTTTTAATTTTTTTAAAAGATTTTATTTGTTTATTTGGCAGAGAGAGATCACAAGTTGGTAGAGAGGCAGGCAGAGAGAGAGAGAGAGAGAGAGAGGGAAGCAGGCTCCCTGCTGAGCAGAGAGCCCGATGCGGGACTCGATCCCAGGACCCTGAGATCATGACCTGAGCCGAAGGCAGCGGCTTAACCCACTGAGCCACCCAGGTGCCCCATTTTAGACTTATTTTTAAAATAATAAACTGGTGATGTTAAATATCCACTAATTCAACAATTAAGTATATATCATCTATTTCTTGTTAGACATTGAGCTAGCTTTGAGAAAATAAAATAAAATAAAATTTTAATGTTGAGAGTTTACAGAACAAATGTATGCTTCAGAGTGGGTATTTTCCTCAAAGCAGGTCATGCTGGGAAAACAATAAAATACTGGAAAATTATAATTTTAATCAACAGAAACAATATTTTATACTTTTACTTAAGGAAGCTTAGAGATGAATCAACAAACAAACATGCCCAATCTTTACAGGCTATATAAATGGTGCTGAATTCCAGGAAGGAGATGAGCAGATGGGTAAGTTACACATCAGAATCACTTGAATCAACAATGGGAATGATGGATGATTGGATCCAAAAAGGAATATACATGACTCTGCCTTTGTAAATGTTTTACCTTAAAAAATTATATATGTGTATGTATGTATATATATCACATTTATAACATTCTACCTCAGGCACCCTGAAGTAGAACATTTAAGCAATCCAAAGAACTAAAACTTTTGAACTACTAGAGAAATATGTGATCTTATTAAATTTTTAAAAGAGCTTCATTAAAGAATAACTGATACTCCAAGACATCCTGCACATTTAATTTATAGAATTTGATACACTTGGTCGTATGCCAAAGCCCATGATATCATCACTGTAATTAAGATAATAAACATATCCATAAGCTCCAAGAGTTTTCTGATGTCCCCTTTTGTCCCCAGTAGTACTTGTGATCTATCATGTCAACAGAAATATAAATGCACAGTAGTGCACTCTTAGCTGTTGTACGGCCAATCTCTAGAATTTATTCTCCTTATATAATGAAAATGTTACAGATCATTAAACTATTTAGATCATGGAGATTTCTTAAACTGTTTAAACTGTAACTTTCTTACCCTTAAAATGGAAGCAGTACAATTAATCCATAGAGAGAATTAAAGATAAAATAACTTATGCAAACTCTTCAGTCCAGTGAGGAGGAGAACAAGTAATGCTGCTTGAGTTATAATTTATGCACTCTCCGGTGATTTCTCTACACCCTCTGATGAAACCGGGAAATTGAGCAAGGAACTCCAGGATGAGGTCAATGTTTAGCTATGTGGCATTGAGATGAATGATCAAGATGAGCATTTAACAGCATTTAACATTCTGTCATCAGTGCTATCCCATTTTAAGGGACTCATACTGCAGCAACCTGTGATAATGGCTTCTGGAAGAGTGCTGATTTCTAGCATCATGATGAGAGCTGGAGAGTGATGGCTTTAGGGATAGGTGTGACTGCCAATTACATCAGGCTGATGATTTGGGGAAAATAAACAAACAAGAAAAATATACTGAACATCTGAAACCAAATTGGGGGTGTTAGAGATTGTTTAGGCAAAACAAGACAAAAAACAAACAACAACAACAACAACAAAACATAAATGGTGGCAAGTTTTAAGAATGATTTTCAGAGTAAAAAAGATGATCAGATATAGCTGGAAGGCTGCCTATTTCAAGTTCTAGAAAACACCACTTTGAGCAAATGAGAGGATCTCTGGCATAATTAACAGTAATAATAATGATATACCAGGTCTGAATGCTACTGTCCCTTCGATATCACTGCAAAAGTCCACTAGTAATAACAATTTCCTCTGCAAGTATAATAACATTTCTTCAAAAAGTGTAAAAATAACATTGCTTATTAATGAATTTGGCTTAAAATTAACAACTCTAAAAGTTCAGATGTAAGTGTTGGGCTCTAGATTTTAATTCACTCATGCTTGGATATATAACTCAATTTACAACATGATTTTTCCCTTAACCAATTTGGAGAGAAAAGGCCAGAAAACAATGAGGGGACCTAAGCACTGAGGTTTAGATTAATTGTTAAAACAAAACATCATCAACAACAAAACAGGCTAAAGATTATATCTACTTTTGTAATGTTTTTCTATCTTATTTTGCATTTAAAAACACTATTTTTAGACTAGCTTTGCTCATAACAATATCAACATGCACCTTTCCAAATTAACCTCCTGCACCACAATGATACTTTTTTTTTTTGTAAAGATCAACCTACACTGAAACATCATCATCACTAATGTACATATTAACATTATGATTCACTCTTGGTGTTGCATATTCTATGGATTTGACAAGTGTATGACATGTAGACAGTATGGTATTATACAGAGTAGTTTCATAGTTTCTAAGAATCCTCTGTGCTCTACCAATCTATCACTCCAAAGAAATCCCCTGGCAACAACTGAAATTTTTCTACCTCTACAGATTTGCCTTATCCAGAATTCACATAGTTGTGATTATAAAGTTTGAAACGTTTTAAGACTGAGTTACTTCACGTATCAATAAACATGGAAGATTCATCCATGTTTTTTTCATTGCTTGATAGCTCAATTCTTTTTAGGCTCGAATAGTATCCTTTTGCCAAAATATACCACAATTTATCCATTCATCTACTGAAGAGTATCTTGCTTACTTCCATGTTTTGGCAAGTAGGAATAAAGTTGCTAAAGATATCTATGGATAGGTTTTATTTGAACATAAGTTTTCAATCCCTTTGAGTAAATGCCAGGGAATATGATTATTGGATTGTATACTAAACATATATTTAGGTGTTGTTTGTTGCTGTTGTTGTTGTTTTAATAAACCATCAGGATGTTTTCCAAAGCTGTTACCCCATTTTGCATTTCTTGAACAATGAATGAGAGTTCCTGTTGATCTATATACTCACCAGCATTTGGTGGTGTCATTATTCTGAATTTTGACCATGCTAGTAAATGTGTAGTGGTATTCCATTGTTTATATGTGCATTTCCTGATGACAAAAGATGTGAAAGCTCTTTCAATATGCTTAATTGCTATCCATGTATCTTTTCCGGTGAGGGGTTTTTTAAGTTCCTTGGTTCATTCTATAATTTGATTTTTTAGAGTTGACTTAACATTTATTTGTATATTTTGGATAACAATCCTTTTTTAGACATGTCTTTTCCAAATATTTTCTCCCAGTCTCTGTTATTAGTTTATTCATGTTACTATAATAAATATACCATAGCCTGGATGGCTTATGCAATAAATATTAATTTGTCACATTTTGGGAAGTTGAAAAGTCCAAGATCAAGAAGTTGGCAGATTTAGTTCCTGGTGAGGGCTCCTGAATTTTTTGTTTGTTGTTTGTTGTTTTGTTTTGTTTTTGTTATGTTATAAAAATTCTAATCCCATTAATAATGATTCTATTCTCATGACCTCAGCACTTCCCAAAGGCTCCATCTCTGAACAATATCACATTAGAGATTAGTTTTTAACATATGAATTTTAGGGGGAGACAAATATTCACTCCATAGCCCTTATCTTGTCACTTTCTTGACTGTTTCTTTCACAGAACAACAACAACAGAAAAATAATTGAGGGAAGCTTGTCAATTTTTTGTAATAGATCAAGCCTTTGCACTGAAAAATGATAACCATCTCAGGATCATCTAGATTATCTCCAATGGTATCTTCCAGGAAGTTTATAGTTTTCTGTTTTATATATAGGTCCATGATCCATCTTGAGTTCAGTTTTTTGTAAATGATATAAGCTCTATGTTTGGATTTCTTTTGTTTTGATTTGATTTGTTTTGTTTTGTTTCTGGCATGTTGTTGTCCAAAGGTCCCAGATCCACTTGTTGAAAAGACTATCTTTTTTCATTGTATTGTTTTTACTCCTTTGTTAAAAATTTGATCATGTTTATGTAGGTCTATTTCTGGGTACCATATTCTGTGCCTTGACCTATTTGCCAAATATTTTACTGTACTATGATAATTATGGTAGCTTTACATTAAGTCTTGAAGTCTGTTTCAGTCTTGCATTTTTTTTTCAACTTCTTGCAATATTATTTTGGGTTTTCTAGGTCTTTGTCTCTCTAATAAAATTTAGAACCAGCTGGTCAATACCCATAAAGTAATTTGCTTGAATATTGGCAAGGGTTAATTTGAATCTATAGATCAATTTGGAAAAAGAAAAAAAAAAACTGACAGCATGATGTTATTGAATCTTCCTATCTATAGATATGAAATATCCTTAAACTTATGCAGTTATTTGAATTTACCCATCATAGTTTTGTACTTTTTCTCCTATAGATCTAGCACACATTTTGTTATATTTATCCCTAAGCAATTAATATTGGGAGTGTTAATGTAAATTGCATATATTTTTAAAATTCAAACCCACTTGTTTATTTTTGTATAAAGGAAAGTGACTTGCTTTGTTTACCATAATGTATCCTGCTATCTTTTTACAACTTAATAGCAGTATGAATCTTATGTTCATTCTTTCAGATTTTCCACAATTATGATCATGTCAAAACAAAGACAACTCTATTCTTCCTTCCTACTCTGTAATATGTCAAATTTTCTTTCCCTATCTTATTGCATTAAATAAAACTTCCAGTATGATGTTGAAAAGCAGTGGTGAGACAGGTTACACTTGCCCCCTTCTTTTTTTTTTAAACGTAATGGAAAAACATTAAATTTCACAACTATGATTTTAGGTTCTTATAGATATTCTTTTTTTTAAGGTTTTTATTATTATTTCATTGAGAGAGAGAGAGAGAGCACAAGCAAGGAAGAGGCAGAGGGAAAGAGAAAGGAAGAAACAGACTCTACCAAGAAGGGAGCCTAATGTGTGGCTCAATCCCAGGACTCTGGTATCTTGACCTGAGCTGAAGCCAGAGGCTTAAACAATTGAGCCACCCAGGTTCCCCATAGATATTCTTTATTAACTCGAGGAAGATTCTTTTTCCTTCCTTCCTTCCTTTGTTCCTTCCTTTCCTTCCTCCTTCTTTCTTCTCTTCCTTCCCTATTTTCCTTCTTTTCTCTTTCTTTCTTCCTTCCTTCCTTCTTTCCTTTATTTCTTTCTTCTTTTTTCAAGAAGTGGTGTGAGAGGTCACCTTTGCCATTTTTTTTTTAAATCTTAATTGGAAAACATCAAATTTCACATCACTGAGTATGATTTTAGATGCAGGTTTTTGTAGATAATCGTTATTAATTGAGGAAGACTTTTCTACCTTCCTTCCTTTCTTTCTTTTTTTAAATTATAAGAGAGGCTCTTGGTATAAATGACATTTCAAAGAATTGTAGTATGTATCCATGCAGATATGAGAAATAGCAGAGAGCTGAAAATATTCCATAGCTTTCTAACTGAATATTTGGTCAGAGGGGAAAATGAGCAATGAAAAAATATATAGCATGCCCACATATACACAAACTTACCTGTATTAAGATAAACTTACTTACCTAAATGACATAAATAATAAAATTTCAATATGCATTGTTACTTGTCATGCCCGCACGACAACTGGCCAAGGAAAAGAAAGGGAGAGAAGAGTGGAGAAGGAGGGGGAGTCCCGGGAGGTAGGGGAATGCGAGAGGCACACGAGGGACACCAGCCTGGTTGGCACAAGTGACAAAGTTCTTTATTAAGTACAAAGTCTTATATTCTCTGTTTCATAAGCGATTACCTCAGCATATTTGCACACAGATGAGACATGTCTCAAGTGCAGGATGTGCTAGTCATAATATAGATAATGCAGCTGCAGAGCAAACCATTAGATTTGCTTTCAGAATGGCATGGGTCGGAATGACATGGGAGAACAATCTCAAGGCAAACAACAAATAATCTCAAGGTAAACAACAGAGCTTCTACAAGCCCAGGGGGTTAGTCACGAGTTTTCTCCGACCGAGGAACAGGGAGCCTTTGCTACCACCTGCTCAACTTGCTCTAGGAGGACCGCTCACAACAGTTACTTTTTCAGGAATTTAAAATTAACTTCAAATGTAACTCTAAATTCATTTATCAACACATGCCAAATGCTAGCCAAGTAGAGAATTTTCCATCTGTCTGTGAGAAAGAAAGGGCAAAAAAATAGTGTAGAATTTGAAGATACAAAAGAGATATTGTAGACACAATTGGCTCCAGACAAGAAGTTTTCATAAAAAAAAAAAAATACCAGATATGTTAACAGTGTGCTTCAGTGTAAATATAGAATAAAATATCTCTTTTGGAATAAAATGTATTAAGCATAGCAATAGTAAAAACAATATCTTCTGAACTCTCGTTTCAGTACCCAGTGCTCAAGCTTAACATAAATGGACTGGAATACCATGAAATTATTTCAAAAAGCACCCCCCAACATACACACCACATGCATGCATGCATGTGTGTACACACACACACACACACACACACACTTACGTGAACCTCAGAAGCTGGCATCAGCATGTTCTGCCCTTAAATGAATCTCATCCTACAATGTTAGAAAATGGCTAATCACAGAAGCTGCCATGGCCCGCATGACAAATCGACCAGGAAATGCAAGGGTAAGAGGATGGTGAAAATAAATTAAAGAGACAAAGAGATGGGGGCAGGAGGAGCATAGGGGATTATTTCCACCAATGCCGAGTTTATTCAAGGCAGCAAGGCATTATATAGCCAACAATAACTGCTTTTAACTGATTACAAAAGAATTTAGTACATGCACAAAAAACCCTCCAGACTTCCCCATTATCTACTTCACACAGTCTAAATGCAGACTCTCCAAGGCCAGTGGTCTCTGTCTTCAGATAATTCCTTAACCAGCTGCACTGACTCCAAAGCAACTCAAAACATATAAGAAGTAACAACAAACCTGAGTGTGATTCATAAGCTGTGCTGGAACAGCAAGGACCAGTTATGAATTTATGACCCCAACCAAATTGCTCTCATCTAACAAGTAAACATGTGGGAAATCGCGTAGGCGAGCGCACAACACATAGCACAGACCCTTTCTCAGTGCTACTCAACTTTTCCATCCTAAACCTTTTGTTAGGCTATTTGGACTTTAAAGGAGACACAAGTCTGGGCCTGGTTTGGTCCTCATCCCAAGCCTTATCGCGGCCTCCCACAAGAAGCCTATTAATAAATGTGTCTTTACAGTATATCTATCTTCTGTAACAATTTGAATATCATAATTTAATAAAAACAAAATAATTATTCTTTTTTTTAAGATTTTATTTATTTATTTGACAGAGAGAGAGATCATAAGTAGGCTGAGAGGCAGGCAGAGAGAGAGAGGGAGAAGAAGGCTCCATGCTGAGCAAAGAGCCTGATGCGGGGCCTGATCCCAGGACCCTGAGATTGTGACCTGAGGTGAAGGCAGAGGTTTAACCCACTCAGTCACCCAGGCACCCCAATAATTATTTTAATTATTATAAAGTTTGAAAAGAGAACTTAAATGTGCATACAAAGAACAAGGGAACAAGTAAATAAATTTTAATTTTTCTGCACATAAAATTTTAGGTATGAAATATATAAAAACTGATAGAATTATGAAGATCACAATATAAATAGGTAGTAAAATAAACAAAAAACTGTAGAATTTTTTAAAATATTTTATTTATTTATTTGACAGACACAGATCACAAGTAGGCAGAGAAGCAGGCAGAGAGAGAGAGGAGGAAACAGGCTCCTGCAGGGCTTGATCCCAGAACCCTGGGATCATGACCTGAGCTGAAGGCAGAGGCTTTAACCCACTGAGCCACCCAGGCACCCTGAAACTGTAGAATTTACAGATAGAAAAATAAACATAAAAAGTGAATTGAATTATTAAAATATTTTATATTTAGTAAATAAACTTATAGTAAAAATCCTAATCACTTCACATCTGTCAGATTGGCTGTTATCAAAAGAGAAAAAACAGTTTTTGGGAGACAAGATGGCAGAGAAGTAGGAGACGCTATTTCAACTGGTCCCCTAAAGTGAGCTGATTATCTACCAAAGAACTCTGATCACCCATGAAATCAGCCTTATATTAGAATTATACATTTCAGGATCAAAGGGTGAGGGAGCCACCAGAAGCAACCCATTGGAAAATAATATCCCAATACGAGAATGTCCTGTGATGGGGGAACAGCATCAACTTGGAATCTGGTTGAAAGAACTCAAAAAGAGCAGAAGGACAATCTGACGGTTTTGAAGGGGTGGGGAGTGGGAGGTTAGGGGAGCCAGGTGGTGGGCATTATGGAGGGCATGTATGGCATGGAGCACTGGGTGTGGTGCATAAACAATGAATTCTGTTATGCTGAAAAGAAATTTAAAAAAAGAAAAAAAAAACCAAACAACTCCCCAACAAAAACATATGCACCTGGGGGGGGGAGAAAAAAAGGAGGAAGATCTTAAGGAAAAATTGGTGGAATCAGGTGGTTAGTGACAGGGACTTAAGCCCATAGACCCAGGGCAGCCACCACAGGCACTGTGCCAGAGAGAGTATGGCAAAGAAGCCAGACATTGGTCCCTGAGCCACCGGCACAGATGTGAGAGATTCTGGGTGATGACTCTTGTGAGACAGTCTGGTGTGGATACCAGCCAGTGTTCTCTAGAACCACAGCCTTTTGCACTGTGTATGCGCACTGTGAAACCAGGGTCTGAGTCTCGCTCCACCCCCTCCCTTGAGAGAGGTCCTTGTAGGAGCTTGCCAGTGCTATCTAGGACCAGGAGATTCTGAACATTCCCAGCATGAGTCAGCATGAAAATCTCAGTGTACTATCTCTGGTTGGGACCTCTCTGGCAGTCTGGACCTGCCCAGACAGCCTTGGCAAAGGCAGCCACTGGAAGCCAGCTCTGGACTTCTATTTCTCCTGGTTTTGGGTACAAGCAGGAGTTCCTGCAACTCCTGAGACCATGATTAAGGACATGCTCTGCCAGTGGCAGAGGGGGAATTTATGTGTTCTGGAGCACCAGAGGGGAACAGGCTGAGGCTTCTCTCTGAGACAGAGGTATAGGTGCAGTTTGCTTTCCTCTAAACCTCCAAAGAACCTCCAAAACCCAAAGAGGAGAAAAAAAAAAAGAAAAAGCTCAGAGAACAAAATCCTGAAAAAACAGTTTCATCAGAGCCTAGCCCCTTGATGGGAGCAGGAGAACTCATCTCTAGCAAGACCACCTGAAAAACCATGGGGCATGATCCCCACCCCTCCAGAAAGCCAGCTCAAAACAACAACAACAACAACAACAACCAATCAAACATACAAGCAAACAAACAAAAAACACAAGAGGACAACCACCACTACTTCACACACAAAACATTTATTTTTAATTTATTCCCATTATTCTCAATATTTCCAACTTTTTATATAATTTTTAAACAACTTACAATCACATGAGATGTTCAGTACAACATATTACTTGAACCTTTTTGATACATATACCTGTGTTTTACTTTTGCTTTTCTATTTTTTTATTTTTGTTTTTTTAATATTCATATAGAGATAAGCTTCAAGATAATCCCCTTTCCCCAGGCAATGCTATCCCTATATATAAACAAGTTTTAATCCCCCTTTATCTCAGAAAATTTGAGTACATTAACAAAGATACCAAGATACATCCAGGAAGAATAAAAATAAACTTCCTTGCCCACACAGAGAATTTATAACCACCCCTCCCATCTTTTTCCTCTGTCAGAGTTTCTGTATATTTCATTTTGTTCTGGTAGTATACAAATCTTATGGTAGGGTTTAATTTTGGTTGGGTTTTTAAATTTATTTATTTTTCTTGTCATCTACTATGGACAGTCTTTTGTTTGTCTACTTTATAAATCATACCTTTGGGGCCCATTCAGGCTGGGTATTCTCTTTTCTTTTCTTTTTTTTTTTTTTTTATTTCCTGTCTCTATGTCTCTCTCTCTCTCTCTTTTTTTTTTTTTTTTTTTTTTTTACTTTCTTTCTTTCATTTTGGTGGGGACTCCCGATTGCTCAGAATCTATCCAGGGTTCACTTGCCTGAACCATGGTTGATACATGCAGCTACACATCCATTCATCCATCTGTCAACAAAATGTCTAGGAGGAGGAATGTCCAACAGAGGAAAAATTCAGAGACTGGGCCTTCTCCATCAGAGCTATTGGACATGGACATAAACAGTATGTTGGAAAGGGAATTACAGGTAACAATTATCCAGGCAATAGCTAGGTTGGAAAGAGCCTTTGATGACAAAATGGAATTGATTAGGGCAGAACTGAAATACACCAGGGAAGATGTTAACAATCCTCTCACTGAGCTCCAATCTAATCTAAATTTTCTAACACCTAGGGTAACTGTGGCAAAAGATATAATTAGTGATCTAGAGGACAAACTGATAGAGAAAAGGGATCAGGAGGAAGCCTGGAACAAATAGCTTAGAAGCCACGAAAGCAGAATTAGGGAAATACATGATGCCATGAAACATTCCAACGTCAGAATTATTGGAATCCCTGAGGGGGAGGAGAAAGAAAGAAGACTAGAGGATATAGTTGAAAAAATTCTCCATGAAAATTCTCCCAACCTGGTGAATGGAACTAGTGTTCATGTACTAGAGGCAGAAAGATCTGCCCCCAAGATCATAGAATCTAGAAAGACCTCAAGACACCTGATTGTGAAAATGATGAATCAAAATTTTAGACAAGAGCACTTAAAAGCAGCTAGGGAGAAGAGATTACTTTTGTACAGAGGAAAGCCCATCAGAATACCATTACACCTGTCCACAGAGACCTGGCAAGCCAGAAAGAGCTGGCAGGATGTATTCAGGGCATTAATGAGAAGAACATGCAGCCAAGAATACTTTATCCAGAAAGACTGACATTTAAAATGGATGGAGAGATAAAGAGCTTCCAAGACTGGCAAGATTTAAAAGAGTATTTGACCACCAAGCTACAAGAAATATTAAGGGGGGGGGGGTGGCTTCTATAAAAGAGGAAAAGCACAAAGAATATAATTGAAGAGAAATTTATGGAGAAAATCTATAGAGACAAAGACTTCATAGGTAACACGAGGTCAATAAAAACGTGTCTCTCAAAAATCACTGTCAATGTGAATGGCCTAAATGCACCCATAAAACAGTACAGGGCTGTAGAATGGGTAATATGACAGGACCCATCCATATGTTGTATACAGGAGGCCTAGTGTGAACCAAAGGATACATCCAGACTGAAAGTGAAGAGGAGAAACATCATCACGCCAATGGGCCTCAAAAGAAGGCTGGGGTAGCAATTCTCATATCAGATAAATTAGACTTTAGACTAAGAACTGTAGTCAGAGATACAAAAGGACACAACATAATTCTTAAAGTGACTATCCACCAAGAAGCTCTAACAACTGCAAATATTTATGCCCCCAGTATGGGAGCAGCCAATTACAAAAGAAAACTCTTAATCAAGATAAAGAGTCATATTGATATGAATACATTAATAGTAGGAGATCTTAACATGCCACTCTCAGTAATAGACAGATCATCGAAGCAGAAAATCAATAAAGAAACAGAGCATTGCTGGCATGGTACTGGCATAAAAACAGACACATAGACCAGTGGAACAGAGTAGAGAAAATAGATATGGACACTCAACTCTATGGTCAAATAATCTTCGACAAAGCAGGAAAAAATATACAGTGGAAAAAAGACAGTCTCTTCAATAAATGGTGCTGGGAAAATAGGACAGCTAAGTGTAGAAAAATGAAACTCAACCATTCTCTTACACCATACACAAAGATAAACTCAAAATGGCTAAAAGACCTCAACGTGAGGCAGGGATCCATCAGAATCCTAGAGGAAAACATAAGCAGTAACATCTTTGACATCAGCCACAGCAACTTCTTTCAAGATATGTCTCAAAGACAAAGGAAACAAAAGTGAAAATGAATTTTTGGGACTCCATCAAGATCAAAAGCTTCTGCACAGCAAAGGAAACATCAACCAAACAGAGGCAACCCACGGAATGGGAGAAGATATTTGCAAATGACAGTACAGACAAAAGGCTGATATCCAGGATCTATAAAGAACTACTCAAACTCAAACTCAACACACACAAAACAGATAATTATGTAAAAAAATGGGCAGTAGACATGAACATACACTTCTCCAATGAAGACATACAAAAGGCTAACAGACAGATGAAAAAATATTCATTATCAGGGAGATTCAAATCAAAATCACATTGAGATACCACTTTATACCAGTTAGAATGGCCAAAATCAACAAGACCATTAAAAACGGGTGTTGGGGGGCACCTGAGTGGCTCAGTGGTTTAAACCTCTGTCTTCGGCTCAGGTCATGATCTCAGGGTCCTGGGATCGAGACCCACATCGGGCTCTCTGCTCAGTGGGGAGCCTGTTTCTCCCTCTCTCTCTGCCTGCCTCTCTGCCTACTTGTGACCTCTCTCTGTGTCAAATAAATAAATTAAATATTAAAAAAAAAAAAACGGGTGTTGGAGAGGTTGTGGAGAAAGGGGAACCCTCTTACACTGTTTGTAGGAATGCAAGTTGTTGCAACCACTTTGGAAAACAGTGTGGTCATTCCTTAAGAAATTAAAAATAGAGCTTCCCTATGACCTTGCAATTGCACTACTGGGTATTTATCCAAAAAATACAGATGTAGTGAAAATAAATGCCATCTGTACCCCAATGTTCATAGCACCAATGGCTACAGTCAACAAACTGTGGAAAGAACTGAGATGCCCTTCAGTGGACGAGTGGATAAGGAGGATGTGGTCCATACATCCAATGGAGTATTATGCCTCCATCAGAAAGGATGTATCCATGCATCAGCACAGACAGGACTGGAAGAGATTATGCTGAGTGAAATATGCTAAGCATAAGAAATAAATTGGAGGACGTGGGGAGAGGGAGAGGAGATGAGAGTTGGTGGAAGTTGGATGGGGAGATGAACCATGAGAGACTATAGACTCTGAAAAACAATCTGAGGGTTTTGGAGGGGCAGGAGTTGGGACGTTGGGTGTGCCTGGTTGTGGGTGTTATGGAGGGCGTGTACTGCATGGATCCCTGGGTGTGGTACATAAATAATGAATTCTGGAACAGTGAAAAGAAATTAAAAAATAAATAAAAATTTAAAAATAACACAAAAAATAACAAGTGTTGGCAAGGTTATGGAGAACAGAGAACTCTTATTCACTGTTGGGGATAATAATTCGTGCATCCATTATGGAAAACATCTAAGGTTAATGAAATATTTTAATATCTTATTTTATGTTCATTTTATCTTATTTGTTATATATGTTTGTCATTTTCTGCTTTGTGGGAGCTCTAGGGAATTCAATATAAGTTTTAAACTATTAATCTATATATTCATGTATAGATATTAATATTCCATATGTAATGTATATGTTCCTATTTACTTTCTTAACCTTTGTGCTAATCTTGTAATATAATAAAATTTTACATATTTTATAAAATCCACATTACTATTTTTGTTTAAATGTTAACATTAAAAGAGGAATCAGATTGTTCTGAAAATATTTTCTTCCTCTCTATATACGTTGTCCTCAGTTTTGAATGTTTTTAAGGTTCTTTATTTAACATAACCTTTAGCAACATATGATAGAGTGTTGAATTGGGTGTGTTGTCGTGGCCGGCATGACAAATCTACCAGGAAACGTGAGGGTAAGAGGATGGTGAAAAGAAGTTAAAGAGACAAAGAGATGGGGGCAGGAGGGACAATGAGGAGGATGTCCAACAGTGCTGAGTTTACTAGGGGCATTATAGCCATATATATAGTAGTTATACAATAAGAGAAGCAATACACCCATGTCTAGATAAACAACCACAAATTCCCGTAATCAGTTCCCCACATCTCCCCCTTCCTTTTTAAATAAGTCAAGCATATGTATTTGTGCTTGAGTATTTAGTCATTGCTGTCCTGCATGAAATGAGGAAATAGCCCAGTCAACAAGCAGAATAGCAAGTATCACAGAGATTATTACAAAGATCCAAAAGGAATATTTCATTACATTGCCTGGATTGAATCCCTGAAGACCTCCTAAAATTTTTGCCACTACACTAGCAGGATTTTTCTAGTTCTAGTTGTGCATGTCCTATCTTAGTTATTTCCTTTTGCAATTCAGCAAGATCCAGGCTTACATTATTGTGAAACCATACCCCCTGTAATGATGCTTAACTGCATCCCAAGAATAATTGGAGGCTTTAAGGGGAGTAACACATATATGCTGAAATCCTCCATGGCAAGTCAAAGACAATTGTGTCCTTAAGGCAGATAACTGTCCCCCCAAATATTCAACAGCTTCCTCCAGGCCTTCTAATGGACTTAAAATTTTTTCGTCTATGTGCTCTTGGTTGGCCAATGCAAGTGAAATGTTTTTAGCTAGAGAATTAACATGTGTAGCAGTTTGTACAGATTGTGAGAGAGCTACAGCAGAGATGGTAGCAGTAGCAATCAAAAAGACTAATACAGTTATTTCAGCTATCAACAACCCTAAGAAGCGTTTAACCCTGTTGATTTGTTTTTGTAACTCTATAGCTAATTGGTACTTGTAATTAGCATACCAGGGATCCTCAGCCTCCACTGGTAATAGCACATAGGGAGGTTGCATAACCAGAAAAATCATAACAGGGGAGTCCCCCAAAATCGGAGAAGTAAGAAGTAGACAATTAGTTAGTACACATCCATAACATTCAATTTGATAGATAGGAAAACATCCCTTGGATCCCTCATAAACCTGTGGATAAACAGTACCAGGGCCCACAATTAGGAGAAAAGGATGAGGGACACAAGCCTTAATGGAAATATCCACCCGAGCAGCTTGCTCAAGATTATGATCCCCTATCTTAACAGAAATTGGGCCCAAATCTGTCACTGACTTCCATAGTTCAGAATGGACCATGCTTTTTGTGGTGAAAAGTCCTCCGGGGATAGTCACATTGTGAAACTGTAGACGAGGTGTATGAGGTCCTCCTGGACGAAGGCTGTGTCTCCGGAATGAATACTTAGGCTTCTTTGACCAGTCAGTGATAGTGAACCCAGGGATTCTGGGGGCATTATAAGCCGTGGCACCTCTTGTATCCATTCACTCCATATAGGACCAAAAAGGAGGCAGATGTCAACTTCACCTCCACTGATTTCTCGTATTCAAGGCCAGCATCTCCATGCATTGTTGTAGGGGGGAGGAGTCAGCACCACCTTTCTGGGAGCCAGCGCGGGGTATCCTCATCCTGTGGAAAAATACAAACAAAACCTCGCCCTATACAGAGTACTGGATCTGGGCCTTTCCATACTCCGATCAGGGGATCCTTCCACCGGGCGTATGGAAGTGGAGAAAAGTCAGGATGCCAAAATCGCTCGGCAGCTGTCCGGCCTATATCATCAACATTCAAAAAAATTTAAAACATAATGTTAAATTTAAAGCATATGTGGGGAGTATTTCACTTTTCCCTGTAGTATCTCCCCCTCTTTTAATTTTTTAAGATAGGATTTAAGGGTGCTGTTTGCACACTCCACAATAGCTTGGCCTTGGGAATTATATGGAATGCCTGTGGAGTGTGCTATCTGAAAAATGGCACAAAAGGTTTGAAAAGCTTGGGATGTATAAGCAGACCCATTATCTGTTTTGATTGCCTTTGGCGTGCCTAGGATGGCAAATGCTGAAAGTAAATGATTTTGAACATCAGTAAAAGATTCTCCAGAATGTGCGGTAGCATGTATAAATCCAGAAAAGGTATCAATAGAAACATGCAGGTATTTAAGTTTTCCAAACGGGAGAAAGATAGTTACATCCATTTGCCATAAATGATTAGGCATTAGGCCTCGAGGATTTACAGTGTAAGTTGGCTGAGGATGATGAATAGGGCAAGTAGAACAATTTTTAACTATTTGCCGAGCTTCTTCCCTGGTCAACCGGAATTGCTTGCACAGGGCAGCTGCATTTTGGTGAAATCGGGCATGACTTTGAGTCGCTTGATCAAGTTTAGTGATCATTGCTAATTGTATATGGGTTAAATCGTCCGCAGTAGCATTGCCTTCAGCTAAGGGCCCGGGCAGATTAGTATGTTCACGGATGTGTGAAATATATATGGGATTAGTTCTCTTATTTAATAATTGTTGAATATTTGTGAAGAGGTAAAGAAGCTCTTCATCATTAGTAAGGATATAAGCAGTAGGCAACACTGGGACAGCACGTGCCATGTAATGACTGTCACTATATAAATTACATGGTTCAGGAAAATTTTCCAGGGCCAGCAGTTCTGCTTTTCACTCAGCCCTCTGAACTGACACAGTAGCATAGAATGCTTGAAAGGACTCATGACCAGAGCGGGAAGATTTATGAATGCCAATATGCCCCCTTTTATCTGCATCCACGAAGACATTGATAGCAAAAGCGAGGGGAAGTGTCTGAACAGGATTATTCACCATTGTAGGGGTAGTGGAAAGAAATTGTAATAATTTATCCGCCGGCAAGTGATACTTGAGTTTCCCTGGATAATTAGAGAGAGCTATTTGCCAGTCAAGATTAAAGCTACATAATGTTTGCACACGCTCAGTAGTTAGCATTGGTAGGACCAAGAATTCAGGTTCCTTACCTGTAATATGAATAATCCTCTGATGACCCCGGGTAATCAATTGTGTTAATAACTCTACCTGCCCAGTGATGACATGTAGTTGGTGTAAAGCTAAGTGAATCCACTCCAAAGGCGCATGAACTTGCCATATAACTGCTAAAGGTAGCCTGGATGACATTAATAGGACTAGATATATTGGCATGGCAGGATCATACTGACAGAGCTGTGCTTGTGATAGTTTATCATTAACTAGTTGTAACGCTGCTTTAGCACTCTCATTCAAAGTTCAAGGAGAGGATGGGGATCTATCCCCTCTTAGAATATCAAATAAGGGCTTCATGTCATCAGCCATTAGAAGTAAAAAGGGTCTAATCCAGTTATTATCTCCTAATAATTTCTGGAAATCATTTAAAGTATGTAAAGACTGTGTTCGCAAAGAAATTTTTTTGAGGACGAATTCTTTTATTCTCAATAATATATCCCAAATATTCAAAAGGCTCCATTCTGCACCTTTTTGGGGGCAACTACTAAATTATATTGCTGCAATTGAGCAACTAAAAAGGCAAAAGCTCGTTTTAAAATTTCCTCCGTTTCAGCCACTAAAAGAATATCATCCATATAATGTATACAGTAAACCATCGGCTCAAATTGTGTCTGAAAGGGGAAATTGCACAAGAAATAAATTTCTGGCATAGAGTAGGACTATTGGCCATGCCCTGAGGCAGAACCTGCCATTGATAACATTTAGCAGTTTCCTTATGATTAGTACTGGGGATGGTAAAGGCAAATAGCTCACAATCTTGGGGGGCTAGCGGAATGGTAAAAAAAAAAAAACAAAAAACAATCCTTTAGATCTAATATAATTAATTTGTATTGAAGAGGGATAGCCAATGGTGTAGGTAGTCCAGGTTGAAGGGCCCCCATAGGTTTCATAGTAGCATTTACTGCCCTCAGATCTTGTAAAAGTCTCCACTTTCCTGATTTCTTTTTAATTACAAATATAGGAGTATTCCATGGCTAAAAGATTCCTTTAAATGACCCAAAAGCAACTGTTCTTCCGTTAAAGTCGCTGCTGCTGCCAATTTCTCTGCAGGCAAGGGCCACTGATCCACCCATACAGGGTCATTAGATTTCCATTCTATAGGCATTGCATGAGGGGATTTCAGTGGCCCTGAGGAAAACCCAAACCAGCCTTAGAATGCTGTGATTGTATCTGGAGTGGATCCAGCTCTCCCTCTAAAGTCTTTCTCAAACCTTTGCCTTGTGTGTATGGCATCTTTTTCATAAGGGCCATTGTGACCAAAGGCTATTAATCCCTGGGAATAGGGGCTATTGTTAAAGAAAGATCCCTGTAGGTTAAAACAACCTGTCCCCATAGATTAAGATCAATTTGTAATACAAAGGGCTGGAACACTTCCTGATGGCCCTCAGCATTAGACCAATTTAGAAAATTTGCACTTAACTTAGGAGCACAAGCTTGTCCCACACCCCTAATGGAAGTATCTGAATCCACAAGAGGCCAATTTTTAGGCCAGTGTTGAGAAGCAATCTCTGTGTCCACTAACCCCAAAAAGGCTTGGCCCTGAATTATCAGAGTCAAGTAAGGTTTATCTGCAGAAATTAATTGGGCCCAACATATATCAGTCCAGCCAAAACCTCCAGTTCCTCTCTTGCCTTTTACGGCTGGATTACTAGTTTTCGTTCATGGCATAATAATTAATTGAGCAATGGGGACTCGAGTTTGCAAGGAGAGCACTCCTTCTCTCAAGGTAGCCATAATTTTAATTTCTCGTGTATAATCTTCATCTTACAAAATAATTAAAACAATTACAAATGACAAAAATTAAGAATAGATATGGTTAAATTACCAGGTGATGACCTTATCAAAACATTATAACTTTAGGAAATGTATAGAACCCTTAGAGTATTTACAGCACTTACCCAAATGCAACTCAAGGTTTATTATTTGTTTAGCAGCACTTACTGAGTAACTTCGCATACCAAGGAAAAGCCTGAGTTAAGATCTAATTTAAATCTTGTCAACAATTGCTAAAACCTTAGAAAGTTTTAAAATACATACCTAAATATAATTAGGGATGTTAAACACCTGATAAAACAAAACATAGAAACTGAATTTTCTGTGCAAGCAAAGAGAAAACCATCACATTTTTTTAACAGATCAATTAACCTAAGAAAACTTTGCCCTTTTAAACAGAGAGAAAACCAGCTTTTTTACATCAGTGTCTTTTTATTTTTCAGCATGCAGTCTTAAGATCCTGGGTTTATTAGTTTTCCCTCCTATCGTGAACAATGTTGCAGACAAAGGGAGGGGGATCTTTCAGATGCTGTCCTGCTCGCATCTCTCACGGGAATTTAGGAGCATCTTAGCTAAGGTCTGTCTGTATTAACCCTGGACCAGGCTACTCCGTGAAGTAGATGACCATTATGCCATATGACGCCCCACGAGACTCAGGGTGCAGCCCACTCAGACTCCATAGCTAAGTGGTGGAGCCATACAGATACCTTCACACAGTCAGGCACTCTTCAGATTCAAACAGGTTGGACACCCTCCCCTTTGCATATCCTTGGCTAGTGGGAGGTGATCAGTCTCCACTTTCATTCTTTATAAATGGGTCTGGCTCCAACAGGGCCTCGGGGCAGTTTTTCTGTCTTTTTACATATCTCCTACTTTTTACTTACAGAGTTGTTTTTCTCATTTCCATCAGTCTTAATTACATTAACAGAATTTTGTACTCTTAGAAATACCTTAACCTCTACTGAAGATTAAATATAAACCAATTGTGAGCTGTTACAACAGGATTCTTTAGATAGCAAATTTATCAATCAGTTAAGAACAAAACATGTTTACCAACAGATTTCAAAAAGCACAAAACTAGTTCCAGTTACCAGCGCTCTACCATTTTACCCCATTTGGTTTAAAGTTTCAGGTTAGCAAAGACTTTGAAAGCTATTTTAACAATTACCCATTAAACTTTGAGACAGACAATTAACCATCAGTTTAGTCATC
The DNA here is from genome assembly GCF_922984935.1 of Meles meles. Classification (NCBI taxonomy): domain Eukaryota; kingdom Metazoa; phylum Chordata; class Mammalia; order Carnivora; family Mustelidae; genus Meles; species Meles meles. The sequence continues at coordinate 94,881 of NW_025721617.1, read as the reverse complement.
TCTTTGCTAACAAATTTTAACAAATAACATGAGCTTATTTGACCTTCAGTAAACTTTGAAGTTTTACATTTACTGCTGTAACTTCAAAGACATGTCTCTCTTGATTAAACCACCATACCCAGCTTAGGGTTAAGCAGTCCAAGTCAGGCCAGAGAAGGCAGGGAATTTTCCCCAAAACAAAAAGAGTTTTGGCAGCTGCTTGGGAATATTCCCTAAGGTCTCTGTCCTGAGTTAAACCAACCTCAGTTAGCTCCAGTTTCAGCCTTTAACATGGGAAGTGAGTGAATGAGAAGCCCCCACATCCATTAGGAGGAGCAGAGAGATGAAAGAGTCCCCTTACTCTCAGCTGGCCTCATTTCTCCAAACCTCATTTCTCCAAACACAATAACAATGCAACAGACAACAAAAAGAAAGGACAAAGACAACCTCAGACCTAGCCGTCCTCCCAGGGCCATCCAACATTAAAGGATGGCCATTCAGACAGGCAGAAAGTCCAAAACTTTCCCTTTCGTATGTCTGTGCTCAGGTTATGAGCTCTTTCCCTAATGTCCAAGAAGTGGTCAATCATCAGGGACAGAGGAGTTGTCTGCATCTGTCCCATCATGTCCTCAGTCCACAACAAGACAAATACACTTATGACAATTGACAAAAACACACAAAGACAAACGATCCCACGCGGCCGCGATCCAACTAAACTAGTGATTAACTCTCGAGCCTTATCGCGGCCTCCCATAGTGTGTCTGTGTATATTCTGTGTGTATGCATTTATCTTTGACAGGTAGATGTTAATGTTTTATGTATTTCATGCAATTTAGAAAAAAATAATTGAAGTATTATTGATATACAATATTATATTATCTTTAGGTGTAAAAATTTTTTTTAATGTTTCAGTTTTGTTTTATTTTTGTTTGTTTTTGTTTGTTTTTTAATTCTATCTAGTTAACTAATAGTGTAATTAGTTTCAGGAGTAGAGTTTACTGATAATCACTTATATACAATACTCTGAGCTCATCATTAGTGTTTTCCTTAATATCAATCACTCACTTAGTCCAACCCCTCCTCCCCTCCAGCAAACCTCAGTTTGTACTCCATAGTTAAGACTCTCTTATGGTTTCTTTCTCTCTCTCTCATTCTTTGTTGTTGTTGTCTACTTATTTCCCCACTGTTCATCTGTTTTGCTTCTTAAATTCTAGATATGAGTGAAATCATATGGCATTTGTCTTTCTCTGACTGACTTCTTTCACTTAGCACAATACACTCTATCTCCAATCATATCTTGCAAATGGTAAGATTTCATTCTTTTTGATGGATGAGCAATATTCCATTGTATATATACACCACCTCTTCATTCTCTATTCGTCATTTGATGGACTGTTGGGCTTTTCCCATTAATTTGGCTATTGCAAATAATGCTTCTATAAATAGAGGGGTGCATGTATTCCTTTTAATTATTGTGGGGTTTCTTTATTTGGGTAAATATCCAGTAGTATAATTGCTGGATCATAGGGTAGTTCGATTTTTAACTTTTTGAGGAGCCTCCATACTGTTTTCCACAGTGACTGCACCAGTTTGCATTCCCACAGTGTTAGAGGTTGACTTTTTCTCTACATGCTCACCAATACCTATTGTTTCTTGTGTTGTTGATTTTAGTCATTCTGACAGGTGTAAGGTGATATTGCATTGCGGTTTTGATTTTTTGTTTCACTGATGGTAAATGATAGTGAGCATCTATGTGTGTCTATTGATCATCTGTATGTTTTCTAAGTTGCTAGAACTGATTGAAAATAAGTTACTGTCTGTATTTTCTTCTAGAATTTTAATGACTTCATGCCTCACATTTAGGTTTTTAATCTATTTTGAATTTATTTTTGTGTATGGTGTAAGAAAGTGGTAAAGTTTCATTCTTTTGCAGGTTGCTGCCCAGTTTTCCTAAAGCCATTTATTGAAAAGACTGTCTCTTTAATATTTGATATTATTTCCTTCTTTGTCAAATAGTAATTGACCATACAGTTGTGGGTTCATTTCTGGGTTTTCTATTTTTTTCTATTGATCTGCAATTTCTATTGATTTATTTTTATGCCAGTATCATACTTTTTTGATTACTCCACCTTTTAATATAATTGAAGTCTGGAATTGTGATGTCTCCAACTTTGCTTTTGTTCCTCAAGACTGCTTTGTCTCTTTGAGGTCTTTTGTGTTACCATACAGATTTTTGGATGATTTCTTTTAGCTTTGTGGAAAATGCTATTGCCATTTCTTAAAGATTTTTAAATTTATTTATTTGACAGAAGAAGACAGCCAGAAAGGGAACACAAGCAGTGGTAGAGGGAGAGGGAGAAGCAGGCTCTCTGCCAAGCAGGACTTGATCCTGGTGGACTTGATCCAAGGACCCCAGGTCATGACCTGAGCCAAAGACAGATGCTTAATGACTGAGCTACCCAGGTGCCCTGCTGTTGGCATTTTGTTAGAGAATGCATTGAATGTACACATTGCTTTGGGTAATATAGATATTTTAATAATATTTATTCTTCCAATCCATAAGCATAGAATGTCTTTCCATTTCTTTGTGTATGTTTTTCAATTTCTTTAATCAGAGTTTTATCGTTTTCAGGGTAAAGATGTTTCACTTCTTTGATTAGGTTATTCCCAGGTATCTTATTATTTTTGGTGCAATTATAACTGTTTTTATTCTTAAGTTGTCTTTCTGCTGTTTCATTATTGTGTGTAGAAATGCAACTGATTTTACTACCTTGATTTTGTATCCTGTGACTTTACTAAATTTGTGTATCACTTCTAGCAATTTTTGGTGGTGGTAGGTTTTCTGTGTAGGATATCATATCATCTAAAAATAGTGAAATGCATACTTCTTCCCAGCCAATTTGAATATCTTTTATTTATTTTCATTTTCTGATTGCTCTGATTATGACTTGAAGTATTATGTTAGCTACCAGTTGTTTGATTGGACATACCTGTCATGTTCTTGACCATAGATCAAAAACACTCAGGTTTTCCCCATTGAAGATGATGTTAGCTGTGGGATTTTCATAAATGGCCTTTATTATGTTGAGATATGTTCTCTCTAAACTACTTGGTTGAGAATTTTTATCATGAATGTATGTTGTGGCTTGTCAAATGCTTTCCATGCATCTATTGAAATGATTATATGGTTCTTCTCCTTTCTCTTACTGATGTGATCTATCACATTTGATTTGCAGATAGTGAACCCACCCTCAAAACTGAGGAATACAGTCAAATAAATGAATAAAATCTTAAAAAAGCGGGGGGGGGGGGCACCTGGATGGCTCATGGATTAAAGCCTCTGCCTTCTTCTCTGGTCATGATCCCGGAATCCTGGGATCGATCCCCACATCGGGCTCTTTACTCAGTAGGGAGCCTGCTTTCTCCTCTCTCTCTCTCTGCCTGCCTCTCTGCCTACTTGTGATCTCTGTCAAATGAATGAATAATATCTTAAAAAAAAACCCTCAGGAATAAACCCCACTTTATTATGGTGTATGGATTTTTTTGATGCATTGTTGGATTTTGTTTTCTAGTATTTCACTGAGAATATTTGCATCTATGTACCTCAGAGATATTAGCCTGTAGTTATTTTTTAGTAGAGTTTTTTTTAAGATTTTATTTATTTGACAGAGAGAGAGATCACAAGTAATCAGAGAGGCAGGCAGAGAGAGAGAGAAAGAGAGAGGGAAGCAGGCTCCCCATTGAGCAGAGAGCCTGATGTGGGGCTTGATCCCAGAACCCTGAGATCAAGGCCTAAGCCAAAGGCAGAGGCTTTAACCCACTGAGCCACCAGGCACCCCTTAGTAGAAACTTTATCTGGTTTTATATCAGGGTGATGATGGCCTCATAGAATGAGTTTGGAAGCATTCCTTATATTTTCTATTTTTCTGGAAAAGTTTTGGATGAATAGGTTTTAACTCTTCTATATAAATTTAATTGAATTCATCTGTGAAGTCATCTCATCCTAGACCATCTTTGTTGGAAGATCTTTGATTAATGATTCAATTTATTTGCTTATAATTCTGTTCAATTTTTCTATTACTTCCTGTTTCAGTTTGATAATTCATATGTTTCTAGGAATTTATCCATTTCTTCCAGGCTTTCCAATTTGGTGGCATGTAGTTTTTCATTATATTACTTTATAATTGTATTTCTATGGTGTTGGTTCTTTCTCTTCTCTCATTTGTGATTTCATTTATCCGAGTCTTTTTTTTTCTAATTAATTTATTTCAGAGAGAGAGAGACAGAGAGACAGAGAGAGAGCACATGGGGGTCGGGGGGTCAGAAAGAAAGGAAGAGAGAGAATAATAAGCAGTTTCACACTTAGCATGGAGCCTGACATGAGGCTCAATCTCACAACACTGAGATCATGACCTGAGCTAAAATCAAGAATTGGACACCTAACCAACTGAGCCATTCAGGTGCCCCTTTCTCTCTCTCTCTCTCTCTCTCTCTCTTATTTTGTTTTCTTGCTATGTATGGCACTTTTTGTCTAGCTGTGCTCTGGTATGTTTTGTGATAGATATGAGACCTATAATCACTGTCCCTGGATGGAAGTCTGCACAAAGCTGCTGATGTGAGAGAAGCCATTTAATTTGGAGTTTTGGATGGTCTTTGGGGGAGCTGGATGTCATGCTTGGCCTAAATCAACACTGGGTGGGAAGGGAGTTTCAAGAGGACCATGGGGGATATGTGTAAGCAAGTTAGCAAAGTGGTGCTAGGGCTGGACTCATTCCCACTGGTGGCTCTGTGTCTATGCTGAGTGGTTGGGGAAGGAAATAACACTTTTAATTCCTTTGTTCCTGGATGAATCTTGCTGGGAAAGCTGCCAGAATCTGGAAGTCTTCAGATTTCTCTTTGCATGTTGTTTTCTTACCTTCTTTCCAAGAACAACAGAATTTCTTCTGGGTTCTATCCTAGCCACAAACACTGACCTTTAAAACTCCCTGTTAGTTGCAAGAACCAAGTAGATTTAGATCCTTTCACTTCCTGAGCCCAATGTTATGCGGATTCTTTTCCCCATGGGCTCCCCTGTGTGTTAGTCTTTCTCTTGTCCTTCTCCACAGCCATATATCCCTCTGATAACAGCAGGCATGTTCCATTTCTCCCCCAACCCTGGTTTCTACACTTCCTACATTCTTCTGTGTGTTTTCTTCTCTAGCTTTGCTTGTGGAGTTTGTTCTATCACCCTCACACTCAATTTAGGATGGGGATATTTAGGATGATTTGATAGTTATTTAGTTGTATTCATGGGAGGAGGTGACCCTAGGGTCTCCTACCACATCACCATCTTTCCAAACCACAATCTTTGTTTTAAAGTCTATTTTGAGTCATATAAATATTGCTACCCCAGTTTGATCTTTTCACTTCCATTTTCATAAATTATCATTTTCCATTTCTTTACTTTCAGTCTGTATGTGTCTTTAGGTCTGAAGTTAGTCTGCTCTATGCAGCATATAGAGGAATATTCACTTGCGACTTGATGACTTCCTTACTATGCATGCATTTTTATCTATCATTTGTATATCTCTTACATGTTTTCAACTTGCAGTTATCATGAGGACCATATAACAAATGTTTATAAAGCAGTTTATGTTAAGTTGGTGGTCACCCAAGTTTGAACACATTCTTAAGGCACTACATTTTTACTCCTTTATTTACATTTAATGTACATGGCATATTTTGCAGTTCCTTATTTTGTGTATCCTCTGAGTAATTACTGAAAATATAGTTGATTTTTTTTCTTTTAGTCGTCTTACTAGCTTTATATGTGATTAATCATTAGGTCCTTACTATATGTTTGCTTTTACTTTCACTGGTACAATATTTTCCCTTTTATAATTTTCTTAACTTTGGGTAAGGATTTTTCTGCTTAAAAAGTCCCTTTAACATTTCTTGTAAGCCCAATTTAGTATTGATAAATTTTAACTTCTGTTTTCCTTGAAAATCTCCATTATTTATTAATGATTATTATTTATTAATGATAGTTTATCTGGGTAGAGTATTCATGGTTTTACAGATATTGGTTTTTTGTTTGTTTGTTTTGTTTTCTTGTTGTTTTGCCTTTTTGTTTCTGCATATTGTAGACATCATGCCTTACTTTCTGGCCTACAAATTTTCCTCTGCTGAAAAATCAGGTGAGAACATTATAGAGTTCCTCTTTTATATAACTCTTTGGTTTTCTCTTGCTGCCTTTCATATTCTGTCTTTATTACCTGACATTTAATTATGTGTCTTGGAGTGGACATCCCTCAGTTCTCACTTCATCTTTTTTCAGTATCTGTACTTCCTGGAGTTTGGTGTCTGTTTCCTCCCCCAGGTTAAAGATGTTTTCAAGTATTATTTTTTTTTTCTTTAAATGACTTTTATAACTCTCTCTTCCTCTCTTCACTTTCTATGACCCCTACAATATGAATGTTAGTACAGTTGATGTTTTCCCAGCATTCTTGTCTCTTATTTTAAATTTTAATTCTTTTTCATCTTTTTCTCTTTGGTTTGGATGATATCCAGTACTCTGTCATCCACATTACAGATCTGTTATTCTGCATCACCCAATTTGCTCTTGATTTCCTCTAATGTATTTTTTTTAATTTTAGTTATTGTGTTATTCAGCTCTTATTGGTTCTTTTATTTTATTTCTTTTCAGCATAATAGTATTCATTGTTTTTGCACCACACCCAGTGCTCCATGCAATACGTGTCCTCCTTAATATCCACCACCTGGCTCCCCCAACCTCCAAATCCCCACCCCTTCAAAACCCTCAGGTTGATTTCAGAGTCCATAGTCTCTCATGGTTCACCTCCCCTTCCAATTTCCCTCAACTCCCTTATCCTCTCCATCTCCCCATGTCCTCCATGTTATTTCTTATACTCTGCAAATAAGTGAAACCATATGATAATTAACTCTCTCTGCTTGGCTTATTTCCCTCAGCATAATCTCTTCCAGTCTCATCCATGTTGATACAAAAGTTGGGTATTCATCCTTTCGGATGGAGGCATAATACTCCATAGTATATATGGACCCCATCTTTCTTCTCCATTCATCCGCTGAAGGGCATCTTGGTTCTTTCCAAAGTTTGGCAACCGTGGTCATTGCTGCTATAAACATTGGGGTAGAGATGGCATTTATTTTCACTACATCTGTATCTTTGGGGTAAAAACCCAGTAGTTCAATTGCAGGGTCATAGGGAAGCTCTATTTTTAATATCCTGAGGAATCTCCACACTGATCTCCAAAGTGGCTACACCAACTTGCATTCCCACCAAGAGTATAAGAGGGTTCCCCTTTCTCCACATCCTCTCCAACACACGTTGTTTTCTGTCTTGCTAATTTTGGCCATTCTAACTGGGGGAAGGTGGTAACTCAATGTGGTTTTAATTTGAATCTCCCTGATGGCTAGTGATGATGAACATGTTTTTATGTGTCTGACAGCCATTTGTATGTCTTCATTGGAGACGTATCTATTCATATCTTCTGCCCATTTTTTTTTATTTGATTATCAGTTTTGTGTGTGTTGAGTTTGAGAAGTTCTTCATACATCCTGGATAGGAAACTTTTTTTTAAAAATTTTTTAATTAATTTATTTATTTTTTCAGCGTAACAGTATTCATTGTTTTTGCACAACACCCAGTGCTCCATGCAATACATGCATTCCCTATTACCCACCACCTGGTTCCCCCAACCTCCCACCCCCGCCCCTTCAAAACCTTCAGGTTGTCTTTCAGAGTCCATAGTCTCTTATGGTTCACCTTCCCTTCCAATTTCCCTCAACTTCCTTCTCCTCTCCATCTCCCCATGACCTCCATGTCATTTGTTATGCTCCACAAATAAGTGAAACCATATGATACTTGACTCTCTCTGTTTGACTTATTTCACTCAGCATATTTTTTTTTATAAACATATAATGTATTTTTATCCCCAGGGGTACAGGTCTGTGAATTACCAGATTTACACACTTCACAGCATTCACCATAGCACATACCCTACCCATTGTCCATAACCTCCTCTCTCTCTCCCGACCCCACCTCCCCCCAGGAATCCCCAGTTTGTTTTGTGAGATTAAGAGTCATTTATGGTTTGTCTCCTTCCCAATCCCATCTTGTTTCATTTATTCTTCTCCTATCCCCCTAACCCCCATGTTGCATCTCCACGTCCTCATATCAAGGAGATCATATAATAGTTGTCTTTCTCTGATTGACTTATTCCACTAAACATGATACCCTCTAGTTCAATCCACGTCATCACAAATAGCAAGATTTCATTTCTTTTGATGGCTGCATAGTATTCCATTGTGTATATATACTACATCTTCTGTATCCATTCATCTGTTGATGGACATCTAGGTTCTTTCCATAGCTTGACTATTGTAGACATTGCTGCTATAAACATTCGGGTACACGTGCCCCTTCAGATCACTACGTTTGTATCTGTAGGGTAAATACCCAGTAGTGCAATTGCTGGGTCATAGGGTAGTTCTATTTTCAACATTTTGAGGAACCTCCATGCTGTTTTCCAGAGTGGTTGCACCAGCATGCATTCCCACCAACAGTGGAGGAGGGTTCCCCTTTCTCCGCATCCTCGCCAGCATCTGTCATTTCCTGACTTGTTCATTTTAGCCATTCTGACTGCTGTGAGGTGATATCTCATTGTGGTTTTGATTTCTATTTCCCTGATGCCGAGTGATGTGGAGCACTTTTTCATGTGTCTGTTGGCCATCTGGATGTCTTCTTTGCAGAAATGTCTGTTCATGTCCTCTGCCCATTTCTTGATTATTCCTTTCCTGTTTGTTTGTTTGTTTTTGTTTTTGTTTACATCATATTGGTTTTTAAATGTAATCTGGTTAGATGCAAATATAGCCACATGAAGCCTCTGAATTAATTACACTTAACCTGACTTTGAAAACAAAAGCATTGAGTTCCAGCAACATGGGTAATGGGTCTGTTTGTGACAGGTGTTTCCCTGCATTGAAATGTCAGCACTTTCTTTCTAGGTAATTAAAAAAAATAGAGTTATCATAGAGGGTTATGTTACTTTCAGGGGTACATTACAGTGATTCGTCTATTCTGTACCTTACTCAGTGCTCATCATGTTAAGTGTTCTCTTCATCCCTTTGTCTCTTTTTCCAGTATCTTACTCACCAACCCTCTGGAAACTATTTTTTTTCTCTAGTTAAGTCAGATTCTTGGTTTCTCTCTCTCTCTCTCTTTTTTCCTCTGCTTGTGGGTTTATCATTCTCTACATATGAGTGAAATCATAGGGTATTTGTCTTTCCCTGACTTATTGCGATCAGCATTATACTCTCTAGACCCATCAATGTCATTGCAAATAGCAAGATATCATTCTTTCTTTTTTTTAATTAATTTATTTTCAGGTTAACAGGACCCATTGTTTTTGCACCACACCCAGTACTCCATGCAATACATGCCCTCTCTATTACCCTCCACCTGGTTCCCCAACCTCCCACCCCCCAACCCTTCAAAACCCTCAGGTTGTTTTTCAGAGTCCATAGGCTCTCATGGTTCATCTCCCCTTCCAATTTCCCACAACTCCCTTCTCCTCTCCATCTCCCCATGTCCTCCATGTTCTTTGTTATGCTCACAAATAAGTGAAACCATATGATACTTGACTCTCTCTGCTTGACTTATTTCGCTCAGCATAATCTCTTCCAGTCCCGTCCATGTTGCTACAAAAGTTGGGTATTCATCCTTTCTGATGGAGACATAATACTCCATCGTGTATATGTACCACATCTTCCTTATCCATTCGTCCGTTGAAGGGCATCATGGTTCTTTCCACAGTTTGGTGACCGTGGCCATTGCTGCTATAAACATTGGGGTACAGATGGCTCTTCTTTTCACTACATCTGTATCTTTGGAGTAAATACCCAGCAGTGCAATTGCAGGGTCATAGGGAAGCTCTAGTTGTAATTTCTTGAGGAATCTCCACACTGTTCTCCAAAGTGCCTACACCAACTTGAATTCCCACCAACAGTGTAAGAGGGTTCCCCTTTCTCCACATCCTCTCCCCTCTGCAGCACACGTTGTTTCCTGTCTTGCTAATTTTGGCCATTCTAACTGGTGTCAGGTGGTATCTCAGTGTGGTTTTAATTTGAATCTCCCTGATGGCTAGTGATGATGAACTTTTTTTCATGTGTCTGATACCCATTTGTATGTCTTCGTTGGAGAAGTGTCTGTTCATATCTTCTGCCCATTTTTTGATATGTATATCTGTTTTGTGTGTGTTGAGTTTGAGAAATTCTTTATAGATCCTGGATATCAACCTTTTGTCTGTACTGTCATTTGCAAATATCTTCTCCCATTCCATGGGTTGCCTTTTTCTTTTGTTGACTGTTTCCTTTGCTGTCCAGAAGCTTTTGATCTTGATGAAGTCCCAAAAGTTCATTTTTGCTTTTGTTTCCCTGGCTTTTGGAGACATATCTTGAAAGAAGTTGCTGTGGTTGATATCGAAGAGGTTACTGCCTATGTTCTCCTCTAGGATTCTGATAGATTCCTGTCTCACGCTGAGGTCTTTTATCCATTTCGAGTTTATCTTTGTGTATGGTGTAAGAGAATGGTCGAGTTTCATTCTTCTACATATCACTGTCCAGTTTTCCCAGCACCATTTTTGAAGAGACTGTCTTTTTTCCATTGAATATTTTTTCCTGTTTTGTTGAAGATTCTTTGACCATAGAGTTGAGGGTCCATATCTGGGCTCTCCACTCTGTTCCACTGGTCTATGTGTCTGTTGTTATGCCAGTACCACACTGTCTTGGTGATCACAGCTTTGTAGTAAAGCTTGAAATCAGGTAACATGATGCCGCCAGTTTTGTTTTTGTTTTTCAACATTTCCTTAGGAATTAGGGGTCTCTTCCTACTCCATACAAATTTTAGGATTATTTACACCAGCTCTTTTAAAAGTACCGGTGGAATTTTGATCAGCATGGCATTAAAACTATAGATTTCTCGGGGCGCTTGGGTGGCTCAGTGGATTGGACTGCTGCCTTCGGCTCAGGTCATGGTCTCGGGGTCCTGGGATCGAGCCCTGCATCGGGTTCTCTGCTCCACGGGGAGCCTCCTTCATCCTCTCTCTCTGCCTGCCTCTCTGCCTACTTGTGATCTCTCTCTCTGCCAAGTAAATAATAAAAAAAAAGTATAGATTGCTCTAGGCAGTATAGATATTTTAACAATGTTTATTTTTCCAATCCAAGAGCATGGAACAGTCTTCCATCTTTTTGTGTCTTCTTCAATTTCTTTCATGAGTGTTCTGTAGTTCCTTGAGTACAGATCCTTTACCTCTTTGGTTAGGTTTATTCCCAGGTATCTTATGGTTCTTGGTGCTACAGTAAATGGAATCAATTCTCTAATTTCCCTTTCTATATTTTCATTGTTAGTGTATAAGAAAGCCACTGATTTCTGTACATTGACTTTGTATCGTGCCAACTTACTGAATTGCTGTATGAGGACTAGTACTTTGGGGGAGGAGTTTTTGGGGTTTTCCATATAAAGAATCATGTCATCTGTGAAGAGAGAGAGTTTGACTTCTTCCTTGCCAATTTGGATACCTTTTATTTCTCTTTGTTGTCTGATTGCATTCCTAGGACTTCTAATACTATGTTGAACAAGAGTACTGAGATTGGGCAACATTGTCGTGTTCCTGATCTCAACGGGAAGGCTGCAAGCTTTTTCCCATTGAGGATGATATTTGCTGTGGGTCTTTCATAGATAGATTTTAGAAAGTTGAGGAATGTTCCCTCTATCCCTATACTTTGAAGCGTTTTCATCAGGAATGGATGCTGGATTTTGTCAAATGCTTTTTCGGCATCAATTGAAAGGACCATATGGTTTTTCTCTCTTCTCTTATTGATTTCTTCTATCACATGGATTGATTTGCGAATGCTAAACCAACCTTGTAACGCAGGGATGAATCCCACCTGGTCATAGTGGATAATCTTTTTATTGTGCTGCTGGATCCTGTTTGCTAGGATATTGCTGCGAATCTTAGCATACATATTCATCAGTGATATTGGTCTGAAATTCTTCTTTTGATAGGGTCTTTGCCTAGTTTGGGGATCAGGGTAATGCTGGTTTCATAAAAAGAGTCCAGAAGTTTTCCTTCTGCTTCAATTTTTTTTGAAACAGCTTCAGAAGAATTGGTATTATTTCTTCTTTGAAAGTTTGGTAAAATTCCCCAGGGAATCCCTCAGGTCCTGGGCTCCTTTTTTTTTGGGGAGGTTTTTGATCAATGCTTCAATCTCATTACTAGATATCGGTCTATTCAGGTTGTCAATTTCTTCCTAGTTCAATTTTGGGAGTTTGTAGTTTTCCAGGAATGCATCCATTTCATCTAGGTTGCTTAGCTTATTGGCATATACTGTTGGTAATAATTTCTGATGATTGTTTCTATTTCCTTGGTGTTAGTTGTGATCTCTCCCTTTTCATTCATAATTTTATTAATTTGGGCTTTCTCTCTTTTCTTTTGGATTAGTGTGGCAAATGGTTTATCGATCTTATTGATTCTTTCCAAAAACCAGCTTCGAGTTTCATTGATACGTTCTACTGTATCTCTAGTTTCTACCTCATTGATCTCTGCTCTAATCTTGATTATTTCCTTTCTTGCGTGTGGAGTTAGTTTGATTTGTTGTTGATTCTGCAGTTCTTTAAGGTGTAGAGAGAGCTGGTGTATTCTGGATTTTTCAATGTTTTTGAGGGAGGCTTGGATGGCTTGTATTTCCCACTTAGAACCGACTTTGCTGTTTCTCATAGGTTTTGGACTGAAGTGTCTTCATTCTGATTGGTTTCCATGAATTACTTAAAGTCTTCTTTGATCTCCTGGTTGATCCAAGCATTCTTTTTTTTGTTTTGTTTTGTTTATTTACAGCATAACAGTGTTCATTGTTTTGGCATCACACCCAGTGCTCCATGAGGTACTTGCCCTCCCTATTACCCAACACCTGGTTCCTCAATCTCCCCCCCACCGCCCCCGTCACTTCAAAACACTCTGGTTGTTTTTCAGAGGCCATAGTCTCTCATGGTTCATCTCACCTTCCAGTTTCCCTCAACTCCCTCTCCTCTCCATCTCCCCATGTCCTCCATGTTATTTGTTATGCTCCACAAATAAGTGAGACCATATGATACTTGACTCTCTCTGCTTGACTTATTTCGCTCAGCATAATCTCTTCCAGTCACGTCCATGTTACTACAAAAGTTGGGTATTCATCCTTTCTGATGGAGGCATAATACTCCATTGTGTATATGGACCACATCTTCCTTATCCATTCATCCGTTGAAGGGCATCTTGGTTCTTTCCACAGTTTGGTGACCGTAGCCATTGCTGCTATAAACATTGGGGTACAGATGGCTCTTCTTTTCACTACATCTGTATCTTTGGGGTAAATACCCAGCAGTGCAATTGCAGGGTCATAGGGAAGCTCTATTCTTAATTTCTTTAGGAATATCCACACTGTTCTCCAAAGTGGCTGCACTAACTTGCATTCCCACCAACAGTGTAAGAGGGTTCCCCTTCCTCCACATCCTCTCCCCTCTCCAACACACGTTGTTTCCTGTCTTGCTAATTTTGGCCATTCTAACTGGTGTCAGGTGGTATCTCAGTGTGGTTTTAATTTGAATCTCCCTGATGGCTAGTGATGATGAACTTTTTTTCACGTGTCTGATAGCCATTTGTATGTCTTCATTGGAGAAGTGTCTGTTCATATCTTCTGCCCATTTTTGGATATGATTATCTGTTTTGTACGTGTTGAGTTTGAGAAATTCTTTATAGATCCTGGATACCAACCTTTTGTCTGTACTGTCATTTGCAAATATCTTCTCCCATTCTGTGGGTTGCCTTTTTGTTTCGTTGACTGTTTCCTTTGCTGTGCAGAAGCTTTTGATCTTGATGAAGTCCCAAAAGTTCATTTTTGCTTTTGTTTCCTTGGCGTTTGGAGACATATCTTGAAAGAAGTTGCTGTGGTTGATATCAAAGAGGTTACTGCCTATGTTCTCCTCTAGGATTCTGATAGATTCCTGTCTCACGTTGAGGTCTTTTATCCATTTCGAGTTTATCTTTGTGTATGGTGTAAGAGAATGGTCGAGTTTCATTCTTCTACATATCGCTGTCCAGTTTTCCCAGCACCATTTATTGAAGAGACTGTCTCTTTTCCATTGAATATTTTTTCCTGTTTTGTCAAAGATTATTTCACCATAGAGTTGAGGGTCCATATCTGGGCTCTCCACTCTGTTCCACTGGTCTCTGTGTCTGTTTTTATGCCAGTACCACGCTGTCTTGGTGATCACAGCTTTGTAGTAAAGCTTGAAATCGGGTAACGTGATGCCACCAGTTTTGTTTTTGTTTTTCAACATTTCTTTAGCAATTCGGGGTCTCTTCTGATTCCATACAAATTTAGGATTCTTTCCTCCAGCATTTTGAAAACTATCGGTGGAATTTTGAACGGAATATCATTAAAAGTATAGATTGCTCTAGGCAGTATAGACATTTTAACAATGTTTATTCTTCCAATCTAAGAGCATGGAACAGTCTTCCATCTTTTTGTGTCTTCTTCAATTTCTTTCATGAGTGTTCTGTAGTTCCTCGAGTACAGGTCCTTTACCTTTTTGGTTAGGTTTATTCCCAGGTATCTTATGGTTCTTGGTGCTACAGTAAATGGAATCAATTCTCTAATTTCCCTTTCTATATTTTCATTGTTAGTGTATAAGAAAGCCACTTATTTCTGTACATTGACTTTGTATCCTGCCATGTTACTGAATTGCTATATGAGTTCTAGTAGTTTGGGGGTGGAGTCTTTGGAGTTTTCCATATAAAGAATCATGTCATCTGTGAAGAGAGAGAGTTTGACTTCTTTCTTGCCAATTTGGATACCTTTTATTTCTCTTTGTTGTCTGATTGCCATTGCTAGAACTTCTAATACTATGTTGAACAAGAGTGGTGAGAGTGGGCACCCTTGTTGTGTTCCTGATCTCAACGGGAAGGCTGCAAGCTTTTTCCCATTGAGGATGATATTTGCTGTGGGTCTTTCATAGATATATTTGATGAAGTTCAGGAATGTTCCCTCTATCCCTATATTTTGAAGCGTTTTCATCTGGAACGGATGCTGGATTTTGTCAAATGCTTTTTCTGCATCAATTGAGAGGACCATGTGGTTCTTCTCTTTTCTCTTATTGATTTGTTCTATCACATTGATTGATTTGCAAAAGTTGAACCAACCTTGCAACCCAGGGATGAATCCCACCTGGTCATGGTGGATAACCTTTTGAATGTGCTGCTGGATCCTGTTTGCTAGGATCTTGTTGAGAATCTTTGCATCCATATTCGTCAGTGATAATGATCTGAAATTCTCCTTTTTGGTAGGGTCTTTACCTGATTTGGGGATCAGGGTAATGCTGGCTTAATAAAAAGAGTCTGGATGTTTTCCTTCTGCTTCAGTTTTTTTGGAACAGCTTCAGGAGAATTGGTGTTATTTCTTCTTTGAAAGTTTGGTAGAATTCCCCTGGGAATCTGTCAGGTCCTGGGCTCTTGTTTTTTGGGAGGTTTTTGATCACTTCTTCAGTCTCGTTACTAGATATTGGTCTATTCAGGTTGTCCATTTCTTCCTGGTTCAATTTTGGGAGTTTGTAGTTTTCCAGGAATGCATCCATTTCATCTAGGTTGCTTAGCTTAGTGGCATATAACTGTTGCTAATAATTTCTGATGATTGCTTCTACTTCCTTGGTGTTAGTTGTGATCTCTCCCTTTTCATTCATAATTTTATTAATTTGGGCTTTCTCTCTTTTCGTTTGGATTAGTGTGGCCAATGGTTTATCCATCTTATTCTTTCCAAAAACCAGCTTCTAGTTTCATTGATACGTTCTACTGTATTTCTCGTTTCTACCTCATTTGATCCAAGCATTCTTAAGCAAGGTGGTCTTTAGCTTCCAGGTGTTTGAGTTCCGTTCAAACTTTTCCTTGTGATTGAGCTCCAGTTTCAAAGCATTTTGATCTGAGAATATGCAAGGAATAATGTCAGTCTTTTGGTATTGGTTGAGTCCTGCTTTGTGACCCAGTATGTGGTCTGTTCTGGAGAAGGTTCCATGTGCACTTGAGAAGAATGAGTATTCTGTTGTTTTAGGGTGGAATGTTCTGTATACTTTGATGAGGTCCATCTGGTCCAATGTTTCATTCAATGCTCTTATTTCTTTATTAATTTTCTGCTTCGATGATCTGTCTGTTTCTGAGAGAGGTGTATTAAGATCTCCTACTATTATTGTATTCATATCAATGTGACTCTTTATCTTGATTAATAGTTTTCTTATGTAATTGGGTGCTCCCATATTGGGGGCATAGTTATTTACAATTGATAAATCATCTTGGTGGATAGTCCCTTTAAGAATTATGTAGTGTACTTCTGTATCTCTGACTACAGTCTTTAGTTTAAAATCTAATTTATCTGATATGAGGTTCACTACCCCGGCCTTCTTTTGAGGCCCGTTGGCATGAAAGATGCTTCTCCATCCCTTCACTTTCAGTCTGGGTGTATCTTTAGGTTCAAAATGGGTCTCTTGTAGACAACATATGGATGGGTCCTGTCGTTTTATCCAATCTGCATCCCTGTGTCATTTTATGGGTACATTTAGGACATTCACATTGAGCGTGATTATTGAGAGATACGTTTTTATTGACATCGTGTTACCTTTGAAGTCTTTCTGTCTGTAGATTGTCTCTATGTTACTGTTTAATGATATTTTTAGGATTTTTTCTCTTTTATAGAAACCCCCCTTAAAATTTCTTGCAGTGTAGGCTTGGTGGTTGCATAGTCTTTTAAGCCTTGCTGGTCTTGGAAACTCTTTATCTCTCCATCCATTTTGAATGTCAGTCTTGCTGAATAAAATAATCTTGGCTGCATTTTCTTCTCCTTCAGTACCCTGAATATATCTTGCCAGCCCTTTCTGGCTTTCCAGGTCCCTGTGGACAGGTCTGACGTTATTCTGATGGACTTTCCTCTGTAGTTTAAGAGCCTCTTTGTCCTAGCAGCTTTCAAGAGATTGTATCAACAATTATGATTTTTCAATTTTACTATCAGGTGCCTAGATGTTTTTTTAGAATCTCTAGTCTTGGGGGGAGACCTTTCTGCCTCTAGTACATGAACGCTGGTTCCATTCACGAGATTGGGAAAATTTTCGTGTAGAACTTGTTCCACTGTATCTTCTAGACTTCTTTCTTTCTTCTCCCCTTCAGGGATTCCAATAATTCTGACATTGGAACATTTCATGGCATCATTTATTTCCCTGATTCTGTTTTTGTGGCTTCAAAGCTGTTTGTTTCAGGCTTCCTCCTGTTCCTTTCTCTCTATCTGTTTGTCCTCCAGATCACTAATTCTATCTTCTGTCTCAGTTACCCTAGCTTTTAGAGAATTTAGATTAGATTGGAACTCATTGAGAGCTTTGTGAACATCATCCCTGGTGGCTTTCAGTTCTGCCCTAACATTGTGAACATCATCCCTGGTGGCTTTCAGGTCTGCCCTAATCAATTCCATTTGGTCATCCATGGCTTTCTCCAACCTAGCTATTTCCTGGATAATTGTTAGCCTGAATTCCTTTTCTGACATATTGTTTGTGTCAATATCCATTAGCTCTGTTGCAGAAGGCCCATCCTCTGTATTTTTCTTCTGTTGGGCATTCCTCCGCCTAGTCATATTGGTGAGAGATGACTGAATGGATGTAGCTGGATGTATCAACTGTGGTGCTGTCAAGGTGCACCCTAGAATGCTTCTGTGCAATCAGGATTCCCCACCCAAATGAGAGAAAAAAGAAAAGGAAAATAAAAGAAAAAAAAAAAGAGTGGGAGAGAGAGATACAGGATATCAAGGGAAGATAAAAGAGAAGGCTCAGTCCAAATGGGCTCGAAGGTAAGGTTTATGAAGTATACAAACAAAAACAGACAAACAAAAAGGCTGATAAAAGTATATGAGAAGAGGAAAAAAATTATATACATATAAAGCAAAAGAAAAAAAAGGGAAGAACCTCGTCACAAAGAACCACAAGCATAAGATTTATATACTATCAAGACAAACACAAATGCACAGAAACACTGGTGGAAGAAAAAGATGAGAGAGTAGTTATAAATTTTCAGTGTGGGCGGGGAAGCTTATTTTGATTCTTCCTGGATGTATCTTGATATCTTTGTTAAAGGACTCATCCTTCCTAAGATAAAGAGTGACTAAAAATTGGTTTACCCAGTGCTCCATGCAGTATGTGCCCTCCCTATTACCCACCACCTGGTGCATGGAGCACTGGGTGTGATGCCAAAACAATGAACACTGTTATGCTGTAAATAAACAAATAAAAATAAATAAATAAATAAATAAATAAATAGCAAGCTGAAAAAAAATTGGTTTACCTATAGGGGTAGCATTGATTGGGGAGAGGGGATTACCTTGAAGTTTAATTCTATATGAATATTAGAAAATAAAAATATAAAAAAGAATAAACTGAACTAAACTAAATTTTTTTTAAAAAATTAAAAAAAATAGAAAAGCAAAAGAAAAACACAGGTGTATATATCACAAAGTTCAGGTTAGAAGGTTATTGTTGAATTTGATGTATTGGATATCTCACTGTGATGGTGAATAGGTTAAAAAATTATCTATATAAAAAAAAATGAACCAGAATAATGGGAATGAGTTAAAAATAAAAGTTGTATTATGAAGTAGTGATGGTTGTTCTCTTGTTGTCCTTTTTTTTTTTTCTTCTTTCCTTGTTTGTTTTCTGGGGGAGGGGACTGTCACGTGGCTTTTCAGTCAATGATGTTCCCTGAGTTAAGTCCTCCAGCCCCCCTCAAGGGGGTGGGCTCTGAGGAAACCGGTTTTTTTAGTCTATTGTTCTCTGGATGTTTTTGTGTTTGTTTGTTCGTTTTTTGTTTTTGTTTTGTTTTTTCTCACGCCTTGACAGTTTTTGATGGTTTTTGGAAGTTTAGAGGAGAGCAAACTGCACCCCGACCTCCCTCTCAGAGAGAAGCCTCAGAATGCTCTGCAGAGCTGCTGGCAGAGTAAGTTCTGAGTCACTGTCCCTGGGGATGCAGGATCTCCTCCTTGTACCCAAAACCAGGGCAGCAGTAGCTGTCTGGGCAGCTCCAGACTGCCAGAGAGGTTCCAAGCAGCTATCGCACACTGAGATTTTCCCGCTGGCCCTGCTGGAGTGCTTGGTCTTTCTGGTCAGAGAGTGCTGGGCTGCACCTGGTCCTTCCGGGTCGAGTGCACTGGGTGGCGTACCTCACCCAGTGGAGGGTGTGAGGTGCACGAGTGTCTCAGGTTCTGCCATTTGGCGAGGCTCCCAGCCCTCACAGGAGCCAGACCCCAAGCATTCTCAGGCCCACTTGCAGCTCAGGGATCAAGACCTGGTTTCTCTGCTGCACTCTCTCTGGCTCAGTGCCAGGGGAGGCTGTCCTGGGTCTGGGGACTTAAGCCCCTTTCCCTAACCGCCCCAATTCCCACAATTTTACCCCACGATCTTTTGCTCTTTTTGAGTGCTTTCAACCAGACTCCAAGTTAATGCTGGTCCCCAGTCACAGGGCACTCTCATATCGGGGTATTTCTATCCAGTTGGTCACCCCTGGTGGCTCCCTCTCCCTTTTGTTTATCTTCCGGTATCAGTCTGACCTTCCCACTCTGCTTTACCTGCCCACTGGCGTCTTCTGCTCCTGTAGAGATCCAGACATGTATAATTCTGATCTCAGGCTGATTTCATGGGTGCTCAGAGTTCTTTGTTAGGTTATCAGCTCACTTAAGGGTACAGGTTGAAAAGGTACCTCCCCCTACTTCCCCGCCATCTTGTCTCTCCCCTAGGTTTTTCTTTAGAGTTAAGGGTCTGTTTATTGGTTTGCCTCTCCTTTTTTTTTTTCCCTTTGTTCCTATGTTTCTTAAATTTACATATGAGTGAGATCATATGGTATTTCTTTTTCTCTGACTGATTTATTTGACTTCTGTAATACATTGTAGCTTTATTCATATCATTGCAAATGGTAAGATCTCATTCCATTTTTATGGCTGAGTAATATTAATGTACACATATGTACAAATAATATATATATATATATATACATGCATGTGTATACATACACACACACACACACATATATATATCACACACACCACTTTGTCTTTAATATAAATGTCAATCTATTTCAGGGCTTTCTATACTGTTCCACTGATCTATGTTTTTATTTTATGACAGTAACATACTATGTTGATTACTACACCTTTGTAATATAACATTAAGATTGGAACTGTACTGTCTCCCATATTATTTTTTTTCTTTTCAACATTTCTTTCACTTATTAGGGATGTTATTTGGTTCCAGTCAAATTTCAGGATGGCTTTTCAAGCTCTGTGAAACCTGTTGTTGGTATTTTAATGGGGATTGCATCCAACGTGTGAATTGTTTTGGTACTATAGACATTTTTACATTTTTGTTCTTCCAACCCAGGAGCATGAAATGTCTTTCCATTTCTTTCTGTCAAATTAAATTTCTTTCATCCTTTTTTTGCACTTTTCAGACTACAAGTCTTTCCCTTCCTTAGTGATTTCTAGTCTTAGGTATCTTATTATTTTTGGTGCAGTTGCAGATAACATTGTTCTCTTATCTCTTCTTTCAGCTGCTTCATTAGTAGTGTATAGAAATCCAACAGAGTTCTGCACATTGATATTGTGTCCTATGATGTTACTGAATTCATTGATCAGTTATAATAGTTCTGGGTTTTTTGTTTGTTTGTTTTTGGTGGGCTCTTCAGGGTTTTCTGTATAGAATATCATGTCATTTGAATATAGGAAAATGTTACTTCTTCCTTCCAAGTTTAGATGACTTTTATTTCTTTTTGTTGTCTAATTGCAGGAGTGCCATAGGGAAATCAAGTCCCCCAGACCAGACACTTGCCAGAAAACCTCTGTCCAAACCCCCTTCAACAAAACTTGGCACTAGGGTAACATGTTACCTGGATATTGGGGTGATAAGGAGCTTTAGGAATTACCAAGAGCCTGTGACATGTGCACCCCCCTCCAATGCATCAGAGAAGAGGGCATCAAATCCTCAGAAAGCTGGGCCTTCTGGGAGTCTTGAGAATGTAAAACCTCTTACCAAACTCTGCACTGCCAAATGAGGACCCCTGACACCAGGCTGAAGGAGAGTCCTCTGAACAGGAGCCATCAATCCAGGAGAGCACAGGGTAGTTGAGTCCACAGAATTCCATGTTTGCCAGGACCTCCAGGCCATGAGCATTCCAACCCAGCTTGGCACTGACAAATGAGATTCCTGGACATTGGGATGAAGGGAGTCCCTTAACTGGGTGCTCTATGGCCCAGAAGAGCACAAAACAATTGACTCCTAACAACACCAGACCAAGCGGGAGCCTTCCTCCAGAACCCAGCTCCACTTGCAATAGAATCAACTGGACATCTGACTGTCAAGAGATCAGGAACCCTTCATCCCAACAGAGTATAGGGCCATGGTATCTGCTAGAATGGTAGGTGCACAAGGCATGCTCAAGCCATGAGCTCTCCAATAGAGCTCAGCAAGAGCCAAAGGTATCCTGGACACTATGCTAACCTGGAACCCTCAGTCATGAGGCCCCCAGCCCAGCTGAAAACTGGGTGCTAGAATCTCCTGGAACCCAGTGTGACAAGAAGCCCTCAGAACACAATTTTTCCAACACAGGAGAGCACATGACAATCAGGTTCCCAGAACACCAGGAGCTCTCAGGCTAGAAGCTCTCCAACACAGGTTGACACAGGACAAGTTAACCACCTGGAGTGTAGAATATGAGAAGGAGCCCTCAGAGGATGAGTTGTGCAACCTAACACAGCATAATGCAATCAGGTTCTCAGAACACCAGAATTTCAAGGAGACCTCTGACCATAACCTCTCCAAACCAGACCAGGAAGTGGGAAAATATATTATCTAGATAGTGGGTCCAGTGGGAGCCTTAAGACCAGAAGCCCTCTAATGTACCTCTGTACCAGGGAGATGAGTAACCTGGACACTGGGACAAAGGCAGGGATTCTTCTAATGCAGTAGAGAACACAGCAATCAATTCCCCAGAACACCAGGCCCATTGGATGCCCTGAGACCACGATATACCCCACCCCACTGCACACTGGGCAAAAGAGTCCCCTGGACAGTGAGCTGAGTGGAGGTCCTCTACTTGGGAGCACTTCATCCCAACAAAACATAGGGGAGTTGAGTCCTCACAACATTGGACCAACCAGGAAATTTGAGACACTCCAACTCAGCATAAGAGTGGACAGAAACTCTCTTGGACTAGGATGACAGGACTCCCTCTGAGTGGGGGCCCAACAGCCGAGCAGACAACTGGCAGATGAGTCCCTAGAACACCAAGCCCACTGGGAGATTTGGTGCCCCACACCCTCTCTTTCAGATTGGCACTGGACCAGGTCTCTCAGACACCAGGCTGACCAGGAAATCTCTGACCCACAACCCTCTAACTCAGTAGAGCACAGAACAATTAGGTCTCCAGGACAAAGGCTGACTGGGAGACCTCTGGTCATGACTCCTCCAACTCAGCACTGCACTGGGCTAACAAGTCCCTAGAACACTGTTTTGACTAGAAGCCCTTTAACTAAGGTGAAATGAGGGCATATGAGTCTCCAGTGCTCTGAATGGACTTCACTCTATGGTTCTTGTAGATTATCACATGGGTACCTTTCCTATTTTAGGGAGATCTCCTTAGGAGACAAGGGTATCATGCCAAAAAGAGGAGGCACACTAGAAGTTTGAAGATTTTGAAATAGAACTCATAACCGAAGATGAGGTTTGGGGGGGGGGGGGGGTGTAGGGATTTGTAGAAGAGACTTCAGACACTAAGGAAGAAGGAGTCATTGGTTCAGGTATTCCAGGTAGAGTAGAGATTCTCCAGCCTGGAAGGAAAGGGGGAGACCCTAGAAAAACACGCCAAGTAGTGGGATGAGAGCCAGGATCAGTCTGTGAGGTGGAGAGATACTCTGAGTACATGAAGGACTTGCTGGAAGCTCTTGCCTTCCATGCAATGTCCATGAGGTTATGTTCCTGCACACACACATTCAAGATGGCAGAAAACTGAAGCTGGAAAAAGTCTGCATGAATTTTAATATTTATCAGGGGACTAAAGAAATAATTTAAAACCATCATTTCAGAATGAGTCATTTACCAGAAACAACCACTGTGTGATTGTGATGTACAGTCTGGCTTATAGTCACTGCTGTGTCTTCTAAATAATCACATTATCCTGTTGGTGTACAGGCTCCACAGCTCTTAGAAAGTTTTGGTTAATTATTCAGAGTTTACCCTGAGCACACAACCTTCCTGTCCCCATCAACACTTTCAGACATCCTGAGTTCTAGAAACCAAGGTCAGCTACTGAGGTCAGCCCCATTCTGATTGGAAGGAAACAATGAGCTGTATGTCCATAGGTATGTATGTCAGGAAAAACGATTTTTGTCCCAAGCCCTACCACTCATGTTGTGCAAACTTGAGTTTGGACCCTGACGTGAAGTTTAAAATCTCTAGCCACCACAGCAAGCATTTCCTGACTACATGTCCCTGTGTGATGCAGGCCTTTGGAGAGTAAATGTGACAATAAGATGAGGGAACCAAGATGGAGGGAGGCCAGAGGCATGGGACTTTTCCCTGTCTCTAGATGACTTCCTGTGGGCTGAGGGAGGCAGGTACAGACTGGAGTGAGTGAGCATCCTGGAGTGTAAGCTCTCCGTTCTGAGCCACAGAAGCACTGAGATTTTGAGTGAGACACATTAATTATTACTGGCTGCTCCAGGTGAAGGGGTGGATGGACAGAGTAAAGCAGTGAAGGAGACAGGTAGGAAGAGTGGGAACAGGTGCACATGGAAAACTTGAAGTTGTCTGTGGATATGGAGGAAGGTGATTACTTCTAATAGGCAGAGCTGTTATTCTGACAAGCATTGGACAGAAAAAAGGAGGAAAGTAAGTTTCCAGGTTGGTCTTCTCCCTGGAGATTGTCACTTTCACCTCCAGGGATGAAGTGGAAGCTCAGTGAGTTGTGGATGTCAGTGAGCTGATGTCTGCCTGTGGCTGTAGCTGAGTTGAAAGAAAACCTAGAGTGATGGTCCCCTAGTAGAGCTCAAGGCACCGAGTTCATAGCACTGGGACATCAACTGATGGGAGCAGTAAAGGTGGAGGATCTTGGAGAAAAGTTAAAACTGAGGAGAGAGGTCAGCCTCTTTAAGATCGATGGTGTCTAAGCTTATAGGAGGGCTGCCACTTCCATGAGCCAGTGTGGAGGCTGGTGGAGTCCAGGTCACTTGATTTGAAGGAGAAGTGGATCATTTTTGTGATCCCAAAGCTGTGAACCTCCAGCGGTCAACATCTCAGACCCCATTTACCCCACAGATGTATTTCTGGACAAAGTTTCCTGGAAGCGCTGGGACCCCACTTTTGGGGTGTGGGGCAGAGTAACTCACCCCTTGGTTCTCCATTCCTTCATCTCTAAAATGTGGGTAGCTTTGGGGGGGGTGATTGTGTGAGCAGGATGTAGGTTATGGCAGGGTGGTGGAGGGTGTCTACAAGAGCAGGGGACAGATCCTTTCCAGAGGAGGAAGCGGAGGGACTGATCTAGGTATTTGTCCTGTTCTTTCCTTCCCAAACTCAAAACATTGCTCTGGGAGGACAGCAATCTGGGAGCTGCCTCTGTTCTGTTCCACACCTGGCCTTTTCTGCCCCTTCTATACAGTGCCTCAGAGACCACCATCTGCCCAATCACAAACCAGCGCCAAACCCCACCTACCTCCTACACTGCTGCTTCACATACACATGTTAGGGAGCCAGGTGGGGACTGCTAGCTTTAGGGAACTATTCTGAGGTGTGTTGACAGGTTGTGCACTAATGTAGGTGGGGGAGGGAGGTTGGTACATTTATAGATTCACAGGAAGCTTCAGATAGCACAGAAACATCCTGTCACAGGGGCAGTCTTGACTCATTTTGTCCCAGGGTAACATCCTACATAATTACAGAACACTATTAACACCAAAAAACTGACAGTAGTATGATAGACATGTCTGCTTCTCTCAGCTTGTCATGCACATTCATATATTTAAAAGTGCAATCCAGATATGGAAGTACCCCAACACAAAATCTCCCTCATGCTATTCACGCCTTCCCAGACCATCCCTGCTCATGGCAAACACCCCGTTGTTTTACATTTTGGGAGTTTTGGAATTTTGTTGCACGAGGTGATTCCTACCATTCTGAACCGTGATGTTGGATTTTAGTTTGTTTTCACTCAGGATAATACCCCAGGATCCATCAAAGTTCTGTGTGTCAGAATATTATGGCTTTTTTTCACTGAATTGGGCTCTCTAGTATGCAAATGCCACAATCTGTTCATTCAGTGACCCTTTGAGGGACATTTTGATTGTTTACAATATTTGGAGACTATTAAGTAATATCAAGTGAGTATTTGTGCATAGGGTTTTGTGGGCTCTTAAATTTTAATCTCTGAGAAAAAGGTCCATGAGAGTGAGTGATTACCGGGTTTTAGCATTTATGCTTCATGTTTGTAGAGCCTATCAAACTCTTACCAGAGTAGCTGTTCCATTTGAATTACCACCAGCAATGTAGGGAAGCTTACTCTTTCCAACATTTGGTGTTTTTACTGTGTTTGATATTAACTAGGTGTCCTACTGGGTTTGTAGTAGAAATTACTCAGTCAGTTTTTCATTTACATTTCCCTCATGGCTCCTAATGTACAGTTTTTTTTTTCTTCTGCTTATTTACCATCTGCATATTCTCTTTGGTGGAGGTGTTATGAGCTTCAGGATGTCTATTACCTTAATTAAATAGGTCTGTTTGAATGCAGAAGGAGAGTTTACAGATCTCTGTATAGCACAGCTCAGGATCATAGTCACAACAGCACCACACTAGTCACTGCATTCTCCACATGGTGGGCAGGGGTCTCCAAGGCTCTGAGAATGTGGTAGTGAACCAGAGGGAACTGACAGCATGACCTGCGCATCCTAGTCAACATTGTTCATACACACTGACTCCTCTAGGTTTCAAAACCAGCTGCTTGGTTCAATTTGATAGAAGGGAAAAGGGAAGCTGAGTGTCTACACACAGGTATTTTTGCCACAGACAATCTCTGACCAAAGAACTCACAGGCTTTGTGCCAAAACTTGGCTCCAAACTTTGGCATTTACAGTTTCTGCAATGAGCACATTCACATTCCATTGGTGAAAAGAAGTAATACAGCCATGTCCATTCAAAAAGAAAAGTAAATGTTGCAAATTGGGAGGGCTATGTACATAAAGGAAAGGTGAAAAAATGGGGACAAATAATCCAATTTACTTTACTTTCCTAGCCTATAATCTCCTAAACAGAAGAATATAGTTTATTCTGTGTTTCCAGTGCCCAGCACCTTGCCTGGCACTAATAAATGAAGCCAAGAAGCTTGAAGGAAAGAGTATGATCAGCTTTGTTCTAAATATATTTATGTCTCTAATTATTTTCATTTTGGATCTAGAAAGATTTAGATTGGAATTCAAGCACCCTCTTTTGTAGCTCAGGATTTTTGGAGTAACATCAATAATAGTAAAATTAAGAACAGACTGTATCTCTTAAGTGTTTCCTATGTTTC
The DNA here is from genome assembly GCF_922984935.1 of Meles meles. Taxonomy (NCBI): domain Eukaryota; kingdom Metazoa; phylum Chordata; class Mammalia; order Carnivora; family Mustelidae; genus Meles; species Meles meles. The sequence continues at coordinate 68,221 of NW_025721617.1, read as the reverse complement.
AGAAACACTGTTAAGGTTTGTGATGTCATTTCAATCTTCAAACACATCTATGAGGTATGTATTGCTGTCTCCATGCTGTGGGTGAGTTGACTGAGAATCCAAAAGGTTCAGGAATGTACTCAATGTTGCACAGCTAGGAGGCGATAGAGCTATGATGTGAACCCTGGCCCTCTAAGCTCTACAGCCTCCTTTCATGCACTGTGCTATAGCACTCTACCTATAAAGTCCAACCAATGCCACTTTCCTCTTTTGTAATATAGGGATACACAAGAGCATGACCACTCTGTATAATTGTTACCAGGTTCACAGGATAGTCCTATATCAATTACCTGACCCAGTGAACCTTGCACTCTGGGAACTCAGCAATGATTATATCCCTCTATCCTTTCCATTTCATATCTGACTCCTGGTGCAAGATTAATGGAAACTTTCTTCAAGATATGATGCTCATAATCTACAGTTAGCTTTGTTAAACCTACACTACTAAACCAGTAAGACCCTCCTAGGCCCTTCACTGAAATTTTCTCCAAAATCAAACCATTAGTGGACTTATAAAATGCTTAGGAGGAGTGTCCCAGTGACTAGGTATTTCCATCGGCTACTAAAGGTTTTCATGACCCTTGAAGGATTCTGAAATTAGCATCCCTGCAAGGAAGGTTTGTAGAGGAAGCTTGAACCAGGAGAATTATGTCTCAGTTGAGTAGGTAGAGAGAAAGCAAGCAAGTGGCAAGCAAGATGCCAGAGTGACCTGTGAGGTTCAAAGTCCAAGAGCAGGTCAGGTCTTCCCAAACTCTATTTAGAAATTTCAAACATTCCTTCTCCTTGTGTCCTCAATGTTATTCCTTATGTCTCACAAACAAGTGAAACCATATAGTCATTGATTTTCTCTGCTTGACTTCTTCGACTCAGCACAATCTCCGCCAGTCTCATCCATGTTGATGCCAAAGTTGGGTATTCCTCCTTTTTAATGGCTGAGTAATATTCCAATGCATATATGGACCACATCTTCTTTATCCACTTTTCTGTTGAAGAGCATCTTGGCTCTTTCTACAGTTTGGTTATTGTGGACATTGTTTATATGAACATTGGGGTATACAAGACCCTTCTTTTCACTATATCTGTATCTTGGGGATAAATATCCAGTAGTGCAGTTGCAGGGTGATAGTGTAACTCTATTTTTTTTTCTTTAATTTTTCAGCGTAACAGTATTCATTGTTTTTGCACAACACCCAGTGCTCCATGCAAAACGTGCCCTCCCTATTACCCACCACCTGTTCCCCCAACCTCCCACCCCCGACCCTTCAAAACCCTCAGGTTGTTTTTCAGAGTCCATAGTCTCTCATGGTTCGCCTCCCATTCCAATGAAACAAGATGGGATTGGGAGGGAGACAAACCATAAATGACTCTTAATCTCACAAAACAAACTGGGGGTTGCTGGGGGGAGGTGGGGTTGGGAGAGAGGGAGGGGGTTATGGACATTGGGGAGGGTATGTGCTATCGTGAGTGCTGTGACGTGTGTAAACCTGGCGATTCACAGACCTATACCCCTGGGGATAAAAATACATTATATGCTTATTAAAAAAAAATTGTAACTCTATTTTTTTTTTGTCTCTACATTTTATTTATTTTTTCAGCGTAACAGTATTCATTCTTTTTGCACAACACCCAGTGCTCCATGCAAAACGTGCCTTCTCCATTACCCACCACCTGTTCCCCCAACCTCCCACCCCTGACCCTTCAAAACCCTCAGGTTGCCCCAACCTCCCACCCCTGACCCTTCAAAACCCTCAGGTTGTTTTTCAGAGTCCATAGTCTCTTATGGTTCTTACACAATCTCCACCCTGTTTTCCAAAGTGGTTGCACCAAATTGCATTTGTACCAAGAGTGTAAGAGGGTACCCCTTTCTCCCCATCCTCTCCAACACTTGTTTACTGCTCTGTTATTTTTTTTTTCCATTCTAACTGGTGTAATGTGCTATCTCAATGTGGTTTTGATTTGAATCTCCCTGATGGCTAACAATGATGAACATTTTTACATATGTCTATTAGCCATTTATATATCTTCTGTTCATGTCTTCAGCCCATTTTTCAACTTGATCATCCTTTTTTTTTTTTTTTGAGGGAGTGGCAGTTATTGAGATTTTTATGTTATTTAGAGATCCTGGATATCAGCCCTTTGTCTCTATTGTCATTTTTGAATATCCTTTCCCATTCCCTGGGTTGCCTCTTTTTTGTAGACTGTTTCCTTGCTATGCAGAAACTTTTATCTTGATGAAGTCCCAAATGTTCATTTTCACTTTTGTTTCCCTTGCTTTTGGAGAAGGGGGAAATTGGAGGGGGAGATGGACCATGAGAAACTGTACACTCCAATAAACAAAGTGAGGATTTTAAAGAGGTGGGGGGTGAGGGGATGAGTGAACATGGTGGTGGGTATTAAGGAGGATACATATTTCATGGAGCACTGGGTATTATATGTAAACAATGAATCTTGGAACACTGCATCAAAAAGAAATGATGTATTGAATGGTGAATTATATAATAATAATTATTTTAAAAGGAATTTCAGACATTGAGGTGGGGAGGTGCAGTTTATCTGCAAACTCAAGGGACATTTGTTTTGGAGAGCATGGTGTTGGACTAGGGGAGGGAGAAGCATTTAATGTGCACCTACTGTGTTCCAAGCAAATTAGATAAGTGAGGCTATTTGATCCTGAGAGAAAAAAATTCTATTCTACAGATAGGAAATAAAGCTTCTGAGAAGTGAAATAAACTTGAGCAAGTTTATAAATATAAGAGTGCATGATGGTGACCTAACTCATCCCACCTAAGGTGAGAACTGAACCCACCTCCTCGAGAGACACACCAAATCTACACCTATTTATAGATCCTCGTGAAGAAGAACCGAGAACAGCCTGAACAGCTTCTGCACAGCAGAAAACAGAGACAGAGACATCATAACACAGGAATCACCCCTCAGCAGCCTGCCAACTGCAGTGGAAGGGATAGTTCTGTGGGCTGTAAGCTAATGTGTCTGCACTGGCACACAGAAAACAAGCTACAGTTCAGAGAGCAACTAGAATGTGAAGGATCTTCCCTGAGAGCTCCCCCCCCAACACAATGGGGAAGGAGGGGTGTTGGATCTCCTTCTGTGTCAAGTCACAGGCAAGCTCAAATTCTGCTCCACTTTGATAGTATGTACAGAAGCAAGGTCTGAGCATCCTCGCTGGTGTACCACCTCGTTGATCCCAGGGTCCCCAGCCCACTCAAACCCAGCTGTGCCAAGAAGCAGCTCCAGCATGGCACACACTGGGATGCTCCTTGTCAGCATTCACTAGAGCTCCAGACATCATACTGAGTTGGCACAGTTGCTAAGCATCCAAGAACACTCCAGGTCTGCTCCCATCTTGCATGGGTCACCCTTAGTTATATGGGTATGTGACATCCTGGGTCATGTTTGACCTCCAGATGCCTTGAAAAGGAGTACCCTATGTGGAAATCCCAGGATCCCATAGCTCACACTCTGTCAGGACACTCAGAGTGCTGAAGATATCCCAGTTTTCATCCACTTGAGTTTCAGCCATCTTGCTAGTGGGTACTGTGCACAGAGAACAACTGCCATCCTAAATCCACCCCAGCTATAGCTATCTCCCAAAGCGTCCTCTCTTCAGAGAGCCTTGGAACATTCCTGCCCATGCCCACTGCAGTTACAGATGTACTGTCAGGCTACCCCACCCCATGAAGACAATCCCAGAAAACCTCAGCACCTGATACATCTCCACTCCAGCCACCCTCTGCAAAAAGAGCCCTGTGACAGCAGTTAGCTCTTAGCTTCACCCAATCTGCCGGGATGTCTTCAGTGTGAAGACCCTATGTTTCTTGTAGTATGACTTACACTAGCCAAGCTATGTTAACAACCCAGGTATCTCCCAGAGATTTTTGCATAAGGGCTGCCTTTCAGCCAACCACTTCCCTGCTTGCCTAGCCAAAAGTCCCACCTTCACCTCCCAGAAAGTCACAGCCCATAACCTGGTGCCTATGCACTCCAAGGCCTCTCTGGCACCTCTATGCTCACACACTCCAGAGCACTCCCACAAACTTCCCACCACCCCGTGGCTCTGCACTCCACCCACACCCCCAGAAAGCCCCCACCCAGACCCTGATTCCCACACACCTCTGGGCAGAGAAGAGCCTAGAAGTACTGGCAGATCCTGGTCCTCCTCCTTCTTGGTAGCAGCAGACTGCAGCCCTGGATCACAAAGTCAGCATGTGGGAGAAATTTCAGTTGGAAGAAGAACAAGATTCAGAAAATTGGTTTTCATGAACTTCGCAAGGTCACACAAGGATCACTGCACCATTCCAACCCCTTGAAAACTTGCTGTCTCTGATACTACCAATTAGAGAGCCATCTTTGCCTTAGCATCCAATGTTGTTCCAGCAGCACCATTGCAGGAGAGTACAAAACAAAGTTTTGTAGAAATGCTGAGATTTCATCATTTATAAATACACCACAGAGATAGTATAAGTTGCCCCTTCTACAGATCTATGAATTAGAAGCACATAACATTGAAACATGGAGGGAGTCTTAGCCCCCCAAAATACATAAGCCTTTAGTTAACATAGCTCCAGATCCAAGCCTTTTCTATGCTGTACACTTGCTGATTAAAAAAAAAAAATCCATGCCTTGCCAGTTATTCTATCAGTGGGAATGCACTTTATATACTTACCCTCAAAAGAATCCTGAAGTTTCCCAGCATTTTATGTCTGATATACCAAAGTCTACCTTCATGAAGCAGAACCCAGATGCCCTTGATTTTGGGACCCACCTCTATATCCCTTCATCCACCAGAACACTTCCATCAGGAAAGCCTTGAACATCTTTTTAGAAAGAAGGTTGCCAACCTTCGCTGTGGTGCATGAGTCAGGAGAAGCTGTAGACATTTATTCCAAGTCTGATGTAAAGTAACCTTGTTGCTGAGAAAACATAGAGTAACCTAGATATCACAGTGACCCAGGCCCTTAGCACTACTTACAGTGTCTTGAGGGTGTCATGAAGTGTAGTAAGCTGTGGATCCTGGGCTGATTACTGTGGGCTGATATCTGTGGGCTGCTGGTCACAACTGAAACAGAGAGCTCATGGGTGTGATTTCCCTGCCAGATAATAGGCAAGTCCTGATACTCATGTCCACAGGGGCCAGACAGAAGGAGAGAGAAGCAGAATGACCACTGTGCCTGAAGAAGCCCTTGGAGAAAATGTAGAGAAATATTCTGGGTCTGGCTCTAGATCATGAACACTGACCAAGACAAAAGACAGACAAATGGTTAACAATGTGTATCAGGGATTAGTCATGGTTATTTTTTTTTCCCAGCAAGGTTGAAACTGAGCATAAAAAGATTCAGTTTTCCATTAAAAGACTGTTTTCAGAGCTTTGAACAATTTCAGATATTGTATGTTGTCAAAGTGCTCTGTATCCTGAATTTTTTGATTGTTTTTCATCTCAAAGAATTCACTGGTCTGTAACAGGTAATATTAGATAAAAGTAGAACATGGCTTATTTGGACATTGTGTCTTATAACAACACACAGGGTATGTCATCACTGTGGCCAGTGGCAGCTGGAGGACACAGGGCTTGGGTGTGAAAGTCTTTGAAACTTTCTCAACCCATTTTCTTTTCCTTAGATTTGGGGAACTGCTGTAATTTGAATATAAATAATTCATTTGTAAAACTTAACGACAGTGTTAAGTGTCTGTTATGATCTGTAATGTAAAGAAGACTGCTTTATGATAGCCTTGTTAATTTTTACTTTCATGCAATATTTTACACATCTTTGCAGGTAAACTTAACTATACGCATTGATAAGCCATTGTTTGTTATTATAATTTCTACTTCCTCATTTAAGTTTGGACATGGAAAGGACAGGACTTCTAATATAGCCACTGTTGTAGTTTAAATGATGAAGTATCCAAAGCACGTGTGAAGACCTGCTCTATTAGAGTGGGAAACAGGCAGAAGTTTTGAGGAAAGACAGTGCTGGGAGTATGTCTTTTTTCTCATGTATTGAAATGTAAAGTCATGATGTCTGTATGCCTGCTAATGGGTTGTTATTGAAAAGTGTTATTATGGCATATGCACTTCTCATGGGGTTGAAGAGAAATAAGGTTTCATAATGTCAGTCCTCTGAATATGTCCACACTGTACATAGATATGAGTATAATGTGATATTTTTTCTTTTTGGGTTTTTTGCCAGATTGAAAAATTAATATAACTCCTACTGTCTACAACAAATAGATGAATGGATGAAGAGCAGGTGATATATTACAACAAATAGATGAATGGATAAAGAATAGGTGAAGATAGATAGATAGATAGATAGATATAGATATATGAAAATAACTAAGCCCAAAAATGATGACATCTTGCCATTTGGAACATGGATGGACACAGAGGGTATAAATTTAACAGAAATTGGTTAGACAGAGAAAAACAAATACCATAGGATTTCACTCCAATGTGGAATCTGAAAAGCAAAACAAATGAAAAACAAAACAAAACAAAAAGCAGAATCAGATGTATAAATATAAAGAACAAACTGATCTGCTAAAGGAGTTCTCAGAGGAGAAGAGAGTGGGGCATGGGAGAAATGGGTGAAGGGGAGTGGGAAACACAGGCTTCCCATTATGGAATGGACACGTGGTATAAAAGGCACAGCATAGGAGATATGGTCAATGTTATTGGAATATTGTCTCTGGCAAAGAATGGTAGCTACACTTCTGGTCAACACAGAATAAGGAAAAAAGTGTTCAATCGTATAATGTACATATGAAGCTAATATACTATTTCATGTCAACTATGCTTCAATTAAAAAAAAAATGAATCAGTGGTGCCTGGGTGGCTGAGTGGTTTAAGCCTCTGTCTTTGGCTCAGTTCGTGATCTCAGGGTCCTGGAATCAAGTCCCACATCTGGCTCTCTGCTCAGCAGGGGCCTGGTTCTCCCTCCCCCCTGCCTGCCTTTCTTCCTACTTGTGATCTCTCACTCTCTGTCCAAAAATCACAGTTGCAATTGCAGGGTCATAGGGAAGCTCTATTCTTAATTTGTAGAGGAATCTCCACACTGTTCTTCAAAGTGGCTGCACTAACTTGCATTCCCACCAACAGTGTAAGAGGGTTCCCCTTTCTCCACATCCTTTCCAACACACGTTGTTTCTTGTCTTGCTAATTTTGGCCATTCTAACTGGTGTCAGGTGGTATCTCAATGTTAGCTTCCCTATGACCCTGCAATTGCACTGCTGGGTATTTACCCCAAAGATACGGATGTAGTGAAAAGAAGGGCCATCTGTACCCCAATGTTTATTGCAGCAATGGCCACGGTCGCCAAACTGTGGAAAGAACCAAGATGACCTTCAACGGATGAATGGATAGGAAGATGTGGTACATATACACAATGGAGTATTATGCCTCCATCAGAAAGGATGAATACCCAACTTTTGTAGCAACATGGATGGGACTGGAAGAGATTATGCTGAGCGAAATAAGTCAAGCAGAGAGAGTCAAGTATCATATGGTTTCACTTATTTGTGGAGCATAACAAAGAACACGGAGGACGGGGCACCTGGGTGGCTCAGTGGGTTAAAGCCTCTGCCTTCGGCTCAGGTCATGATCCCAGGGTCCTGGGATTGAGCCCCACATCAGGCTCTCTGCTCTGCGGGGAGCCTGCTTCCTCCTCTCTCTCTGCCTGCCTCTCTGCCTAGTTGTGATTTCTCTCTGTCAAATAAATAAAATATTAAAAAAAAAAAAAGAAAAAGAACACGGAGGACATGGGGAGATAGAGAGGAGAGAGAGTTGAGGGAAACTGGAAGGGGAGATGAACCATGAGAGACTATGGACTCTGAAAAACAACCAGAGGGTTTTGAAGGGGCGGGGGGGGGGTGCGGTGGGAGGTTGAGGAACCACGTGGTGGGTAATAGGGAGGGCAGGTACTGCATGGAGCACTGGGTGTGGTGCAAAAACAATGAACACTGTTATGCTGAAAATAAACAAAAAGAAAAAAAAAAAGCACAGATGGAGCTGTCTCCTCCCAGACCAGATACATAGGCTCTGAAGCTCAGAGTAGAGACGATTAAGGAGCAGAAATTTGCACTCTGAACAGGGGGAGGGATAACTGGGCTTCCCTGTGAGAGAAGAAGATCATGTGGTTTAGGACTGAACACCAACCAAAGGGATACACAGGAAAAAGCTGTCAAAGGAAACTGAAACGGAAATCAACAAAGAAAGAACTGGAAGTAAATTTGTCACAGAAGTGAAGGGCAGAGTCTCCCCAAGTGACTAGTGTTACCTGCAGCCCCAAGACAGGCTGAGTGAGGCCAGTTCCATCTGAATTGCATTTGGGTCCTCATGACTCTCAGACAAACCCAATTCTGTTATGTATATATATGTATACATACATATATACTTTCTACTAATTTTTAAGAAGATTATATATTAGATTAAAATCTGTGCTCACTGTTTCAATAAGCAATAATTAATTAATAAGTAATAAGAAAAAGTTATAAGTAGTTAATGGGACCTTCCTCTGGTGCCAGTCCCCACTGGCACCACGCAAATATGGAAGGGTCCTGAAGACTTTTTTTTTTTTAATTTTAGGGTTAGAATTTTGTGATGCATCAGTTGCATAGAATACCCAGTGCTCATTCAATCAAGTGCCCTCCTTAATGCCTATCCTTAGTTACCCCATCCTCCACCCACTTCCCTTCTCACAACCCCATTTGTTCCCTAGTTAAGAGTCTGTCATGGTATTTCTTCCCTTTCTGATTTCATCTTATTTTTCCCCTCCCTTTCCCTATTGCCATCGGTTTTGTTTCTTAAATTCCACATATGAGTGAAATCCTATAGCATTTGTCTTTCATCAACTTATTTCACTTAGCATAATAGTCTTTAGGTACCATTGTGAATGGTAAGATATCATTCTCTTGATGGCTGAGTTATATTCCATTATATGCATATAACATTATCTTCTTTATCCAGACTTTAAAAATTTCTGATTTTGCAGCCCAATGGTTATAATACTTTGTGGCAGACTCTCCAAGTAGACTCTCTCTCCTCGACTGTGTCCTCAACTATATCAGACCTGAATCAACTCTCCACACCTCTTCCCTTCCAAATGGTGGTCGCTTTTTTACTTATAGCCTTGTGGAATTTGTTTTATAACATCTTTGATTGATTTCTTGGGAGTTAAGAATAGTCTGATAAGCATGTAATTGTATTTGAGGAAAGAGACAATCTTAACTCCTCTCCCAGAACTTTCTGACTGGATGCTGCACACTAAGGCTGTGAACCTGGGGACAGGCTAGATTTTGTTGCCCCCTTCTAGGAGAGCTGAATGTCGTTTAGGCAAGGAGATCATGACTTGTGACACAGATTTGTCCTTTCTAGGTTTAGGTTTATTGTGGGAAGATGTGTGAAACATAACGCCTACCATTTTCTCCACTTACATTTAAGCTGTGATGGATGAGTTGAGGGTAGCACTTGCTCTAGTGCTATGTTGTCTGACTTACCCCACAACTGTGATTTTTCTATGATGTTTATGTGACCTTTTCATGGGGTCTAATTGCCCATGTCCTCATTAACATCGGTGTTAGTGTTTTAGCGAATGATGACAATGAGTGACACATTTAACTTTGTACTGTTTGAGTCTTTCAGGGTCTCCATGATCTCCCTATCATATGAATTTTTCAACTTGAAGGAAAGTTTACCTGGTTTCCTTTAAAACGTGGTTTCCAGGAAATGATGTCATGAGGGTCACTAAGAAATCCTTCAGTCATCAGCCATCCAAACTGCCTGGTGATTGGCCACCCAAATAAGGCCAACATGAAAGTGCCCTGGAGATTGGATAGGGAATGTTTTTGACATCATAAGAAGACACTGTGATGTACCAGGGCTGTTATAAAAGGACATCTGCAGCCCAGGTTGCACTGAGGAGGGAGATAGTGTTTTAGCCATAACTCTTCCTCGCTTTCTCTGCCCTGTTCTCTTCCTCTGTTCATGGCAAGCACCCTGCCCATTCCTCCTTCCTTGGGCCTCCCACCAACACTCTCACACCACCTTCATGTTTGTGTTTATGTTTGTGCCCCTCTGTGGTCCTGAGAGTCCTCAAAGCAGTACCCAGTAACTCCTGGACCCATTTCCCATTGTGTGGATGGCCCATCTTCTCAGGGACACATTCCACTTTGTATATGGGATTGGGGCACTGTAAATCAGAGTACTGTAGATTTTCAGCTGGGTTCCACATCTCTGGGATCAAATCTGGGTTCAGCACAGGAAAGCTGAGTCCATGTCCTGAGGGAACACTGGGCCTACTATTATTCCAGAGCCCTCAAACACAGCTCAGCACAGGGAACATGAATGCTCTAAGCATCTGGCCATCCTGATGTTCACAATGTCTCCAGACAAAAGGAAGAGAGGAAATTTCATGAAACATGTATTGGGAGAAGGAATCACCACATCTCTAGACATAGTATGAGTCCTTGGAACACATGTCCTCAGACCACAAGCAGTCTGACCCAGCTTAGCAGTGGACACACTAATTCCACAGACTGCTGGCCAACCAGGAGCCTACAGACCACACACACTTGAACACAGTATACCACAGGCAAATTCAGACCCCAGAACAGAGAACCCACCAGGAACTCTGTGAGTGGAAACCTTCTGAATGCATTTGAAACTGGGCAGATGAGTCATACAGACACTGGTTGGACAAGGAGTCCTCATAACACACCTTGCCAATCCAGGCAGCACAAAGCAAGTATGTCTAGAGAACACCAAGCTTGCCAAGTGCCAAGAATCTATCAATCCTGCATCCCAGGTCAGTACTGGGAAAACGATTCACCTGAACAGCAGCATCAACATATACCCTTGGACATGGAGACCAAGAAAGAGCCTTGGGCTGGGCCAAAATGGCACTTGATGAACCAGCTCACCAATCGCCTATTGACATAGAGACCAACAAATCATCTCTCTTGTAGGCCAAATAGGAACTTGTATAGAAGGTTCACCATGTACCCTTACATCTGGGCACTGATAAGACAGCTCTGTGATAGGTCAAGAGGACAACTATACAGCAGGCTTACCACTTGTATTTTGATATCAATAGTAACTCAGTTCTGTACTCAGCCAAGTAGGCACCTGGAGAGTGAGATCATTATGTGCCCCTGGACTCAGAAACCAAAAACTCATCTCTATCCTGGGCCAAGGAGGTACCTGGACAAATGATTCATCATGTGTTGTACAACTAGAGACCAACAAAGTATATCAGGTCTAGGTCAAAGACTCACTGGGACCAGTTTTTCACAAAGTGCATAACTCTACTCTCTATTAGGCCAAAGAGGCACCTTCACAGCAGGCTTACCATGTGTCCTTAGACCTTGAAACATAGAACAGATCTCTGAGCACTTGGAAAGCAGGATCACTGTCTGCCCTTCAAACTCAAGACCAACAAATCATGTCTGTGCGTCGGCCAACCAGACACCTTGATAGTGGCCTCATCATTGGCCTTTGAAACTGGAGACCAACAACTTAGCTGTCTGATAAGGCAAGCAGGCACCTGGACAGATGAACTAAATAAATTCTCAAAATGATTTATAAGTTATTTCCTTTATTGTGTGTATGTTATTGACTGACATACTTATCAATATAGTCTGGGGGAAATTTGGAGAAATTTTTAATGCTCATTCAGAAGCACATATGCATTGGTGAACTGTCGCTTCATTTGTGATATAACACTCAGTGAGAAATTTCACCAAGGAGGGTATAATTGGTTCTTTGTTATTTTTTTTCAAAATGAAAAACAAACAAACAAACAAAACACAAAAGAAACAAGCAAACAACAACAAAAACGATCTTTCTTATTTTGTGTCATTAGCCAAGACTGGTTACAGAAACAACATGAAAATTGCACAACACTGAAGACAACAGTCATCCATACAAGGTGCTGCTTAAAATATAACATTTCTGTAACACCACATGTCTGGAAGAAGTTAAGTATCTTCCTGGTGAAAGTGATTAGAACTGCATGAGTCTAAGTCATCCCTGAACTGTATGACTCCCTCCATTGGTCATCTAGATGCCACCCGTGTAGAACCATAATGCTTCCCAATTATGGACTTGACTAAGATATTCTTATTCACACTAACCTTTGGAAGCACAATCATTCCCTTGTCAGCATAGGCAATCATATTTTCATGCCTCTCTTTCAGAGTCTAAGGGCCTACTCAGCAACACTGACCATTGTCTCCCAGACTACTAATTCTGGGCATTTTCATAGACTAAAAGTACTGAGCTCTCAATGCCAAAGCCTGGCATGCAACAGGTACTCAAAGCTGAGTAACATGGAAAAATACATGGATAAACCACTACATCTTCTATAATGGGATACTGACAAGTCTCCAGTTTGAATCTGTGTCCCAAGTGTGAGGTTCCTGTGGGCTGAACTAGCATTTCAGCATCTGGTTCCTTGTCTTATCCCTTACATCCCACACCATAGGAAATTCTTGACCAAGGGAGACACTATTAAATTAATGCCTATGGAATGAGTGAACATACTCTTACTTTGCTCACTTCATAATTTCCAACTGTGAAAACATACCAAGGATTTATTATCAGTCCAGAAAAAAACAAAAAAACATTACCAAAGAGTACAGGCTCCTTCTGCTTCCTTGCTCAGACTCACAGCCTCTCCAGCAGTGGTTCTCAGAGCACCCTCTTTTTCACAGTAAGAACCCTTGGGATTTCCAGCTGCAAATCCTCCTTCACAATCAGCATGATTTCCTTCTTGAGTTTTCATCACCCCCGGGACTCCCTGCTTAGCAGCTGCCTGATCCCACAGAGACTCACCCCTGCCAATATCAGCTGAATAGACACTTAACCACTTGTCAAGGACCATATTATGTATCAAAGAGTTATTGTCATTGATGATAAAAAGCTATGACCACAGGGAAAATTATTCTCAATGAAAATAGAACCAAGGACTTGCTTCTTCCCTTAACAAATATACGTGACTTGAAGACAGAATGTAAGTTGTGAAAATGGTTAAAACTGGTTTCATGAGAACCATCGTTAATGATGACTATAGTTAATCATATTTGATTGTATAATGTACATTGTATTGCATATTTGAATGGTTCTATAACAAAAGATCTTAAATTTCTTATCACAATGAAACATGTAACTCTGGGAGATCTGTTATCCAGAAGTAAGTGGTGATCATTTCACAATATATACATATATCACTCTGATATACACCTGAAAGAAATAGAATGTTTCATGTTAATTATATATCAATTTTTAAAATAACTGAATAAACTGCAATTGGCAAAATGTCGTCTCTGCCACCTGAAGTAATCGCTTTTGCACATGCACTTGTAGGTGAATCATGAAAAGTGGAAGTCAAAGGAAAGGACTCTGGTTCTGTACTCCTCTGTGGAGTGTTCCCTGAGTTTCATTGATTTAAGAGCAGTTTGCATTGATTTAAGAGCAGCAATTTTCCAAACTGGAAGGGGAGGGCCTGGTGGTATAGCATGTATGACTGCATGTTTCAATCTAACAGTGTATATAATCCTCCTTTGCTCTAAACAAATCATAATCATTCCTTGAAAGGCATGAAAGCCTCCTCTCCGACCTAGGCTGCCCTGTCTCTTCTTTTTCCCAGCTAATCTGTGCAATATCCACACCTCAAGACTCAGTCCAATACCCAACACTTTTTGTTTTCTCTTCTGGTCAGTTCACAACAACCACTGTCTGCTTCACTTGGCTGGCATTGTAGTGAATATTGTTGTAGTCTCCAATCCCACTTACTAGTTCTTTGTCACATCATTATGTTGGTTTGCTTTCTGTGCTTTATCTCCTAAAAGCAATGATACTTCAAGTTTTTAATGGTTTGCCTAGGAAGATATGAACATACACAGTACATCATTTGCTATACAAAACAATTTTCTTAGCAAAAGTAAAGATGAATTTAAGTGTAATTTAAGTTACAATTCACACAACTATTGCAATGAAATACATAAGTGGTAGGGCTCACCTCAGATTCACCCCATGAACTTAAAAATACACTTATTTCTCCCTAAAGTGAAAATTAAGGCAGTTCTTCAAATTTCTTCATTATATCTTCACAAGATCACCTTCAAACCAGTATCCTTCTTTAGAAAACAGATTGAGAGCCCAATGTCAAGGTAGAGCAATATATTCTCACAACATGCTATCATTTACAACCTCAAGAACTACTGGCATTACAAGTTCCCCTATGTACCTCAAATTTTAAAGAAAACTCAGTAGCAGAGTTTTTAAATCAACTGTATTTATTTGAATTAATTTTAATTAACATATCCAGCATTATTAGTTTCAGAGGTAGAGCTCAGTGATTCAAAATTTGCACATAACACCTATTGCTCATTACATCCCTCCTTAATGCTTGTCACTCAGTTATTCCCCAATAACATCCCCTCCAACACCCTCAGTTTGTTCCTGACAGTTAAGAGTCTCTTATGGTTTTCCTCCCTCTCTGATTTCCTTTTTTTTTTAATTTTTCCTTCCCTTACCTTGTGCTAACCTTTTATTTATTAAATTCCACATATGACTAAAATCATACGGTATTTATCTTTACCTGACTGACTTATCTTACCTACCATAACACCTCTATTTCCATCCCTGTTTTTTTAAAGATTTTATTTATTTATTTGACAGAGAGAGAAATCAGAAGTAGGCAGAACAGCAGCAGAGAGAGAGGTGGAAGCAGGCTTTCCGCTGAGCAGAGAGCATGATGTGGGGCTCGCTCCCAGGGCCCTGGGATCATGACCTGAGCCGAAGGTAGAGACTTTAACTCACTAAGCCACCCAGGAGTCCCCATCCATATGGTTTGTAATGTCATGATATCCTTTTTGAGGGTGTAGTAATATTCCATTGTGTATAAACAAAAGACCAACAAACACATGAGAAAATGTTCAACATCCCTCAGCACCAGGGAAATACAAATCAAAACCATGATTTGAGAGTACCTCACACCGGTCAGATTGGCTAAAATTAACAAGACAGGAAAGAACATTTGATGTTGAGGATGAAAAGAAAGGGGAACCTTCTTTCAGTGTGGGTGGGAATGCCAGGTGGTACAGCAAATCTGGAAACAGTATGAAGGTTGCTCATAAAGTCAAAAATATACATACTCAGGCTTCTAGATGGTTCAGTCAGTTACCACCTGTCTTTGGCTCAGGTCATGATCCCAGATCAAGCACCAGCATGAGCTCCCTGCTCAGCCATGAGTGTGAGTCTCCCTCTTTCCCTTCCTCACTCATAGTGTCTTTCTCACATAAATAAAATAAAACTTAAAGGAAAGTAGAACTATTCTATGACCCAACACCAGCTCTACTATGTATTTATCCAAAGGATAGAAACATAAGGGTTAATTTTTATAGGAGAAGTGTCCACAATTGTCAAAGTATATAAAGTACTCAGATATCCAGAAACACATGAATGGAGAAAGAAGATAAGGCAGTTTTAAGCTCATCTTTCCTACTTAACCCTTACACTCCACCTAGTGGAGCAGAATCCAATCCATTTGGATTCTCCAGAGATCTTTCCTCTTTCAGCTCTTTGGATTCTAGGGTACCAGGAGGAGGAAGGAAAGTTGGCATTTTTAGCATCTGGTGGAGGGCCAAAAGCATTCATAGTCTGTATTACCAATACCCATGAACAAACGCCAACCACCACTCCTTTTTTGCCACTTTTCCCTATTTTAAGTTAAAAGAAGGAAGCAGAAAACACCAGCGGATGCCCCACACCACTTATTTCAGCTAAGGACTGAAACTGGAGCTTGCCCCCAGCCCTTTCTACAACAGCTACAACCAGAAGACAGTGACAAACTTAGTGGAGACCAAACAGCTCTGAAATGTGAGTCCATGGAAGTGGCTCTGTTTCCTGTACTCACTCATGACTGCATCTGGTTATGACAGTTAGTAGTCTCAGCAGTAATGATCACCAGACCTTCCTTTTATTCCGTTTTCACCTGAAGTTATATACAGAGTTATAATGTAAGTGGATAAAGGCATAGATAAGGTGAAGCACATTCTATGAACTTTAATCAATGACTAGAGACTGTAAAATGAAGAGGATGACCCCAATAGAGTTCTCCCAATCCTATTAAATGCTCACACCAAACAGGCAGGTAACTGTGGTGCTGGCCCAGGTGTACTCAGGTCCTCTGGCTTCCTGCCTTTACCATCTCCCCAAGAGGACAGGAAGAGAGGATTTAGCTAATACATCCCTGTGAAGGTCCTGGTGTGAGGGATGAGCTGGTTAAACCCCTCAGATACTGGGGAGATCCACCCCCGCCAACCATTGAGCACTTCCTCTGCTCAGCTTGGGCACTGGTCATAAATTGGTCAGCTGGACCAGGTAGGAACTGGGGGTGGGGAGATGAGTTACTACTGGTTGTCTGCAGGACACCTGTCCTGCCACACATGACAGCTAGCCCTATGGGGAGAAGTGGACACAGGGGAGATACATGCCTGATATTAAATAAAAGACAAATGTCTTCTGCCAGCCAGTCTGATGTCCTGAGGTTCATTCAGGACCCCTGGGAGTCCACACCTGAGAACTTACCTGTTCCTGGAATGATTGGGCTCCTCTCAGCAAGCTGGCACCCTAGCAGAGGAGCAAGAGGTTGGGCAGCAAAGGTACAGGGAACCTGGCGTACCAGGAAGAAGGAGATAGAAGGAATGGGTGATGAACCCATTCCCTCCATCCCCTTGCCCTGGGGGCCCACTAGGACGATGTGCAAACTCCTTGTCCAGCAGTGCCTGGCAATCCTTGGCATCAGCTGTGCACACTCACTGCAGTCCACATTCACATTGTCAGCCACGTTGTCCTCTTCACACCAACCAAGCTCCTCCAGGCCACAGGCCTAGCTGTGTAGAGCCTGGGCAATGCCGCTCAGTGGCACATCCTGGAGAGCAACTGGCCCTGGTCCGTGCTGGAGGGTCTCAGAGTCCCTGTATTGTGGGTTCTCAGGAAGCTCCCCAACTGCCCCAGGGCCCAAGTTTCTGTGTTGCCTGCTGCTCTCCTCCATATCCAGAGCTCTTGCTGAGCTGGGGCCCGCTGTGCTGCTGGGAACAGGGATGTTGGGCTTGGATATTGCGGGGAGAAGGTTGTAGCACTCTTTCTAAGCAGATCTCTCTATTTGTTCCCTAAGAAGGAATTCCAGGAGTTTTGTCAGCTTCCTGCCAGACCCCTCCCCACTCTCAGTGCTTCCCCAACTGAGATGTCACTTTCCAATTGCTCTTTTCTCTGTGAAATCCTCTCTGTCCTGCTTCTCCTTCTGGCTCTGCCACCTCCCTTGGGACTCCCTTTTCTGGTTCTTGGCTTTGTCACTTGCACATCCTTCAGTATCAGTTCAAATAAAGAAAAATAAATGCATGAAATACATACATATGATGCATAGAAATTCTTTCTCATTGGGGAGAAACAGTTATTTACTGACCTGTTCTACTTGCTGGAGATTGAGTGGGAAGGAACAGCTACTGAGCTCCTGCCCTCAGGAACGCCCACTCTTCCTGGTTCCTGATAGACTTTCACAAATTTTTGTTCCCAGGTTACAGATCGCATTTTGATGAATGATCAAAACCACTTAGTTCGATTTACAATTAAAAGTTGCTGGTAGTATAAGAGACTATGGACTCTGAAAAACAACCTGAGGGTTTTGAAGGGGCGGGGTGGGAGGTTGGGGGAACCAGGTGGTGGGTAATGGGGAGGGCACGTATTGCATGGAGCACTGGGTGTTGTGCAAAAACAATGAATACTGTTATGCTGAAAAAAATAAATAAATTTATAAATGAAAGATAAAGAAAAAAAAGTTGCTGGTAGTTGAAGGCAATATTTGCCAATTTTGAGTAGATTTTAATTTCAGGGGGGTCTTATGTATAAATTCAAGTCTGAAAATAATAGCTGGAGGTACAAAATACCAATGTGTTGTTTCCAGCAGAAAATCAATAATTAAACATGATTAGCAATAATAATTTCCAAAATGAACTTTTTGGTTTGTTGTTGACTAACATACATCAGGAAATGAATCAGACTTTTTAATTTTTTTTTTAAATCAAGTCAGCCTGTTTCTTTGTTAGAAACATATTTTGGTGTTGCTATCAGAGAGAGAAATAGAAATAGTTTGTTAAAGCAGTTTTTTAGTTATGAGCCATGAACTCAGTTATGAGGTCAGAGCCATGATCACAGAAACATATAAAACCAACACACACAATCTATGTCAGATGCTCCAGTCAATTAGGAACAGGGATATGGGGAAAAGAGGAAAAGAAAGGGAAGCAGGAGGCATCTAGACATAGGAGATATTTAAGCACATTTAAGGAAATGCTACACTTAGTTTCATCTCTTTTTCACATGTTTATGCTCAAGACATTAAAGCCTCTTGGCGTGTTTCTGTGACAGGAACACACCTCAGGGGAGCCCTTGGCATACCTGCTCCTGAAGGTATGAAATTCAAGTGGAACTCACTGGGTAGATGAAAAATCCCCTCCCTGTACTTCCCTGAGCACGGAAAGCATTCCTGGGGAAGGACAAGTGCTTCAGTTACTGCCTTAAAACCCCAGGCCTGTCCACTGGTGCTCATCATGAAATCCTTTTTAGTCTCAGGGATCTAAACCTGAAAATGTTCCCAGCATGGATAGAGTCAAGGGCATTTCAGGTTTCATCAGTTCCCTTTAAAAATTCGCTAATCCCCATGTCCTCATATCAGGGAGATCATATGATAGTTGTCTTTCTCCGATTGACTTATTTCACTAAGCATGATACCCTCTAGTTCCATCCACGTCATCGCAAATGGCAAGATTTCATTTCTTTTGATGGCTGCATAGTATTCCATTGTGTATATATACCACTTCTTCTTTATCTAGTCATCTGTTGATGGACATCTAGGTTCTTTCCATAGTTTGGCTATTGTAGACATTGCTGCTATAAACATTCGGGTACACGTGCCCCTTCGGATCACTACATTTGTATCTATAGGGTAAATACCCAGTAGTGCAATTGCTGGGTCATAGGGTAGTTCTATTTTCAACATTTTGAGGAACCTCCATGCTGTTTTCCAGAGTGGTTGCACCAGCATGCATTCCCACCAACAGTGGAGGAGGGTTCCCCTTTCTCCACATCCTCGCCAGCATCTGTCATTTCCTGACTTGTTCATTTTCGCCATTCTGACTGGTGTGAGGTGATATCTCATTGTGGTTTTGATTTGTATTTCCCTGATGCCGAGTGATGTGGAGCACGTTTTCATGTATCTGTTGGCCATCTGGATGTCTTCTTTGCAGAAATGTCTGTTCATGTCCTCTGCCCATTTCTTGATTGGATTCTTTGCTCTTTGGGTGTTGAGTTTGCTAAGTTCCTTATAGATTTTGGATACTAGCCCTTTATCTGATAAGTCATTTGCAAATATCTTCTCCCATTCTGTCAGTTGTCTTTTGGTTTTGTTAACTGTTTCCTTTGCTGTGCAAAAGCTTTTGATCTTGATGAAATCCCAATAGTTCATTTTTGCCCTTGCTTCCCTTGCCTTTGCTGATGTTCCTAGGAAGATGTTGCTGTGGCTAAGGTCAAAGAGGTTGCTGCCTGCGTTCTCCTCAAGGATTTTGATGGGTTAGGGGGATAGGAGAAGAATAAATGAAACGAGATGGGATTGGGAGGGTGACAAACCATAAATGACTCTTAATCTCACAAAACAAACTGGGGGTTGCTGGGTGGAAGCTGGTGAAACAGGCAAACATGTTTTGGCTTATTTTGGAATTTACAAGGATTATTCCTTCTCCTTGCCAGACATTAATAGCTATTGTCTGCCTAGCGTCCCAGTTCCCTACCTTCTTCTGCCAAAAAAAAAAAAAAAAAGAAAGAAAAAAAAAAAAAAAAAGAAAATCAGCCACTGAATCCCACCCCTTGGCCACAGGGCCAGGAGTAAAGCTGTGAGCTAGGACAGGTCATCTAGAACATTCCTTGGAAATTCAGATGTGACTACTTAGAGAGGATAGCCTCCTTTTTGCTAGAGTCCTAACCTGAGACTAGTAAGCCTACAAAGGCTGCCTGTCAAGCTTCTCACTGCCTAAAGAAGCTCATCTGTAGGCCAAGATAAAGCTTCAGTTCAAATTACTAGAGTTTCTGTCACTTTCACCTGAAAGAATTCTGGTTGGCATAGTCTAATCTTACAAAGGAGGGAAGAGAAGCCCAGACAGGAATCAAGCACTCCTGGTCATGGCAAGGAGAGCCCAGGACTCCCAAAATCCACTCCTGCCCTTCTGCTGGGCCACATCCAGTTCCTCTGCCTGGGCTTAGAGGGGGCCAGGCACAACATCCAGAGTTTACCCCCAGGAAGATGAAGGACCAAATCTTCAATGCATCCCCTCTTGGTCCACTCCATCCCTTCTTCTGCCTCCCACCCCATGCCCTGTAGTCACAGTGACAGAAAAGACTACACCACTACTAGTGGTCTCCTAAAAATTACCAAGACTGAGAACCCAGCCATTATTCTGAACCCTGCCTCTGGTTTATACTTCTACTCCTTTAATAAAGAACTTGAGTGATGAAGTCCTGCCTTTATTTAAGCAGTGCTTCCTGTCTGCTTTGCTATGTCTCCTGCTGAAAACTCCCACCTGTGTTGCAAACATCTCAGTTGGTCTGGCTACTCCTCCTGTGAGGAAGGTGAAAGTGGAGTGAGAAAGAAGCAGAGATGTTTCTCCAGATCCCTGGAGCTGGATCAAGACAGGCCTGTCATGATTCACACTTCAGTGGAAGGGGCCCTGGGCTTGCCTCCTGGCTTAAGCAACAACTGACTACTGTGACATGGGCCACCTTCCTTCCTGCCCCAACCTTGTGTCCTTCCTCTGTGAAATGTAGAGGCTAGTGATGCTTATTTCAGAGGGACTGTGAGCATTCTGTGAGATTCCTGTCTTCACAGGACCTAACGTAGGTCTGGGAACATTGCAGGTCCTGGGTTAAGGCTCATTTTCTCCTCCTTCGTGTTTCAGCTGATTAGAAAAAGGATGTTTCACATGACTCATGAGCCTACCTGCTCCCAAGTAAGTTAGGTGGAATTATCACATCTTCTCATGCACCAATATACATAAGATGAATGTGCAATACTATTAGAATAATTAACAGTCTAATTACTGTTCTAACATTCAAGCTGGCACCAAACATTAATTCCTAGGGAATACCAATTGCCAAGGATGCAGTTGTCAACCTGCGATGGGTGTATGTATGCAGGGACTGAATTTGTGAAATCAAGGAGCCATCACACTTTCCAAAACACAGGAGGAAATCTGTTACAGCATCGCACTAACGCACGGGTGCGCACACACACACACACACACACACACACACACACTGTCCCTCTCCCACTATGCCACTCTGGTCTCATTTCCTTTTTCTGACGATGAGCCTGCATGGATAGATGGGGGGAATGCCAACAGTTTTGCCAGCACCACTGACTAGGAGCTTCCACCAGGCTAGACAGCTATGAGGATGCTTCCCCAAGCTTCTCCAACAACAGCCCTGTGAGTGCTATTAGCAGTGGATTCCCACTTCATGGGTGGGGATCTGAGGTAAATAGAAGCTAAGTAATAGTAACTTTAACCCACCAATAGTGACTGTAACCCTGCTGGATGCTTCTTATGGCCTCTGTTTCTGAAGCCATGTGCTTGGGGTCTAGTCCTTGTTACCCCATTGTGCAGGAGACACCACTACCTAACCATGTCATACAGCAACATAATGGAAGAGCTGGGACTGACCCTTAGGTCACTGCTCCCAGAGGGCAGCCTGAGATGCTGAGAGAGACTCCCCACTGGTCTGGGTTCACTTGGATTCCTGCCAGGAAGCTGCGATCCAAACCCTGCCCCATCCAATACCTATCTATATCCTACATGCAGTATTTCTGGAGTTCAGCAATTAACTTGACATAGTTCCTTATGGATTTCTTGAAAAGAAAATGACTGCAAAACTGAACCCAGGGGTGCCTCGGTTATGGCGGGGTTGCGCCTGTTCCCCAGCATAGAGGTCTGTCCCCAGAGCCACCAGCATCCAGGTTTTGGTCGATAACTCAGATGGAAACAAACCAGGTCCCACCTTGCATTTGTGGAAGGCATAAAGGCAGAAGAATGTGAAGCAGATCAGGGAGTTGGGCTGGGTGGAAACTGGCCTTGACCCTGAACTCCAGCTCTTGCCAGGTGCTGTGCCACCTGTGAGGCCCTACTTCAGCTGATAAGATAAAACCAACAGTTTTATGGAAGAAAACCCTGCAGGAACCAGGACAGGAAGTGAGTGTCCTGCCTCAGGGTGGCTCCCAGTGGGAAAGTCAAAGGGATTGGTACATGCAAGTGTGTGAGGTTAGGAGCATGAATTTCCCTACCTGTCCAAGAAGTGGCAGGTGTCAGACAGCCCTGAATCTGGGAAATTTGGAAGAAGTAAAATCAGAAGAGCCAAAGATCACGGTCATCTTAAGGACCATCTGCCAGAAAGCCAATCTCTTTCTTCTCAAAGGATCGTTGCCAGGGAACAGATGAGAGCCAAGACTGTGGACAGAAGCAAACACCAACTCCCGGGGGCTACACGGGCCTTAGGGACTGCCCTCGAAGGTAAGAATCAGCAAGTAAAAGCGATAAATGCATGGGGTTTCCATGCAATCATGCTGGCCCAGGCATGCAGAATGAATGGGAGGTAAGTAGAATGGAAGGCAGAGAGACAAGTGCTGTGCTTTGGATAAGAAATCTGAAGAGGCAATTCACAAGGCCTGAAGGATGTGCGGTTGGTGTGCTGACTGATTGGAATGGGTCTTTGGGCAAGAATGACATAAGGGCAGCTCCCATGTATTGGCTTGGATAGCTGACTAATAAAGACAACTCCTTTAAAGATCAGTCTGAAAGCTGACATATAGTTATAGGAGTATCCTTATAAGACTTAATAATATTTTATGCCATGGATCATAACATGTCATACAGAGTCATCCAATCTGCACTTGGATTCAGTATCTCTCTGTTAATTTGTGTATTTAACATCATATTTCCATTTGAAATGCTCCCAGAAGGAAGGAGATTGGAGGTGGGAGATGGAAAGGAGGGTGTGTATGTGGTGAAGCCTTGAATAGGAAAAGGGTCATGTGAGCAAGGTCCCTCGGTGCAGGACCAGGCTGTCTGAAAAGGGGGTGTACCCCAGCACTTCAGCAAAGTCATTTGCAGAGTGAAGTTCCCATTCTGAGCCTCCGATGGTGAGAGTCAGATGTTAATAGTAACAGACAGGTTTTATGGGTGACCTCCTGTGCACAGGGATGAGGAACCACATCAGTGAGGGGCCTGGGAGCCATTCAGAGCAACACACATCCTTCAAATCTCCTCTGCTCCCTCCACCATCTATGTACATACCTGTGGGTTCAGAGCCTGGAGCTCCGAACTTTGGAAGGGTCTGTCCATGCTTCATCTGACTTTTAAACCCCGACTTTCAGGGTTTAAAGCAAGCCCAGCTTGTGGACATCCCTCCTTGTCCTCTGCACTGCTTTCACCTCAGACCCCTCCTGGGCTCGGCTTCCAGGGATAGAAGGTCCAGAATCTGCAGATTCTGCAGCAGGCATCTGCTCAGGGAAGAAAATGGGTGCACCTCCAGCAGCAGGCAGTGTCCGCCCGGGCTGGGCTGTCTACATCCTGCTGCCATCTATGTCCTGCTTCCAGACTGTAAACCCTGGGAGCAGGCCAGGCAGCACCACCCCAAGTCCATGCTTAGGCCCCCTTTGGGGCCAAGAGTCTAGAAGGCCGTTCAGCTGCAGAAGCCAAAAGCACACCTCCCTCTATTCTATGTCCCTGACTTCCCCTCAATCCATAATCCAGCCTGTCACTGATTCATTCACTTACTCATTGAATCATGTATCCATTACACATTCAGTGCACATTGTTGACCGGTGGAATTACTGACCCCTCCCCAGCGACAGAGGTGAGCTCGCTGCTCAGACTTAGATACAGTCCTCTTGCATTCCCACGAGTTTGGTGCAGGTCTGTGTGAGATCAGAGCCAATTGGAATTAAGCCATGACATTTGCTGAAGCCATCTGGAAAGAGGGGACCTCTTTCTGCCAGACCCAGGAACTGCTGGGGGCTGTGCACATGATGGTCTGAGGCACTGACTCCAAGGGGACCAGAGCCAGAACTTGCAGAGAGCAGAGGGGTCCCAGGGACTCCCTGGCAGCCCAAGCCCTCCAGACCTCAACTCCTGAGATATTTCCATGAAGCACACTAATAAAGCCCATCCCCCATCTTTTTTTTTTTTTTTTAACTTTAAGCCTGCCTTGAGTAGGTTTCCCATGATTGCACCTGGAAGAACGCTAACTGAGTGGTCAGCTTCAAGGTTCTGCTCCTGACCTGCCTCTTCCACAAAACCCTTTTTAATGCCTCCTTGAGTTACCCAACCAGACACGTGTCTAATTTTATATTCTCCTGTGACCTCCACAGATCGTGACTCAGTGCCAAATAATAAATACTTGGTATGATTTCTGGGTATTGACTGTCTAGCTTGGGTTTGAATGTTCTACCTTCTTTCAATAGAATTTTTTCCTAAACAACCCATAACCAACTCCTGCCTTTTAAAGCCTCATTTCCTCAACATAGATCCTCGTAGGTCCTCACCTGGGGCCAGGTGACACAGGTATTAGAATGGCCCAGCTCCTTCCTGGTCAGCAGGGGAACAGCAAGGAAACACATGTGCCCTTGACCTGAGGAAGACCAGGACCAATGGTGAGGATGCTGCACTAGGTCTCAGGGAGGATGTCTGAGCTCTGTGAACATGGGACATCAGCCTCTGGCTTCCCACACAGGGTTGGAGGATGAAGACGCAAGTACAGACAGGGGACTGTGTAGCATCTGTTTGTACAAGGGAATATCTATGGAAATCCATCTGCATTGGCAGACAATATTACATGAAGTCTAAGACCACAGGAAAAATAAGCACTCACATTACATACAAATAAATAATTGTGATTTATGTTCATAGAACTGGCTCCTTTTACCAGAGGCCACCAATCCATGGCTCCCTTCACGTTTTAATTTGAAGATTTATAAAAGCAGGAACAAAAGGGGCAGCTTTGTATTTTCAAAAGAATATAGACCTGTGGCCCCAGAAATTAAGAATACCAGACCCTCAGGTGAAAGCAGACTTCATAAGCCTCCCCCATCCCCAAATCCTATACCAAAATAGTTCAACATGTAGTGAAGAAAATGCTGTGTCTGCTAAGCAATATGCATGATGAGAGTAACACAATAGTATTTGTTCCCAGGACTTAAAGTCTTGTGGCAGATCAAACCAGGAAACATTTCTGGATCACTTGTTAAGCACTGTGAGCAAATGTTTCATTTAGACAAAATGCTACAGTGCCCAGTAATAGTCTCACCAT
The DNA here is from genome assembly GCF_922984935.1 of Meles meles. Classification (NCBI taxonomy): domain Eukaryota; kingdom Metazoa; phylum Chordata; class Mammalia; order Carnivora; family Mustelidae; genus Meles; species Meles meles. The sequence goes on along the minus strand of NW_025721617.1, from coordinate 42,759 downwards.
CTAGTTACTGTGCAAGCCTTTACCATGTATATTACAATACTTGCCGACCTAACACGCACAGCCTCCACCATCGGGGAGGACCAGGCTGTGCTTTCATGGCACCTCTGTCTGCTCTCCAGCTAGATGGTGAGGGCTAGGCTGGTAGACAGTGCACTAGAACATTCATTCCCAAGATGTAAAACTGAATTTGCCTGGATCCTCCAGGTGGGGAAGATGAACCTGAACAAATAATCACCAGCCGGGAGATCAAGTCTTAATGATTCCATTGAACCATGTCCCCACTTCTGCTCACGTGAGCCAGCTAGTCCTACCCTAAACTTTTCAATCACATGAATCAACAAATTCCCTTCTTTGCTTTAAGCTGCTGAAACATATTTCTGTCTTGCAATCAAAGCTTCTAAATTAACAATGTGTCGAATTCCCTCAAGTCTCAGTCATTGATGTGGACGAGAATCAGGTATCATATTCTGTTTTTTCCACTCCCCCTAGCATGGTGTCCCTGGAGGGCTCACTTATGTAACACTCCCTGAGTGGACAAACTGGCCGCATTCCTGACATTCCATGGTAATCCACACACTGTTCATCCACCAACACTCCCATCTCTGATGAAGGTGTTCCAGGAAAGGAAGGACTGAACACCGAGAGTCCTAGTTAGATTGGTCCTCAGCTTTGCGAGTTCTCCCATGCCTGAGCAGACTCTGGGAGACTCATAAGTTCAGATAAAACTCACAGGAGAATAATTAAAGCAGATGGTAATTTACTAATAACCATAATGCTGTCAGTTATTGAACAGATACCATGAGACAGAAACTAAGCCACACATTTACACATTCCATCTCTGTTGCCATACAATGCTCAGGAAAGAAAAAAAAATCCCTCATCCATCTTCACTCACAGGGAGGGTCATGACTGCCAAGGGTGGCTTACAAAACAGATGTCACCTGCTAATGTAACCAAAGCTTCAGAGTCTTCCATTGCTTGTGTCCCTTCTGTGGCTCTGTGTGTTCCCTTCATGGGCATATGGAGCCAGCAGGACCCCTAGCCAACTCTGGAAGCATACACGTTGCCAGGCTTCGGGGTCTCCCTCTCTGCCCTGGTGATGGGCGAGGGGATAGGAAGCAGCTGTGGCCACACCAGCCATGGCAAAAAGCCAGCCCTGATCATACCATGTGTCTGGGCAAGAAGGACCTGAACTGTCTGTTGTGTTGGCTTTTCCCCACACCGGGGGCTCTCAGACCCCAGTCCTAATGACCAGTTCATCAGCAGCCATGCAGGGACTTGGGGACTAGAAGTGGGGGTGTAGGGACCTCTCCGAGTGGGGCCAGCAGGTGAGGCAGTTAACCACCAGCCTGTGCCTAGACAGAGGCAAACCTGGAACTCTCCAAGGCAGGAAGAAGCAGCCTCCAGAGGCAACCCCAAGGTGCCAGCATGTAGTCTTGCAACTGAAAGACATTTCCAGAAGGGCCAATAATCCAAAACAAGTATCCCTCAGCCACACCTGGAGAAAGACTGAATCCTCGTTCTACTCACTTGAGAGAAAATAATATTCTAAAATTATTGCAATATGCTGAGAAATTTTAAAAATACAGTGCCAAACACTCCAGGGAAAAATATATTGTGAATATGTGTCAGGCCATTATCCTAGTATGCTAGATTTCTGGATTTTTGTTATGTTTGTGAAATTTGTCAGTGTTTTAGATTTATAATTTGCTGTGATTTTTCTCCATTCTAAATAAATTTTACCTTCCATACTTGATTTTATATTCATCATTTTGTACTTTTTTTTTTCTTTTTTGAAGAAAGTACCAGAAACTTTCTACATATACTTTAAACCCCACAGAACCTGGATCCACCCCCAGCTCTGAAAAATTCTGAACTGTCAAAAATAAGTCTTCCTTGCCTACCAGGATGCTTGTAAATGTATGCTTTATTTATCAATAGAGAAGCATCCTTTATTTTTAAGCCCTAGAAAGTGAAATTGTGCATGACTCTTTGGATAACTCTTATCAGAGTTTAGCTTAATGAGATTCACAAAAGCACGAAAGGCTGGTTCCATAACTCAAATATTCCCCATCACAAGACAGCAAGACACTTACCAGCTGGGTTGTGGCCACACCAAAATCATTTGCTTAATTCTAACCCCTTTTACCTCAGAATTCAACTGTCTTTGGAGACAAGGTCTTTAAAGATCTGATTAAATTACAATAAGTCTCCTAGGCTGGGCCCTAATCCAGTATGACTGAGATCCTCATGAGGAGAGACAGCAAGGTGTGTTTGCACAGAGGGGACCTTGGGAAGAAGTATCAAGAAGGTGGCCATCTTCAAGCCAAGAAGAAAGAGCTCAAAGGAAGCCAATCATGCTACCGTCTTCATCTTTGACTTACAGCCCAGAACTGTGAGAAAATAAAGGTATGATATTTAAGGCACCCAGCCCATTGTATACTCTAATGGCATCCTGAACAGACGAAGACCCTGTAACATGTGACTGGGGTTCAGAGGAGAAGTGGAACTGCCTGAAGGTAAGTTTAGTTCATTCCAAGTTCTACAAAGGACCTCCCCAAGGACTGCAGCTTCTTCCCCCCATGGCCCACTCCTGAACTGCTCATGGCATGCCTGGTTTCTGAGGAAGAAAACCTTCGGGATGGTGAGCACTTCTGAGTCCTCACTCCCAGCCCCAATGCCACCTGCCTGTTCCACAAGCCCTTCCCTTGTCTGCCTTGCTCCTCTGGCAGGCTCCTTCCCACCCCAGGGACCCCACTTCCTCCTCATACCCACAGCTATGGTCCCACACTGAAGCTACCCTAATATTCCACTAAATCTCTCCAGATAACACCACACCCACTCGCAGTATATCCCCTGTGAGTTTCCGAGTCTGGTCTTCTGCTCATAACCCCACCCCAGCCTTTGCAGGAATGATCTCTCTGTCCCTTCTTCCAAGTCATCATCCTTATTGATCCCCAGAGCCATCCTCCATCCACAAGTGGAGACCTTGCCAGCCACCCTCTCCCTTATTTGTATTTAGTTGTTTCATTTCAAGCTACCAATCACCACATCAAATTGGAGTCCTACTCATCCCTCTAGCCCCTGCATAAAATGTAATCCCCAAACCAGAGATGCCAAAAAAACCAAAACAAACCAAAACAAAACAGACAAACAAAAAACCAAGCCTCCAGAAAATCTCCAGAGAAGCTCGTATGACTAAATATTTAGTTAATGAATGTAATGTCTCCATAAGAAGTAGTTAAATTCTTGGCATGTGCTTTATTTTAATAGTGATCTATGTGGTGCCTGAGTGGCTCAATCTGTTAAGTATCTGATTCTTGATCTCAGCTCAGATCTCGATTTCAGGGTTGTGAGTTCAAGTCCGGCATGGGGCTTGACTATTGACCTATGCATGCGTGTCACACAGTGGCCTGTACATGTTTGACTGTCCTTCGGGAAAGGGTCTAGATTGGAATCTGTTCATATGCTCTTCCGCTATGTGAAAAACCCCTGTCAGGGGACCATACCAGCAGATCCTCGTGTTGAAAAAACTGTTCCTGAAAGCATACACGTGAGGGAGTCATTTGTTCAAGTGGATGGCAGCTGGCCAAGACTGATTTGAAGGAAGCCATTCTACCCAGGACATCTCCCCACTGTGAAGCTCAGCACTCTGGCTGGGAATCAGATCCTCATAGTGCACGGCCCAGGGGCCCAGTCTCCCCAGTTATCTGACAGGATGGCTCAGCCCTCAGACTGTGCTTCCTACCTAGTCTTCCCTGGAAGGCAGGATGGGGCAGGGGCAGTCCCTGCAGGAGAGGTGAGGTGAGTCTCTCTTCCTGCTTCCTCTCCTTTCTTCTTGTCCTTCCCTACCACTACCCCAAGCGTGGGCAGCCATAGAGCCTCTCTGTCCTCCTCATTATAAGCTTATCTGCAAGAGACCATGATAGGATGTTGGGTCATTCTCTCAGGGAGGTGTGGGATGTGTCAGGTTGAGACCACACACCAAGGGGGCCAGCAGAGGAGGGAAGAGGACAAGAGGCACAGAGGCTGTGCCCAAGCCAGGGAGGAACACAAGAGCACATAAAAACTGACACGGAAAAGGGACCCTTTCACAAGTCTCCTCACCATCCTTTCTGTTAAGAGCCACCTACATGTAAGAAGCAAGACTGACCACCCCCTTTTCATGCCTCTTCTCGCCCCTAAGCCAGCTCCCACCTAGTTCAGGCAACCACTGTCCTGCACTGTACATGACAGGCTCAGCTTCCCACTGCCAACACGATGATGGTTAATCAATGAAGCTCTAGAAGCCCTTAATGACTAAAAGACACTTATTTTAAAATGAGATAAAAGAATGTCTCCAAATACCTGAATTCATTAACTGTACCATAGCTGCACAACATAAATAGGATTTTTTTTTTCCCTTAGGAGAAAGCATGTTAAAAGATCACAATACTGAATAACTGCAAATGTTCCCCAGGCATTTGTAAATCAGTCCCTTTTGACCTCTTTTCTTCCCCCCTTTTGTAAAGAAGTTTAACAATTACCTTTTTGCTCCATGAAAACAATTCCTGCGCTGAAATTCAATCTCCTGCTGCTGAGAGTCACCTGTTCCCCTTTGGAAGGCTATTCCATTTCTCCTTCAATAATGAGCAGATGCGTAAATGCAAGAGAAAAAAAAATGTTGAGGTTACAGTTATTTGATCCACACTGTCCAAGAAGGCAAATTATAGAAAACCATATTTCATCCAAGGGTCAAAATTACTGAAGTCAACCAAAATCAAATATGGCATATAATGTGGAGAAATCAGATACACGGACACCCTGATGTAAGCAAACACATGAAACAAAACTAAAACTAACCTAAGCAAACGTCAACTTACCAAAGAACAGAGGAGTAAAATGATATTGGAATAAAAAATTACATACCTCCTCTGTTAAATATGAGATAAGATAATCCCAAGCAGTTCTTTACAAAAGGCCACAGATTCACTTTTGCATATGATGCCCTTCATAGTGAAACAGCAAAAATGTTGTTGATATTTAATATATCTCTGAAGTTCATGTAATTGTATTAAACAGTTGTACATTCTAATCATGCTATTTTTAATTATGATGTAATAATCATGTCAATCTACCCAAAGATCCTAACTTCATTAACTATACCCTGGGGAATATTTCTGAAAGTTTTATCATTAAGAATATGACATATTTAGCACCACCCAATGGTAAAAAGAGAGATAAAAATGGCACTTGATATTTGAATCGTGCAAAGAAAAATGATTACATTTTCAGATGAGTGTATATATTTTGCAACATTAAACATTTTAAGGACTTTAGTATCTGCATGACACCGATATTCGTAGAGATTAAAATATTTAGAGAGTTTTATGTACACTCTACCAAAATTGTGTATACGATTAATTATAAGCCACATCGCTATTTCTTCATATCAAAAAGTTTTATTTGATAATCAAGTTTAATTTGTAAGACATATAAAATTCTGTATTTAACAAAATTTCTTGAGTTGTGAGGAAGAATATGCCATGAGAAAATACCAAAAGTTACAGATTTTGCAGCACAATATCCTTTTTCAAATTTGAGTTTTTCTATACTCAAAATACAAATATTTTTAAAATGTGCTGGAGACCTTCAGTTTTAAGAGAGAAGAGTAGAAAATGAATTTCAGCCTTCTTACAAAGTCGGCCTGCAATTTTCAACAAAACTCAAAGGCACACACATAAACCCAGAGCAAAGTACATAAGAAATGGGAAGGAAATACAGTGACTGACAGTCAATCAGGAGAGAAGATGCCATGGTTGCAGAAATTTAGACAAGGCCGAGAGGGTAAAAGGCCCAGAGAAAGTGGCATAGTCTGAGGGGCACACCATGTCTGTTGCTGAGGACAGCTGAGAGAGATAGGCATTGGGCAGCTCCCACCACCTGAGTTTGGTACAGAAAAGCAGGATATGATGGGCTATATGGAAAATTCATCAGACCTGCCATATATTGAGGAAGCAGTCTATTCGTGAGGCAAGAAGCAGAAGAGAACCTAAGCATTATGGGCAGAAGTGCCTCAGAAAATTTCAGAGGACATTGAAAGTAAACTCTGGGGCAAATATTCTTAAACCCAAGTCCCTGTGTCTTATGAAGAATTCCTACTAATAATTTCATGGCCCTGACTTTCACTGTGTTATTTTGCAATTAGCTGGACAAGCTCTGAGGTGTAAAGAAAATGCTTAAAACCTACAAAAGACATAATGATCAAGATTGAAAACAATCAAAATAAAATGAAAATAAGTAAAGAATTAACAAGGACTAGAAAGAAATGTAAGACAAACTAAGAGATCCAACATATGCCTAACTGTTTGCCAAGGGGGAACAAGGTCAAATACATTTATTTATTTATTTATTTATTTATTTATTTATTTATTATTAAAGACTTTATTTATTTATTTGACAGAGAGAGATCACAAGTAGGCAGAGCAGCAGGCAGAGAGAGAGGGAGAAGCAGGCTCACCAATGAGCGGAGAGCCTGATGCGGGGCTTGATCCCAGGACCCTGGGACCATGACCTGAGTCAAAGGCAGAGACTTAACCCTCTGAGCCACCCAGGTGCCCCTCGAATACATATATTTAGATAGATATACTAAGAAAATGTTCCAGAAATAAAAGTTTTTAATCTGCAGAATCAAAAGACATGTCTCAGGAAAAACTGACAGAGGCAATAGGCATACTGAAAAAAGAAAGAAGTAAGTATATTCTATAAAGGAATCTTAGAACAAAAATACAAATCTTTGGAAATATTGAAAGAAATATACACATACCAAAACACCAGGCCTCAAAGATAACCTCAAGTAATTCCCAAAAGTAGAAATAATAAGACAAAATGCCTTGATCACAATGAACAAAGAAATTAATAATGAAACCAAAACATAAAAAAACTAACAAAGTCTCTACCACTTGGAATCTTAAAGACTCAATTCATAGTCAAAGAAGAAATAAAAACTAAATTTTTGTTATAACTACAAAACAGCAGTAATTAAAAGGACGCCTAGAAGAACCTATGGGTTACATCTAATGCAGAGCTCAAGGAAAAATGCATAGTCTTATATGTATATGATAAACAGAAAAGATAAAAATACATGTATTTTTACATGTTGACCATCTTTCATTACATGCAGATTTTACATGTAGATTATCAAATGGTTGAAAATAGAAATTATAGAAAAAATTAATAGAAAATAGATAAGAAAAGAAAACCAAGAGTAATGGGAGAATTAGTAAACATAAACTGAAAACAAATAGAAAAATGAAAATGATAGTAATGATAAGTCAAAGAATTTCAGTACATACATACAGACATACAGACACCTACTATTACCTAGTCTAATTTCAAAAAACAAGAAAGCACAAATAAACAATCTAAGAAATTATAAGGGGAAAAACTTTAGGAATCCTAAGCCTGAATTTAATGTGACTTTAAAAATCTGAAGAGATCATTTTCTTCAAAACATAAATTGCCAAAACTTATATAAGAATGGAAATTCAAAAATCAATTACTCTAGAGGAAATAAAAAAAAATTGTTAAAGTTGACAGCTCCCCAAATCAGTGAAATTAGATGATTTGACAAGAGAATTCTATCAATCTTTAAGAAAGAGATAATGCCACTGTTCTGTCAAAGTATTCTACATCAGGGAAGGATAAAGAAGACTTTCAGTCCTCTGCTTTAAACTACTGTAACATTGATTCACAACAACAACAAAGATTACATTAATAAAGAAAATATAATTCATGAATGTCAATGCAAAATCCTTAAGAAAATATTTAAAGAACATTATACAACAAGCAAGTCACCTTAACCTCAAAATGCAAGAATGGATAAAATTTATTGAGTTGATTAATGTAAATCATCATTGAGGAACTTCTGGGGGAGATGACAGAGTAGGACGATCCTAAGCTCACCTTCTCCCATGCACACAACTAGATTACAGCCACATTAGTGTAAAAAACCTAGAAAATGACTGGAAGACTAGAAGAACAGAATCTCCACAGGTAAATGTAGAGAATAGGCCATGTAAATGAGGTTAGGAGGTGTTGGGACACAGCTGGGAGCCAAACAGACCCATAGGACTGTTATAAGGGCATCACCAATATAAGGGCAGGACATGAAGGTACAGAGAGGGGGAGGTACAGATCTCCACATATAGCTCACAGATGTCGGGTACCCACACAGGGAAGATGAATCCCCATAACATTTGGCTTTGAGAACTGGAGGGGCCTGGCTATCTGAGTTCTTACAATCAGTGGTATTTGGCAACTGGAACTTTAAAATTCAGTTGGTGCTTGGCTTTGGGAGAGCTGAGAGCAAGAGAAAAATGAGTTTCCACCCTTAAAGAGACAGTATAACAAGCAGCCCCTGCAGAGACAGGGGAACCTAGATCCCCAGATACCTCCAGAGATACACCCAGCCTAGGTCCAGGGACACTTGCAGGAGCCAGCTTTCCACCCAGGTTGGGAAAAACATACCCCACCTTGGTGAGCTTCAGGAGATCTGCCCCTTCCAACTTGGCCATCCTAAGTAGGCATTTTCTTGGGCTGCTGCCCACCTCCTCCAACACTAGATCAGCATGAATCTTGCTGACCCTGTGTACCCTGTACCTGCATTCTCCTGTAGATTAGCCCCTTCAATATGCCCTTGGCCAGAGTCCACCCAAAACAGAGCCACAAACTAGCAGTGTACAAGCAGTCCCAAAAGGGACCAGCACCACTTCAAAATGATTCCTTCTCTGGAGAGAGGGGAAAATACACACACACACACACACACACACACACACACACACACACACACACACAGAGTCCAACAGCAACTCTAGCAATGAGGAAGGGGCAGACATCAGGTCTCACTGCAGGACTTGACCACCGACTAAAGCTTCTCAGGGAACAACACAGGGAAAACACTCTGCTGCTTGGTGATACTGCATTCAGGCAGACAATAGCCCTATCTTTCAAGTCAAAGAGGCTACCCACTGGCCCACTAATAACACATGGTCCCAACTAGGCCCACAGTAGGCACAGGAGACCATTGCAGATGCCTGGATTGAAGGCAAATGCAGCTCAGCCACAATAGTGGGCTAACAAACACACATAGGGGACCCTATGAAGCACCAGATTTTGGTGAACAGGGGACATTATACTGCAGGACACCATGGGACCTCTTCATAAGGCCGCTATTTTTGAGAGCAGGAGACATACCTACTTTCCTGACACATAGAAACAACACAGAATTAGACAAAATGAAGAGACAGAGGAACTTGCCCCAAATGCAAGAACAGGACAAGAACTAAATGTAACAGAAAGAAATAATACACCTGACAGAGAATTTAAAGTAATGGTCATAAAGATAATCACTGGAGTAAGCAAAGAGTGGAGGACCTCAGGGAGATCCTCAAGAAAGAGGTAGAAAACATAAAAAGGAACAAATCAGAGGTGAGGAACTTAAAAATTGCAATAAAAAATACACTAGATTAAATAAATAGTAGACAATAGAGAACAGAAGAATATATTAATGACCTTGATGACACAGTAATCAAAGCAGTCAAGCTGAACAGAAGACAAGGTGGAAGAAATTATATATATATATATATATATATATATATATATATATATATATATGAAGGGACCTCAGTGACACAATCAAGAATAATAAAATTCACATTATATGGATACTAGAAGGAGGAGAGGGAAAAGGGGAGGCAGAAAATATATCTAAAAATAGCTGAAAAAGTTCCAAATGTGGGGAAGGAAACAGAAATCCAGATCCAGTAGGCCCAGAGAGTCCACAGCAAAATCAACCTGAGCTCCGCACCAAGACACATAGTAATTCAAATGGCAAAAAGTAGTGATAGAAAATTTAAAAAGGAGTAAGAGAAAAGAAAACAGTTACCTACAAGGGAAACCCCAAAAGGCTACCAGCTGTTTTTTAGCAGAAACTTTACAGGCCAGAGGAGAGTGGCATGGTAATATTCTAGTGCTGAAAGAGTAAAACCTGCAACCAAGAATACTCTATCCAGAAAGTCTATCATTCAGAGTAGAAGGAGATATAAAGTTTCCCAGACAAAGAAGAATTAAAGGAATTTATCACCACTAAATAGCCTTATAAGAAAGGTTAAGAGGACTCTGAATAGAAAGGGAAAACCATAAGCAGGTGCAAGTAAAGTAGAAAGCACAAAAGCAGTAAAATTAAGTACATCTATAAAAAAAATATGTCAAGGGATTCACAAAAGAAAAGATATAGTATGATGCCATATATAAAATGTGAGGAAAGGGGGACACCTGGTTGCCTCAGCTGATTAAGCATCAGACTTCAGCTCAGGTCATGATCCCCTGGGATCAAGCCCCACATTGGGCTTATTGCTCACTAGAGAGTCTGCTTCTCCCTCTCCCTCTGTTGTTCCCCCTGTTTGTTCTGTCTCTCTCTCCCTCTCTCAGTCAAAAAAAAAATTTTTTTTTTAAATGTGGGAAAGGATGGGGTAAAGCATGAGTTCAAACTTAAGCAACTATCAACTTCATATAGACTGCCATATGCCTAAGACATATATAAACTGAATGGTAGCCACAAATCAAAAAGCCATAATAGACATACAAAAAGTAAAGAGAAAGGATTCAAGTGTATCACTAAAGAAAGCCAGAAAACTGTGAGAGAAGAGAGCAAGAGAAGAAATAAACAGAGAACAACTACAAAAACAACCAGAGAACAAGTAACAAAATGGCAATAAGTATATACCTATCAATAATTACCCTGAATGGAAATGAGCTAAATACTCCAATCAAAAGACACAGGTAACAAGGAATGGATAACAAAGCAAGACCTATCTACATGCTGCCTACAGGAGATTCACTTCAGATCTAAAAATACATGTGAATTGAAAATGAAAGGATGGAAATACATTTGTCATACAAATGGAAGTTAAAAGAAGGCTGAGACAGCAATACTTACATTGGAAGTAATAGACTTTAAAATAAAGACCGTAATAAGAGACAAAGAAGGACACTATATAATCATAAAGGTAACAATCTAAAAAGAAGATATAATGATTGTAAATATTTATGCACACAATCTGGGAGCACTCAAATACATTAAGTAACCCATAGTAAACATAAAAGAAATAATACAATAATAGTAGGAGATTTTAACACCACACTGACATCAATGGATAGATCATCCAATCAGAAGATCAACAAGGAAAGTGTGGCTTTGAATAACACATTGGACAAGATGGAGCTAGAAGATATAGTCAGAACATTCCATCCTAAAACAGCAAAATACACATCCATTTCAAGTACACATGGAACATTCTAGTGATTAGATCACACCGTAGGCTACAAAACAAGTCTCAACAATTCAAAAAGACTGAAGTCATACTATGCATCTTTTCCCACCACAAAGCTGTGAAAGTAGAAATTAATCACAATGGAAGAAATCTACAAAGAAAAGAAATATGAGGAGGTTAAATAATATGCTACTAAATATGGATCAAGAAATCAAGAAGAAAATAAAAAAAAAGACATAAAGACAAATGAAAATGAAAACACAATGGTCCAAAATTTTAGAGATGCAACAAAAGGTATTCTAAAAGGGAAGATAATAGCTATACATACCTAGCTTATGATGCTAGAAAAATCTCAAATAAACAACCTAACTTTACATCAAAAGGAGCTAGAGAAAGAACTAGCAAAATCCCAAACCAGTAGAAGGAAGGTAATAGTAAAGATCATAGCAGAAATAAATGGAACAGAAACTAAAAAACAAAACAAACAAAAACCAATTGAGAACATCAATGAAACCAGGAGCTGTTTCTCTGAAAAGATAAAAAAAAAAAGATAAACCTTAAACCAGCCACATACTAAAAACCTTTAGCCAGAGAGAGTGAGAAAGAGAGAGAAAGAGCGAGCAAGAGAGAGAAGACTCAAGCAAAATTAGAAATGAGGAAGAATAACAACTAACACCAGAGAAATACAAAGGATTATAAGAGATTATCATGAAAAATTATATGCCAACAAGTTGAACAACTCAAAAACAATGGATAAATTCCTAGAAACATATCATTTCCCAAAACTGAATCCAGAAGAAATAGAAAAATTAAACAGATCCATTACCAGCAATGAAATTGAATCAATAATCAAAAAACTCCCAATAAACAGAAAACCAGAACCAGATTGCTTCACAGGCGAATTCTACCACATATTATAGAAAACTGAACACCTATTCTTTTCAAACGATTCCAAAAAATAATAGAAGAAGGAAAGCTTCCAAATTCATTCCATGATGCCAAAATTACGCAGATGCCAAAAGCAAACATAAAAGCAAAGAAACAAAAATACAAAAACAAAGAAACAAACAGCAACAACAACAACAAAACACACCCAGATAAAGACACTATGGGGAAAAGGAAGGAAGGAAGGAAGAAATAGAATTACAGGTCAATATCTCTGACTAACATAGATGGAAACTCCTGAACAAAAATGTTAGCAAACTGAATCTTACAATATATATTTTAAATATCATTCACCACAATCAAGCAGGATTTACTCCTGCAATGCAAGGGAGCTTCAAGAGTACATGTTATACATGATACATCACATCAACCATATGATCATCTCAACAGTGCAGGAAAAGCTTTTGACAAAGTACAGCATCAACTCATGACAAAATCCCACAAAAAAAGAAGGTTTATAGAAGGTTAAATCAACACAATAAAGTCTATCTATGAAAAATCTACAGGAAACATTATACGCAATCAATGGTGAAAAACTAAGAGCTTTTACCCTAAGAAGAGGAAGAAGACAAGGATATTCAATCTCACCACTTTCATTCAACATAGTATTGACCACTTTGGATTTTTTTAAAGTTGCACTTTGCTTGAGTTGTGATTGATATTTTGGACTCTGTATATTCCCTCAACCAGCCCTTAGCAGAATGACAAAGGGAAAGAACATCCAGTCATCAAAAGAACCAGAGACACTGGTTCCTTCCACAGATCTAATAGCTATGGATATAAGCAAGATATCAGAGATGGACTTCAGGAGAGCAATCACAAAGTGCATAGCTAGGCTTGATAAAACCATTCGAGACAACATAAAATCTACAAGGGCAGAATGAGATCTAATCAGGATGACATTAAAAATGCTATGAATGAGATGCAGTCTAAACTGGAAACTCAAACAGCCGGGGTAAAAGAGACAGAAGAACGAATTAGTGAGCTAGAAGGTAAACTGATAGAAAGAAAGGAAGCTGAGCAGGATAGGGAGAAACAGAAGCTCATGAAAACAGACATAGAGAGAATAATGATGCAATAAATTTGGCCCAGTGTCAGAATTATTGGGATCCCTGAGGGAATGAAGTGAGACAGTAGAAGATATATTTGAGTAAATCATAGCAGAGAACTTCCCTAAGTCGGGGAGGGAAACAAGCCTCCCTCTCCATAAAGCAGAGAGGACCCATCCAAAAATCAGTAGATAGGCCAAAGTCCTGGCATATAATAGTGAAACTTGCGAATCTTAGAGCCAAAGAGGCTACCTTGAAAGTTGCTACAGAGAAGATATCTATTACAGAGAGTGGGAGGAGCATTAGAGTAACATCAGACCCATCCACAGAGACCTGACAAGCCAGAAAAGGCTGGCAAGGAATATTAAGGGTACTATAGGAGACATGCTAACTAAAAATATGTTATCCATCAAGGCTACCATTCAGAATTAATGGAGAGACAAGGGCATTCCAGGACTCATAGAAAATGAATGAATATGTGAAAACAAAGCCAGCCCTGCAAGAATGACTAAGGGGGTTTCTTTGAAAGATGAAAGACCCCAAGAGTAATATGGACCAGACACTTACAGAAGCAATCTATAGAAACCAGGACTTCACAGGCAACATGATGGCAAGAAAGTCCTATCTCCCAATAGTTACTGAAAACGTGAACAGGCTACATGGTCCCATGAAACATAGTAGGGTTTCCGATTTGAAGAAAAAGACAGGACCTATCCACATGTTGTATATAAAACACTCATTTTGAACCTAAAGATACCTCCAGACTGAAAGAGAGGGGACTGAAACCTATTCTTCATTCCAAAGAATCAAGAGAAATCTGGGGTAGCTATTCTCATATGAGACAAGTTAGATTTTTAAAATCTAAAATTTTAAAATCTAAAATCTTTAAAAAATACTGTAGTAAGAGGTGTAGAGGGATACAATATCATACCTCAAGGGTCTATCCAGCATGAAAATCTAGCAACTGTAAATATCTCTGCCCCTACATGGGAGTAGCCAACAACATCAGCCAACTATTAAACAAAATAAATAATCTTGTTCATAATAATACATGAATAGGCAGAAATGACAACATCCCAAACACAGAAATAGATCACCTAAGTAGAAGACTGTTCAAAAAAAATAAGAGCTTTGAAGGACACATTGGAACAGCTGGACTTCAAATATAAAAACAGAACATTCAGTCCTAAAAACAGAGAAGGCTATTGCTGTCGAGGATAAACATAACTTTCTTCAAAATAGATTACATACTGGTTGATCAGAGCTTTGCCATAAACCTTGAAATCAGGCAATGAAATACCCAGAGTTTTGTTTTCTTTTTCCACATTTTGTTGGTGATTCAGGGTCTTTTCTTGTCCCATGTGCATTTTAGGATTGCTTGTTTCAACACTTTGGAAAATGCTGATGATATTTTGATCAGGATGGGTGTGAAAGTACAAATTTCTCTGAGCAGCATAGAGATTTTATCAATGTTTATTCTTCTGATCCAAGAGCATGAAATGTTTTTTCCATTTTGTGTGTCTTCTTTATTTTCTTTCTTGAGTGTTAGTTACTCCACAAGTATATATCCTTTACCTTGTTGGTTAGGTTTCTTCCAAGTTATAAGAAACTGTGATCACTAAGACAGCATGGTACTGGCATGAAAACAGGCACATATACCAATGGAAGAGTGTAGAGAGTCCAGATATGGATGCTTAAATCTACAGTCAACTAAAATTTAACAAAGCAGAAAAAAAAATATCCAGTGGAAAAAAGACTGTCTCCTCAATTAATGCTAATGGGAAAACTGGGCAGCTATGTTCAGAAGAATGAAACTCCACCAATCTCTTTCATCATACACAAATATAAACTGTAAATTGATGAATGACCTCAATGTGAGACAGTAATCCATCAAAATCCTGGAGGAGAACATAGGCAGTAAGTACTTTGACATCAGCCACAGCAACTTCTCTTAAGGCACATCTCCACAGGCAAGGGAAAGAAAAGTGAAAAATGAACGTTTGGGTCATCATTAAGACAAAAAGCTTCTACACTGCAAAGGAAACTGTCAACAGAACAAAGAGACAACCCATGGAATGGGAGAAGATATTCCCAAATGACACTACAGACAAAAGACTGCTATCCAAGATCTATAAAGAACTTCTCAAACTCCACACCAATAAAGCAGATAATCACGTCACAAAATGGGAAGAAGACATGAACAGAGACTTCTCCAAAGAAGACATAGAAATGGCTAACAGACACATGAGAACATGTTCATCATCATTAGCCATCAGGGAAATTCCAATCAAAACCACATTTTACCAGTTAGAATGACAATAATAAGTCAAGAAACCCTAAGTACTGGAGAAGATGTGGAGGAAGGGAAATGCTCTTAAACTCTTGGTGGGAATGCCTGTTGGGGCAGTCACCTTGGAAAACAGCATGGAGAGTCCTCCAAATATTAAAAAATAGAGCTACACTCTGACCCTGCAATTGCACTACTGGTTATTTACCACAAAGCTACAGATGTATTGAAATGAAGGGTCATATGGACCCCAGTGTTCATAGCTATAATGGCCACAAAAGCCAAACTGTGGAAAGAGTCAAGGTGACCATCAACAGACAAATGGATAAAGAAGATATTGTCCATATATACAATGGAATAATACTCAGCCATCAGAATTGAGGAATACCCCAATTTTGCATCAACATGGAAGGGATTGCAGGAAATTATAATGACTATAAGGTGTCAAGCAGAGAAAGTGAATTATCATATGTATTCACTTACTTGGGAAAATACGGAATAAAAGAGACCACATTAGGGGAAGGAAGGGAAAAGGGACGGTTGGGGAATTGGAGGGAGAGATGAATCACAAGAGAACGTAAACTCTAAGAAACAGAGGGTTTTAGAGGAGAAGGGGTTGGGGAGATTGGTGAGGCTGGTGGTGGTTATTAAGGACGGCATGTACTGAATGAAACACTGGTTGTTACACTTAAACCATGAGTCTATGAACACTTCCTCAAATAATACTGATGTACTGTAGGGTGACTGACATTACATACTCAAAAATTTAAAAATAAAAGGATTACATACTTGGTCACCAATCAGGTCTCAAACAATTACCAAATTTCAGAGATTTTTCCCTGCATTTTTTCAGACAATAATGCTTTGAAAGTGGAACTGAATCAGAAGAGGATTTTGGAAGGAATTCAAACATTTGGAGGTCAAAGAGCATCCTACCAAGAAATAATTGGGACAACTAGGAAATTAAAGAACTTAAACAATTCAATGCAACTAATGAAAATGAAAACACCAATG
Source organism: Meles meles (assembly GCF_922984935.1). Taxonomy (NCBI): domain Eukaryota; kingdom Metazoa; phylum Chordata; class Mammalia; order Carnivora; family Mustelidae; genus Meles; species Meles meles. Next base: position 26,152 of record NW_025721617.1, on the reverse strand, counting down.
TGTTTCTGTGGTTCAGAATCTATGTGAAACTGAAAAGTTGGTCTTTGAGGGAATTGCTTAGCCATCCAAGGCTGTCTTAAAAAATCAGAAAAATCCAAATGCACATGCTAACCTTACACCTGGAAAAAAGAACAGCAAATAGAGCTGAAACCAGGAATGAGAGAAGAAGGAATAAAGATGAGAGCATAAATCAATGAAACAGAAACTAGTAGAATAGCAGAGCCCACCAACAAACTAGAAGTTGGTTCTCAGAACAAATTAATGAGATCAATAAACCTCTGGCCAGATGTAGCCAAAAATAAAGATAAATGACCTAAGTTAACAAAATCAGGAAAGAAAGGGGAGAGATCACGACCAATGCAAAAGAAACAGGGAATTGTTAGAACATATTATCAGCAACTATATGCCAAAGAATTCGGCCATCTGGAAGAAATAGATGCATTCCTGGAAATGTGTAATGTACCAAGTCTGAAAAAGGAAGAAATAAACAATCTGAAGAGACCAATAACCAGCAAGGAAATTGAATCAGGAATCAAAAACCTCCCCCAGAAAAACAAGAGTTCAGGACCATATACTTTCCCAGGGGAATTCTACCAAAGATTTTAAGAATAAGACATACCTATTCTACAGAAGCTGCTTCCAAAAAATGGAAATGAATGGAAATCTCCCACACTCATTTTCTGAGGCTGAGCATTACATTGATCCAGAAGCAGTCAAAGACCCCGTGAAAAAGAATTATAGATGAATAAACCTAGTGGGACCTAATAAAAAGTATTAAACAAGATACAAGCTGGTAGGATTCCAAGGTACATTAAAAGGGTATTCACCACCATCAGGTGAGTTTCATTTCTGGGATATAAGGGAGGTTCAATATTCACAAATCAAGTGATGTGATTAGTCATATAAACAAAAGAAAGACAAGGACCATAACATCCTCTCATTTGATGCATAAAAAGCATTTGGCAAAATGCAACATCCTCTCATTATTAAAACTCCTCAAAATAGAGGGATAGAGGGAACATATCTCATATTATAAAATCAATCTATGAAGAGGCCACAGCAAATATCATTCTCAATGGGGAAAAACTGACAGTTCTTCCCTTAAGTTCAGGAGCATGACAGGGAAGCCCACTCTTACCACTTTATTGAACACAACATTAGAAGTCCTAGCCTCAGCATTTGGACAATAACATGTAAAAGGCATTCAAGTTGTCATAGAAGTAGTCAAATCATCTCTCTTTGCATGTGACAATATACTTTATATGAAAACAGAAAAGACGCCACCCCTAAATTGAACTCATACAGGAATTCAGCAACGTGCAGGATTCCAAAATCAAAGCACAAAATTCTCTTGCTTTTCTATACTCTAATAATGGGAATGGAGAAAGAGAAATTCAGGTGTCAATTCCCTTAACCATAGCACCCAAACCCATAAGACACCTAGGAATAAACTTAATCAAATAGGTTAATGATATCTACAGTATAAACTAAGGAACACTGAGGAAGGACATTGAGGAAGATGCAAAGAGATGGAAAGTCATTCAATGCTCCTGGATTGGAAGAATTAAGATTGTAAAAATGCATATACTGTCCAGAGCAATCTACACAATCAATGCAATCCCTATCAAAATACCCTCAAAATTATTCACAGTCTTAAAATAAACAATTCTAAAATTTGCATGTAGCCATAAAGGATCCCAAATAGCCAGGGCATTGTTGCACAAGAAAACCAAAGCTGGGGGGGAGTCAAGATGGTGGGGAAGTAGAAGGAGGTGCCTTTTCAACCTGTACCCTAAAGAGAGCTGATTACCTACCAAAGACCTCTGATCACCCATGAAATCAGCCTGAGATCAGAATTAAACATGTGTGGATCTCTGCAGGAGCAGAAGATGCCAGTGGGCAGGTAAAGCAGAGTGGGAACATCGAACTGATATCGGAAGATAAACAAAAGGGGGAGGGAGCCACCAGAGGCGACCAATTGGAAAGTAATACCCCAATACAAGAGTGGCCTGCATCTGGGGACCAGCATTAGCTTGGAATCTGGATGAAAGTACTCAAAAAAAAAAAAAAAAAAGAGCAAAGGATCACGGGGGGATATTGTGGGAATCGGGGAAGTTAGGGACAGAGGCTTAAGTCCCCGGAACCAGGACAGCTTCCCCTGGCGCTGAGCCAGAAAGAGTGGGGCAGAGAAACCAGGTCTTGGTCCCTGAGCCACCAGCGCACCCAAAAACGCATGGGTCCGGCTCCCATGAGGGGCTGGGAGACTCGCCACACAGCATTCCTGAAATGGACGGGCCCCACACCCTCCCTAAAAGAAAAAATAGAAAAAGCAAAAAAAAAAAAATGGGTGTATGTATAAAAAAGTTCAGATTAGAAAGTTATTAAGGGATTTGATGTACTAGACATCTCACTGTGTTGGTAAATAGGTTAAAAAATAGGTTAAAAATTAAAAAAAAAAAAGAACCAGAATAGTGGTAAAGAGTTTAAAATAAAAGTTGTATTTATGAAGTAGTGGTGGTTGTTCTCTTGTCCTCTTTTATTTTTTTCCTTCCTTCCGGGTTGGTTTTCTGGGGGAGGGGCCTGCCACGTGGGTTTTCAGACAATGATGTTCCCTGAGTTAGATCCTCCCACACTCCTAAAGTGGGTGGGTGCTGAGGAAACCATTTTTTTTTTCCAGGCTTTTGTTCTCTGGAGGTTTTTATGTTCTTTCATCTGTTTTCTCTTGCCTTGACAGCTTTTGATGGTTTTTGTTGGTTTAGAGGAAAGCTAACTGCACCCAGACCTCCCTCTCAGAGAGAAGTCTCAGAATGCTCTGCAGAGCTGCTGGCAGAGTAGGTTCTGATTCTAGGTCCCTGTGGATGCAGGATCTCTTCATTGTACCCAATCCCACGGCAGCGGTGGCTGTCTGGGCAGCTCCAGACCACCAGAGTGGTTCCAAGCAGCGATTTCACACTGAGATTTTCCTGTTGGCCCAGGCTGGGAATGCCTGGTTTTTCAGGATGCCAGAGCTCCCGGCTAGCACCCTTGCGCACCTCTCCCAAGGGAGGGTGTGGAATGCACACATTTCAGGAATGCCATCTGGCCAGGCTCCCAGCCCCTCTGGGGAGTCGGACCCCATGCGTTCTCGGACGCGCTGGGGGCTCAGGAACCAAGACCTGGTTTCTCCACAGCACTCTCTCTGGCTCAGTGCCAGTGGAGGCTGTCCTGGGTCCAGGGACTTAAGCCCCTGTCCCTAACCTCCCCAATTCCCATAATTTCCCCCCGCCATGCTTTGCTTTTTTTCTTTTTCTTTTTTTCTTTTTTTTTTTTTTTTTTTGAGTGCTTTCAACCATACTCCAAGCAAATGCTGGTCCCCAGACGCAGGGCACTCTCATATTGGGTATTACTTTCCAATCAGTTGCCTCTGGTGGCTCCCTCCCCCTTTTGTTTATCTTCGGATATCAGTCCGATGTTCCCACTCTGCTTTACCTGCCACTGGTGTCTTCTGCTCCTGTAGAGATCCAGACGTGTGTAATTCTGATCTCAGGTTGATTTCATGGGTGATCGGAATTCTTTGGTAGGTAATAAGCTCACTTTAGGGTACAGGTTGAAACAGTGCCTCCTCCTACTTCCCCACCATCTTCTGAGCTTCTAATACCTTGTCTCTGGAATTGACATTTTAATCAATGGTTGATATTATCTACAAGCACCAGTGTATTTCTTTTCTCAACTTATGGTAAATCAAATGAAGATCTACACTAAGTGATACTATATTCATGTAAATATGGTCACTTTAAAATAATAATGATTCTCTCTGACAAAATAAATAGTAAATATATGAATGCAAATAGACTGGAAAATGTTACAATTTGTCTGAACAAAGGGATTTTTAGAAAAATAATTGAATTTGAAATGGACATATTATCCATTGAGGAAAGGAAACATATTTTGAGTCCAGAGGCAGTAAGGGACCCCCTACAGATGGGGGAGATTGCAACTAAATAAAGAAGGCTTTGTAGCCTAAACTTTATTTTGAAGAAATAGAGCTGACTTCAGGCATGCATAGGACATGACTATTGGTCCTATTGGGTGAATTCTCTGGCATTGTGGATTATTGACCAGACGGAAATCGTTCCCATTTTCAGGTTGTTAGTTAAGCAAATGAGTGATGTCATCTATGAAAGAGTTAGTCAAATTTGGAAACAATATATTTTTTAAAGATTTTATTTATTTATTTGACAGAGAGAGATCACAAGTAGGCAGAGAGGCAGACAGAGAGAGTGAGAGGGAAGCAGGCTCCCTGCCGAGCAGAGAACCCAATGCAGGACTCGATCCCAGGACCCCGAGATCATGATCTGAGTTGAAGGCAGCAGCTTAAACCACTGAGCCACCCAGGCGCCCCCTGGAAACAATATTTTAACTGGAGTTTTAGTGAGCAGAGCTGTACTGTTTACAATAGAAAGTGTTTAGGGGGTAGTTCATAAATGTGCTCTCTGGACAGGAATTAAATGAGGGTGTTTGTAAGGACAGAGTTGAGTCATACTGGGTAGGAATTCCATGGGCTAGCATGAAACTTAAGGAATAAGGTCTAGAAGAGTGCAAATCATTAACAGTGGTGGTAGAAAATAAGTATTTCCTACTTCTTCCTTGGATTTGGGGGCAGGAGGGGGATGCAGGGTCAACCAGAAGGAGGCCCAGACCCAGGAAGAGGGGGGACAGGTCTGCCTGGTCAGTCTGCCACAGCCCCTTACAGAAGGCCTAGCTTCAGTGTAGTCCAGAACCCAACCCCCACCCCCAGTGGAGGCATAGAAGAAAATGGCCATATTGTTAAAATAATCCAAGGACTCTTCTACCCATTTTCTTGTTGCAGGGGTGCCAGGTACTGGTTTTGGAGAATTGTCTACAGCCAGGGATTGATTGTAAAGATGTCTTTTTTTTTAACCTTTTTTTAAGCAGCAAATTTGATTCCCCCTCCTTCCCCACAGATCCCATCTCAAATCACTCTGTTACTACCATTCCAACAGGTTAAGCTTCCTCTGCCTTGATTTTCTTTTGTTTTTATTTTTTGCATCAATGTTAATGTTTTTTGCCTACTTTGCATCTGTATTCAAAAATGTAAACTTTTAGGGCACCTGGGTGGCTCAGTGGGTTAAGCCTCTGCCTTAGGCTCAGGTCATGATCTCAGGGTCCTGGGATTGAGCCCCACATTGGGCTCTCTGCTCAGTGGGGAGCCTACTTCCTCCTGCCTCTCTGTCTACTTGTGATCTCTCTGTCAAATAAATAAATAAATAATCTTTTAAAAAATCTTTAGAAATCTTTAAAAATAATCTTTAAAAAAAATGTAAACTTTCCTTTGTCAATCTATGGACATGCCCATATAAGGAGGAAGTAGGTGGGTCCAAAGGGGTATAGGATTATTTTTTTTAACACAAATTTTGCCCAGTTGTACTGCTTTCTGTGTTTAACTATGACATTAAAAGAAAAATGTCTTTGGGGCACCTGGGTGGCTAAGTCCGTTAAACTTCTGCTTTGGCTCAGCTCATGATCCCAGGGTCCTGACAGTGGGCCCTGCATCTGGCTCCTTGATTGGCGGGGTGCCTGATTCTCCCTCTCTTGCTCCCTTTCCTTGTGCTTTCTGTGAAATAAATACATACAATCTTTTTTTAAAAAAGTTAACTTTAAAATATAAATAAATTAAAATTTTCTTTGTCTGTCACTAATTTCCCAGTGCAGTAATAGTTACATCTGTGATACCAAAGTAGGATGCTGTGTGAAAATCAATGAGTGTTTTGAAACTTTTTTGGAACAATGTCCCTGAGCAATCCAAGGAAGACAAGTGAATGGATAAAAATGTATGATGGTCACTATGTTGATTTTAGTGGCAATGGTGAAGATGGTAAAAAAATATCACAGCTACTGTGTCTGGGTCATTCATGCAACTCAGATTTGACATATCTATATAAATTATCCCATTCAGTCTTGTCATATTTTTTTCATTTTTTCTTCATATTTGTTTAGGTATAATTGACAAAATTTTCTATATTTTATATATATATATAAATATATATAGATAATTTTATATTTAAGGTGCACAGCTTCATTTAAGATACTTACACTTCACAATAATCACTACAAAGTGCATATCTGCCAATTCATTTAGCTTTTGTGTGTGTGTGTGTGTGTGTGTGTGTGTGTGTGTGTGTGTAGGAATACTACCAACTGGTGAGATCTATAGTAACAGGACATTTTAAATATACAATGTGGTTAACTATATATAAATTGCTGTAAATAGAACTTATTTAACATGTATCCTGGGAACGTAGCATTTAACCCACATCTTCCCTTTTCTCCCTCCCTCTGGTCACTGACAATTGCCATTCTACTCTTTACTTCTAAAGATTGACTATTAAATTTCATATACAGTTGTAGTTATAAGTTGCTTATCTTTCTGTGTCTGGCTTATTTCACTTCTCTTAATGTTCTCCAGGTTCATCCAAGTTGCTGTTATTTCATTTTTTCATTTATTTGCCAATGAATATATAAAATTAATTTCCATATTTTATCTATTATGAATCATGCTGCAATAATGATTATAAGAATAAAGTGTAGCTTCAAATTTGATTTCAAATAATTTATTTCCTTTGGGCATATATCCAGAAGTGGGATTGTCAAAGTATATGGTAATTTTACTTTTACCTTTTTAAGAACTTCAAAATTCCTCTGGCTATTGGAGGTCTTTTCTGATTCCATATAAATTTTAGAATTATTTGTTCCATTTCTTTGAAAAAAATGGATGGAATTTTGGTAGTATTGCATTAAATGTGTAGATTGCTTTAGGTAGCATAGACATTTTCACTATATTTGTTCTACCAATCCATGAGCATGAAACATTTTTTCATTACTTTGTGTCTTCCTTAATTTCTTTATGAGTACTTTGTAGTTTTCTAAGTATAGATTCTTTGCCTCTTTGGTTAGCTTTATTCCTAGGTATCTTATAGTTTTGACTACAAAGCTGTGAGTGCAATTTTAAATGGGATTGACTCCTTAATTTCTCTTTCTTGTGTCCTGTTTTTGGTGTAAAGAAATGCAACTGCTTTCTGTGCATTGATTTTATATCCTGACACTTTACTGAATTCCTGCACAAGTTCTAGCAAATTTGGAGTGGAGTGTTTTGGGTTTTCCACATATAGTATTGTATCATCTGCAAAGAGTGATAGTTTGATTTCTTCTTTGCTGATTTGGATGCCTTTAATTTCTTTTTGTTGTCTGATTGCAGAGGCTAGGACTTCTAGGACTATGTTGAATAGCAGTCATGACAATGGACATTCTTGCCGTGTTCCTGACCTTAGCAGAAAAGCTCTCAGTTTTTTATTTTGTTTTGTTTTCCATTGAGAATGATATTTACGGTGGGTTTTTCATAGATGACTTTGATGATACTGAGGTATGTGTCCTCTATCCCTACACTTTGAAGAGTTTTTATCAGGAAGGGATGCTGTACTTTTCAAATGCTTTTTCAGCATCTATTGAGAGTATCATATGGTTCTTATTCTTTGTTTTATTAATATATTGTATCATATTGTTTGATTTGTGGATGTTGAACCAACCTTGCAGCCCTGGAATAAATCCTACTTGGTCGTGGTGAATAATCATTTTAATGTACTCTTGTATTCTATTGGCTAGTATTTTGATGACAATTTTCATGTCTGTGTTCATCGAGGATATTGGTATGCAATTCTCTTTTTTGATTGGATCCTTGTCTGGTTTTGGGATCAAGGTAATGTGGCATCATAAGATTAGTTTAGAAGTTTTCCTTCCCTTTCTAATTTTTGAAAGATTTTCAGGAGAATAGGAATTAATTCTTCTCTAAATGTTTGGTAGAATTCCCCTGGGAAGCCCTCTGGCCCTGGGCTCTTGTTTGTTAGGAGATTTTTGGTGGCTCTGCTTCAATCTCCTTACTGGTTATGGGTCTGTTCAGGTTTTCTATTTCTTTCTTGTTTGGCTGTGGTAGTTTATATGTCTCTAAGAGTGCATCCATTTCTTCCAGATTGTCAAATTTGTTGTTGTAGAGTTCTTCATAATATATTCTTATAATTGTATTTCTTTGGTGTTGGCTGTAATCTCTCCTCTTTCATTCATGATTTTATTTATTTGGGTCCATTCTCTTCTTTTTGATGACTCTGGCCAGGGCTTTATTGGCCTTATTAATTCTTTCAAAGAACAAGCTCCTAGCTTCATTGATTTGTTCTATAGTTTCTGGTTTCTATTTCATTGATTCTTGCTCTGATCTTATTTCTCTTCTCCTGCTGGGTTCAGGCTTTCTTTGTTGTTATTTCTCCACTCCTTTAGGTGTAGGGTTACGTTGTGTATTTGAGACTTTTCTTGATGCTTGAGAAAGGCATGTATTGCTATATATTTTCTTCTCAGGACTGCCTTTGCTCTGTTCCACAGATTTTGGACCATTGTGTTTTCATTATCATTTGTTTCCATGAATTTTTTCAATTCTTCTTTAATTTCCTGGTTGACCCATTCATTCTTTAGAAGGATCCTCTTTAGTCTCCATGTATTTGGGTTCTTTCCAAATTTCCTCTTGTGATTGATTTTTACCTTCAGAGCATTGTGGTCTGAAAATAAGCAGGAAATAATCCCCATTTTTGATATGGGATGAGACTTGATTTGTGATCCAGGATGTGATCTATTCTGGAAAATTCCATGTGCACTAGAGAAGAATGTGTTGCTTTGGGATGGGATGTTCTGTAAATATCTGTGATGTCCACTTGGTCCAGTGTGTCATTTAAGGCCTTTATTTCCTTTTTGATCTTTTGCTTGGATGACCTGTCCATTTGAGTGAGGGGAGTGTTAAAGTCCCCTACTATTATTGTATTATTGCTGATGAGTTCTTTTGATTTTGTTATTAATTGGTTTATGTAGTTGATTCCTCCCATGTTAGGGGCATAGATATTTAAAATTGTTAGATCTTCTTGTTGGACAGACCCTTTGAGTATGATATAGTGTCCTTCCTCAGCTCATATTATAATCTTTGGCTTAAAATCTAATTGATCTAATATAAGTATTGCAACACTAGCTTTCTTCTGATGTCCATTAGCATGGTAAATTGTTTTCCACCCCCTCACTTTAAATCTGGAGGTGTCTTTGAGTCTAAAATGAGCTTCTTGTAAACAGCATATTGATGGGTTTTGTTTTTTTTTAATCCATTCTGACATCCTGTGTCTTTTGACTGGGGGCATTTAGCCCATTTACATTCAGGGTAACTAAAAAGAGATATAGATCTCATGCCATTGTATTGCCTGTATGGTGACTGTTACTGTATATTGTCTCTGTTCCTTTCTGATTTACTACTTTTAGGCTCTCTATTTGCTTAGAGGACCCCTCTAAATATTTCCTGTAGAGCTGGTTTGGTGTTTACAAATTCTTTTAATTTATGTTTTTCTTAGAAGCTTTTTATCTCTCCTTCTATTTTCAATGATAACCTACCTGGATATAGTATTTTTGGCTGCATGTTTTCCTCATTTAATGCTCTGAATATATCATGTCCACTCTTTCTGGCCTGTCAGGTCTCCGTGGATAAGTCTGCTGCCAATCTAATGTTTTCCCCCTTGTATGTTACAGACTTTTTGTCCCATGCTGCTTTCAGGATTTTCTCTTTGTCACTAAGACTTGTAAATTTTACTATTATATGACTGGGTGTGGACCTATTCTTATTGATTTTGAGGGGGGTTCTCTGCACCTCCTGGATTTTAATGCTTGTTCCCTTTGCCATATTAGGGAAATTCTCTCCAATATACCTTCTGCTCCCCTCTTTCTTTCTTCTTCTTCTGGAATCCCAATTATTCTAATGCAGTTTCCTCTTATGGCATCACTTATCTCTTGAATTCTCCCCTTGTGATCCAGTAGTTGTTTATCTCTCTTTTGCTCAGCTTCTTTATTCTCTGTCATTTGGTCTTCTATATCACTAATTCTCTCTTCTGCCTTGCAGTAAGAGCCTCCATTTTTTATTGCACCTCATTAATAGATTTTTTTTTAATTTCAACTTGGTTAGATTTTAATTCTTTTATTACTCCAGAAAGGGCTTTTATTTCTCCAGACAGTGTTTATCTAATATCTTCCAACCCTTTTTTGAGCCCGGCTAGCACCTTGAGAATCATCATTCTGAACTCTAGATCTGACATATTACCAATGTCTGTATGATTAGGTCCCTGGCCTTCATTACTACCTCTTGTTCTTTTTTTGTGGTGAGTTTTTTTCTGCCTTGTCATTTTATCCAGATAAGAATATATGAAGGAAGCAAATAAACTACTAAAAGTGTGGCAAAGACCCCAGGAAATGTGCTTTTACCAAATCAGAATAGACCCCAAATCGTGGGGGTGGGAAGAAAGGGGTTAAAAAGAAGTTCAGGAAAAAAAAGAAAACAAATAAGGAGAAGATAGTTAAAAAAGATATATATATATATATATATATATATATATATATATATATATACATATATATATATATATATATTAGATTGGTGAATAGAACAGGGTCACCCACTTAATTTTGCAAGAATTTTGGTCTCTTAAAAGAAACTACCTCCCAAATTTTTAAAGAATGGAAAACATATATAAGGGTAAACACAGTAAAGGGTTGTAATATGATTATAAAGATGATATTTTTTTAATTTCTAAAAAAGGAGTTGATAAGTTGGTTAGTAGAATAAAGAAAAAGAACGTGGAGAGAATTTGCTCAGCCTGGAGACTAGAACAAAGCTCTGTGCTAGATTTAGGGTACATTATGATTTATTAGAAGAAGTTGTATCACAAATGTTTATATGAAAAAATCCTATATTTATACACAAAATAAAGTTAGATGCAATGAAGAATAAAATATGAGTATAATAATGGTTCAAAAAAATTTAATGAAAGGTATTGTTAAGATAAACTAGTTAAAATGTTAAAAGAAGAAAGGGTAAATGTTAAAACAATTAGCAAAAGAAAAAATAAAATTAAGAAAAATTCATTAACTTTGCAAGACTAAAGAATCATGGGGAGAAAGACATGAATTCCATGCTTTGCTTTCTCATCCTCTGGAATTCCACTGTTCTCCTTGGTAAGTGAATTTGGTCTTGGCTGGATTTCTTACTGATCCTCTGGGGAAGGGGCCTGTTGTAGTGATTCTCAAGTCTATTTGCCTGAGGCAGAATTGCACCGCCCTTACCAGGGGTCCACTCGGGTTCACTTTTGGGAGCTTTTGTTTCCTGAATGTTTTCTGTAGAGTTCTGGAGGATGGAAATGAAAATGTCGGCCTCCCAATCTCCGGACAGAAGTAGCTGAGATCTCAGGGCCCCACTCCTCATTGTGCCCTTGGAGAAAAGCTCAATCACTCCCATCTCCCTGGCCTCCGGACTGCCCACGAAGCTCACCCAGCCTGTGACCAGGCTTCTCTGTCTCTGGCACACAGCCCTGCCTGGAGTCTCCACACCACACAGATCCCAGTGCTCTTCCAGGGGGATCTCCATGGATCTTGTGTGGTCCCTGCTCAACGAGCAGTGGCCTGTGCCATGGATGGCAATTTAAGGTAACCCCAAGTTGCGACCTCACTCCTCACCTCCATCTCTGTAGCTGACTTCCCTGTTCTAATACCTGTGAGCTCTGCAACACTCAGATACCCCCGATCCTTGATTCTTCTGTGACCCCATGAGACCTGAGGCCATGCTGTCCCCGAGTGGTCTTCTCCCTGACTTAGCCTCTGGATTGATGTTCCTCAGTGGGGCAGGCTTTTAGAAGTTCTGATTTTTTGCTCCATTGCTCTGCCACTTGCTGGGAACTGGCCCCTTCCCCCGTGGTCTATCTTCCCCTTGCTTTGGATTCACTTCTCTGCTGGTCCTAGCTTTCAGAATGTGGTTGATTTTCTGTTTCTACAACGGCTGTTATTCTTCTATTTGATGTCCTATTGGATTTGTAGGTGTTTGGAATGGTTTGATAAGCTACTAGCTGATCTCCTGCTACCTGATGTCATCTCAGCCTGCTACTTCTCCCACAATACCTCTTTAACTTATAAACACAATCAGCTCCCCCAGTTTTTCCTCTACAAGTTGACAGTGATCACACAATAATTGAAAATCAACTGCTTCATATAGACCAAGAATCCTGATGTAGGTATTTCACAGTAGATAAGGAGATGCACATGTACAATAATTTGAGTACATGTAAATTACCAACTAAAATAACTTTTTTTATCATTTTAATATATTATTCCAAGAATGCATGGATTTGGTATCAACAAACCACAGGATAAAATGATGGTTCCCTAACCTATGCCTTTTGGTACCCAAGGCAAATACTTCAAATTATTTTATGATTTTTCCCAGTACTTCCTCAATATTTTAAACTCTATGCTCATCTTCTGATGCTTGATTCCTAAATCCAAAATACCGGGCCATGATTTGTAACTCAGGCCAGTATGGATGAAGAGTCATCACCTTCCTACATTATCAAACTTTCCTCTTTCCCTCCCCATTATGTCAACACAGTTACATATCACATTATGTGTGATGATAAGCACCTAGAGCTTTGTTCCATCTCCTGGAATTTGTTTTTCATATATAAGACATATAACAGTATTGTAAAACATCACATTATTTTATATGCATGACTGCATAGATTTCTTCTCATATTACCATAATTTCTCTCAAAGAGAATTTAGGATATTGGTCTACGTCATTTTGAGGATTATCAAGAAATTGTTTTCAAGACAATATTGAACATTTCCCTGAAAATGCCCTTTAATAGATTATTTATTTTATTTTTCTGTGTTCTTTTCACCATCTTTGAATATTGTAGTTCATATATTGGTTTGGAAAAAAAGGTTTTTTTTAATAATATATATTTAAAAATAACTTTTGTTTTCAAAAATAAATCACTGTCATATGCATTTACAGAAATGTCCATAAGTATATGATGGATCATCTTATATTATTGCTCTCATCCTTTTATCTCTCCTAAGTGTCAAATTTTGTGTTTCACTGTTGCTTTCTGGTCAATTATCATCAGTTTATCTTTTGAGACTATCATGAAATATATTATATTAATTATAACCTTTATTTTCCAGAAGTTTTTTTTTTATTTTTTTGGCACTTAATTTTATATAACACATGACATTTTTACTTTGGATTTAACAAATTCTCATATTTTCTCTGAAGACATCAGAAGTTTTTATAAAGTTTTCTTGCATTTACCTCAATCATTTTTAATTCAGTGTGTGTGTGTGTGTGTGTGTGTGTGTGTGTGTGTGTGTGTGTGTGTGTCTTTCTCTCATATAAACACTTCCTCAACATTCTGATGGCTTTGGTCCTAGAAAAGTATGAGAGACTGAAGCACTGCAATCCTTTGTGGGCATAACATGTTGGGCTTTATACACTGATGGTATTTCTTCTGGAGAAGATAACTTCCACTCATTCCTACTTAGAATAATCTCAAAAATGCCATTTCTCCTTCTCTTTTTAAGTGTCTGTTCCTTAAAATTTCTTCACCTTAAAGGTTTTTAACATTTTCACCTCTGATTCTACCCTGGACTATGTTTTCCACTTTATTTAAATTTATGCAGATTAACCACTTTATCATCTTAGTTGAGTTTTTTGACTGGAGTAGATACATTTAGGAGCTAAACTCACACTTATCAAAAAAATGGAAATAGCTTTAAATGCACAAAAGCAAGAGATAAAACAGACCAAGAAAAGGTGGCACAAAGCAATTCATAATATATAATTATTGAAAAACAGAACAATACAGATCTTTTCAGAGAGCTTAAGCAGAATCAAGAAGGTAAAATAAAATATTAGAGAAAGTTATCAGGAAAGGAATTTCTTGAAAGCATTTGAATATTGAGTGAGGAGGAAGAAGTCTGATTCACATAAATTATATTTGGCAATAACTATTTACTGTATATTTCTAGGGGAAAAAGAAGCAGAGAGTAAGTCTTGGCATCAAAATACATGAATAAACAAAAAGGATATATATCTGCAACATGACCTGATAAATTACTATAGTTCCAGAAATATGAATGCTTAATTATAAAGAAAAAAAATCATTGCCTAAGTGTCATAAAATATATTCAATATGGGCTTATAATTTGTGCATTTACATTGACTTACAATGCATATTTAACTACAAAGTCTGATGTTGGTAATGACTAAATTTACACAGGAAAATGAAACATATGTATCTTGATAGAGTCACAGACTGAAGTTTATGACTCATCAAGATTTTAACTATGAGGTAATTTTTTTTTCAAAATGTGTGTTAATTTTTTAAAAAGCTGCCATGTGTCCTGAATAAATCATGGTGGAACTAAAATAATGAAGTAATATATTATTTTTCTGTACTTAATATTTGTGTCTCTTTAGGGAAGAGTAAATTAATGTCTCATGGAAAATATGAACCAAAGATCAAGTCATATCTTCTTACTGGGGGTTATTCCCACCGTCAAGAATTGGCCTGTTTTTCTTCATTCCTAGTTTTCTCATTTTCTTAATGGCTCTGTTTGGTAACTTGTCCGTGATCATCCTCATCCTCCTAGACACCCATATCCACACACCCATGTATTTTCTACTTAGTCAGCTCACCCTCATGGACCTGAACTATGCCTCCAACATTGTCCCCGAGATGGCTTCTAATTATCTCTCTGGAAACAAGTCTACTTCTTTCATTGGGTGTGGAATTGAGAGTTTTGTTTTTTTTTTCATTACTTTAGCTGGTGCAGAAGGATTATTATTGGCCTCTATGGCCTATGATCATTATGTAGCAATTTCCTTTCCTCTCTGTTATCCCATTCATCTGAGCAAGAGTGTGTGTGGTGATAACAGGTTCTTGGATCACGGGTTCAATCAACTCCTGTGCTCACACTGAATATGTCCTTGGTATACCTTGCTGTTGATCCTGAACCATCAACAATTTCTTTTGTGATGCTCCAGCCATGTTGAGTCTGGCCTACATGGATGCCTGGGTCTATGAGTATACTTTGTTTGTGAGCATCACTCTCTTCCTTGTGTTTCCTTTCATTGGCATTGCTTGTTCCTATGGCCAGGTCATCCTTGCCATCTGCTGCATGCATCCAAAGGAAGGAAGAAGGCCTATTTGTCCTGCAGCACCCATTCACTGTGGTGACTTTCTACTATGCATCCTTTGTTTACACTTGTTTATGTCCAAGATCCTTCAGATCTCCACAGAGGATAAGGTCCTGGCAGTCTTCTACACCATCCTGACCCCAGTGCTCAACCCAATCATATATAGCCTGAGAAACAAGGAGGTGATGTGGGCCCTGAGAAGAGTGGTTCTGAGGTTCTGCTAGTCAAAAATATAACAAATTTCTCACTAGTCTTGCTGCTTCATTCATTAATTTCACCTTGTACACTCTTTATGAACAATGCCATTCTAGGATTTAGGATAAGGATACAGTAATCTAGAAAAATAAGTTATATATATATATATAAATAAATTTATAAATTATATATATATATATATATACAAAAAAGAAACAAAAAAGAAAATTGCCACAAAAACAGAGTATCATTATATATTCCCTATCACTCTGTTTTTGTGGCAATTTTCTTTTTTGTTTCTTTTTTGTTATGAATAATTTATTAAATGTAAGTTGAATTCTAAAGGCCACATATATTTTCAATGATATGAGTACCTAAGTATTAAAGAAAATAAGACCATAATACCCAAAATATGGAAAGAGTCCAGATGCCCATTGAGAGATAAATGAATAAAGAAGATATGGTATATATACCATTATGTAAATTATGTAAATCTATACATATGCATAGATAGATATATGTGTGTGTATTATAACTATATTTATGTGTGCATTTCTATATATAGATAGATATAATCTATGGATATATATGTTATATCTATACATATATAGGTATATAATACAAATTAGACATTGGATATACAGATATATATTATAATATTACTCAGGCATAAAAACAGAATGAATTCTTGACATTTTCTATCACATGAATGAAGCTAGACTGTATTAGGCCAAGAGAAGTATGTCAGAGAAAGACAATTACCATAAGTTTTCAATCATATGTGAATTCAGAAAAGAAAGGTGCAAAGAGGGAAAAAAGAGAGAAAGACAAAACAATAAAGAGATCCTTAACTCTAAAGAATGAGCAGTTGGTCACAGAGGGGAGGGTGGTGGGGGATGTGTTAAACAGGGGATGGGGATTAATGAGAACACTTGTGATGAGCACCATGCGTTATGGAAGTGTTGAATCACCACATTATATACTTGCAACAAATATTATGCTGTATATTTTCTAACTGGAAATTAAATAAAGTCTTAAAAACACGTTAAGTGGTGACAAATGATAAAACTTTAGCTACAATGGACAATTTGTGTAGCAAGCATAGAATGTTTTTAAAATAACTCCAATAACACTGAAGTATGTAATGGAGTTCACTTTGCATTCAATTGTTGCAAATGGTTCTCAGTGCTTATGCTTGGAAACAGAAGTTTAAAAAAAAGTCTGTATCAATGACCAATCCTACTACTGATCAATTAATAAAACAATATAAATTAATTTTCTTTGGGAAATTAACATATATATATCCATAAAATATCACACACGTATATATATATATATAAATATAAATGTAAACATATAACATAAAAGATAAAACACTGAATCATATTGAAACAAATAAATTTAGCACAATTGAAAGTGGAAAATTCCTGGATGAAAGCTGATTAGTATCTTAGCTAGGGTTTGTGAGATTTCATTTTCAACCACAGTAGGCAGACTTGTGGTGGCTCTGTTATATTGTGATTGCTTTTAGAAAGGGGTTTTTCTCTGTTCTCCATGCCACCAGTGGTTTCTATCCTAAAAATAATCCACCTCATTTTTCTGGAAAACATCAACTTTGCTGCTTAAAGCTTGTCATATTTAGTAGAATTATAAATAGAGAATGCCTAGTAACCATCAGAGTTCTAAGGAGCATTGTTCTTAATATACTGTTGGTAACCTTATGATACTCATCCATGAGGCTGTTTCATTGTAATCTGTAGACATTCACTTAAAAGAAATTTAGTACAACAGCATTATAAAAACTTTTATTTTTAACCAATGATTGTGTTCCCTGGGTGGCTCAGTGGGTTAAGCATCCAACTCTTGATTTCATCTCAGGTCATGTAAGATCTAGCCCCAGTGTTGGGCTCCAAATATTGTGTGGAACCTGCTTAAGATTCTCACTCCATATCCCTCTGCCCCTCCTCCCATGCCCTAAAAGTAAAAAATAAAAGAAAAATTAAAAAGTGTACAAATTCTTATATATTCCCATTATAATTTAAAAATATATATAATTTAAAGAGATTCCAGCTTCTTTGCATATAACCCGATGTTGTTGTCAGTAGTAGGAACCCATATATTTCCATTTAAGTAATTCAGAATGAGGATCCCCAGACTGATCTCCTGATTTATTGGTACATCCCTTCCTTTACTTAAACCTAGCCCAAGAAAACAGTGTTCCATTTTCATAAATGTAAGTCAAATATATACAATAAACCTATTATAATAATAATTATATTTCAAAAATAGAGGACAACAAGGTGATATAAATTACTCTATTTGGCTTTCAATAGAGAATTATTTGATTTAAAATTATATTACTGGTGACTTTTTAAATTTTTTTTTATTTTTTCAGTGTTCCAAGATTCATTTTTTTATGCACTACACCCAGTGCTCCATGCAATATGTGCCCTCCTTGTATCAATATCATGGGATTAGCGAATTTTGTTTTTTTGTTTGTTTTTAATAAATTTATTTATTTATTTTTCAGCTAACAGTATTCATTGTTTTTGCACAACACCCAGTGCTCCATGCAATACATGCCCTCCCTATTACCCACCACCTGGTTCCCACAAACTCCCACCCCCACCCCTTCAAAACCCTCAGGTTGTTTTTCAGAGTCCATAGTGTCTTATGGTTCGCCTCCCCTTCCAATTTTTTTTTATAAACATATAATGTATTTTTATCCCCAGGGGTACAGGTCTGTGAATCGCCAGGTTTACATACTTCACAGCACTCATGATAGCAAATACCCTTCCCAATGTCCATAACCCCCTCCCCCTCGCCCTCTATCCCTACACTTTGAAGAGTTTTGGTCAGGAAGGGAAGCTGTACTTTGTCAAATGCTTTTTCAGCATCTATTGAGAGTATCATATGGTTCTTGTTCTTTCTTCTATTAATGTGTTGTATCACATTGATTGATTTGCGGATGTTGAACCAACCCTGCAGCCCTGGAATAAATCCCACTTGATCGTGGTGAATAATCCTTTTAATGTACTTTTGAATCCTATTGGCTAGTATTTTGGCGAGAATTTTTGCGTCTGTTTTCATCAAGGATATTGGTCTGTAGTTCTTTCTTTTGGTGGGATCCTTGTCTGGTTTTGGGATCAAAGTGATGCTGGCCTCATAAAATGAGTTTGGAAGTTTTCCTTCCATTTCTATTTTTTGGAACAGTTTCAGGAGAATAGGAATGAGTTCTTCTTTAAATGTTTGGTAGAATTCCCCTGGGAAGCCTTCTGGCCCTGGGCTTTTGTTTGTTTGGAGATTTTTGATGACTGTTTCAATCTCCTTACTGGTTATGGGCCTGTTCAGGTTTTCTATTTCTTCCTGGTTCAGTTGTGGTAGTTTATATGTCTCTAGGAATGCATCCATTTCTTCCAGATTGTCAAATTTGTTGGCGTAGAGTTGCTCATAGTATGTTCTTAAAATTGTCTGTATTTCTTTGGTGTTAGGTGTGATCTCTCCTCTTTCATTCATGATTTTATTTATTTGGGTCCTTTCTCTTTTCTTTTTGATGAGTCTGGCCAGGGGTTTATCAATCTTATTGATTCTTTCAAAGAACAAGCTCCTAGTTTCATTGATTTTTTCTATTGTTTTTTTGGTTTCTATTTCATTGATTTCTGCTCTGATCTTTATGATTTCTCTTCTCCTGCTGGGTTTAGGGTTTCTTTCTTGTTCTTTCTCCAGCTCCTTTATGTGTATGGTTAGGTTGTGTACTTGAGACCTTTCTTGTTTCTTGAGAAAGGCTTGTACCACTATATATTTTCCTCTCAGGACTGCCTTTGCTGTGTCCCATAGATTTTGAACTGTTGTGTTTTCATTATCATTTGTTTCCATGAATTTTTTCAGTTCTTCTTTAATTTCCTGGTTGACCCATTCATTCTTTAGAAGGATGCTGTTTAGTCTCCATGTATTTGGGTTCTTTCCAGCTTTCCTCTTGTGATTGAGTTCTAGCTTCAGAGCATTGTGGTCTGAAAATATGCAGGGAATGATCCCAATCTTTTGATACCGGTTGAGACCTGATTTGTGACCCAGGATGTGATCTATTCTGGAGAAGGTTCCATGTGCATTAGAGAAGAATGTGTATTATGTTGCTTTGGGATGAAATGTTCTGAATAGATCTGTGATGTCCATCTGGTCCAGTGTGTCATTTAAGGCCTTTATTTCCTTGTTGATCTTTTGCTTGGATGATCTGTCCATTTCAGTGAGGGGAGTGTTCAAGTCCCCTACTATTATTGTATTATTATTGATGTGTTTCTTTGATTTTGTTATTAATTGGTTGATATAGTTGGCTGCTCCCACGTGAGGGGCATAGATATTTAAAATTGTTAGATCTTCTTGTTGGACAGACCCTTTGAGTAGGATATAGTGTCCTTCCTCATCTCTTATTATAGTCTTTGGCTTAAAATATAATTGATCTGATATAAGGATTGCCACCCCAGCTTTCTTCTGATGCCCATTAGCATGGTAAATTGAAAAATAGTGTAAATGTCTTTCTCTCACACTCTGAAGTATCAAAGGGCAGGTGATGAAGACTTTAGGGTAGATTTAAAGCATCACTGATAATTACATTTATAATTGCTTTTTATTTTTTCATATGGATTTGAGTTACATTTACTGCCCTTTCATATCACTTTGAAGAACTCCTCTAATATTTCTTATAATACTGATGTGTTAACAATGAACTCAGTTTTGTTTACCTGGGAATGTCTTTTATTTTATAGCGTTGCTTAGCTTTTGCTGCTTATTGGCACAAAGACTCCAGGTTAACCAGAAGTAGATACTTAGGATATTCTCAGATCTTCGCTAAGCAGGTGCACAGCCCTGTACATGCACATAGCCCTATGTATGTGCCTTCAGGATTGCTAGGATTTCATTACAGTATTTTCAGCCCTGTCTAGGGACATCTCATTCTTCAGTTTTTCCTTTTAAACTTTATGATTAGCCTATTGTTTGTCTAAATTGTTATCTACTACCTTAGGCATTCATGATATTAAGCAATTGCCTCTAATTGTTTTCTTTATATTTATTTATTCATTTAACAGACAGTGATCACAAGTATACAGAGAGGCAGGCAGAGAGAGGCGGGGGGAAGCAGCCTCCCCCTGAGCAGAGAGCCTGATGCGGGGTTTGATCCCAGTACCCTGAGATCATGACAGGTGCCCAGCCTCTAATTGTTTTTAACAAGTCTCTTGAGTCTTTTTACACTGAGTGAACTTTGAGTCAGTGCTTATGGACTGATTGCCTGTGTCCCCAGTGCCCCCCCACCCCAGTTCATATGCTGAAATCATATCCCCAATGTGATGGTATTTGGAGGTGGAGCCTTTGTGAGATGATTAGACCAGGAGATGGGATCCCTCATGAGTAGGATTGTGTCCTTATAAAAGAGACTCCAGAGAGCTCCTTCACTCCTTTTGTTGTGCAAAGACACAGTTAGAAGACTGCCATCTGCTAATCAGCAGTCAGCCTCTTAGCATGCACTGAATAGATGGGTGCCTCAATTTTGGACTTCCCATCCTCCGGAACTCTTTGAAATAACTATTTGTTGTTTAATCCATTCAGTCTATGACATTTTTGTTATAAGAGCCTGAATATGGGCTAAGACTGTTAAAATAAAGATAGCTTTGGAAGTGAAATCTTCTAGGGAACTACCAAACTGGTTAAATAATGAAAATTCTCTTGCATTCCCTTGAATGGGCTTTGAAAGGCTCCAATCTTGTTCTTCTTCCTCCAGTGCCTGCCAACCTGTAGATTTTCATGGGATTGTGAAGCTGTTGTTTTCAAGGCTATCACTGAGCTGGCGTGGGGTGAATGGGAATAGGCCAAGTTAAAAATGCCATGAAACTCTCTCTCCTTCTGATATTTAGCATTTTTAAAAAATTTTATTTATTTATTAGAGAGAGAGACAGAGTGAGAGAGCATGAGAGGAGAGGTCAGAGGGAGATGCAGACTCCCAATGGAGCTGGGAGCCTGATGTGGGACTCGATCGCAGGACTCCAGGGTCATGACCTGAGCCAAAGGCACTTGCTTAACCAACTGAGCCACCCAGGCGCCCCGATATTTAGCATTTTTTCAAATTAAACACTATCCAGATTCCTGCAAGCCATCAATTAATTCCAGAGTTCTGAAATGTGGATTCTGACCATTAAACACACACACACATATTCATGCATGCACACACAGTTTTCTCCTGACTTTTATGGAAGGTTTTGGAGGCTTTTACGTTGCCATTTTTAGTAATATCACCTATTCATTTCCTTTTTGAATCTTATTTTGATCAGAGTGAGATAAGTATATTCACAATATGAAAACTGTACTACTTAGAGGTGGGTAAAAGGGTTTGTGCCCATCTTACATTCCTCAGTACATGCACAGTCCACACAACTTCTCTACTAATGACATGCCCATGATAGCTTGATACCATATTAATGGTGGCTATTGGTATAAAACAAGCACCAAAGAAATAAGCAATAATAAAACATAATGGCCACCCAAACTAAGTGAAAGGTTAAAATCAAGTATGGCTAGTCTGTTGACTTTTTCAAATAGGATTACATGATTGGTGCTATAATGCATAAAACAGCCATGTCAACACTTGGCATTCCTGAGTGGGAATCCCAGGCCTGCAGATGCTTCATTTTCCTGATTCTGGTTTTCCTCATTTGTAGTGATACCAAAGACATCCCAGATTTCTCTGAGTACTAGCTATGGCATAAATCCGTGTGTGTCGCATAACAAGGATTCAATCCAAAGCAGCTATCATCAATAGAAAGGTACTAATCAGTAATAACTATTGTTATTTTGTCATCAATATGCTATGTCTCACAGGGAATATTGAGTATATTTTCCCAAACTGATTTAAAAATTCAGATAATGCTGGGGCGCCTGGGTGGCTCAGTGGGTTAAAGCCTCTGCCTTCGGGTCAGGTCATCATCCCAGGGTCCTGGGATTGAGCCACACATTAGGCTCTCTGCTCTGCAGTGAGTCTGCTTCCCTTCCTCTCTCTGTGTGTGCTTCTCTGCCTACTTGTGATCTCTGTCTATCAAATAAATAAATAAAATATGTAAAAAAAAAGTTCAGAGAGTTATGTCTTTCAAAATGTGTATAAGGATATGTAAATTACTGGCATTTCACCTTGGGGGAGGTGATAATGAAATGGAAAACCACCATTGTAAGAATGTGCCTTTGAATGTAAACATCTGAGTGTGGTGTAGATATGGTGCATAGGTGGGAATTGTGTGTGGTATTGTGAAGGAGTCCATACATCCCAGAATATAGGCGATGGATAGTGTGGCCTGAGGTTTAAATTGGTTAAGTCAAGCCATAAGGGGAAAAAAAAACAACACAGGTATAGGATAGGTGAATTGAGGACAAGGAAGAGTGAAAGAGAAGGCTAAGAGTTGTGAGCTGTTCATAGGTAGGCAAACACAGAAGAGTGGATAGACTAAAGAAATAAATAGAATTCAATGAGTCATTAAGAAAACAAGAGGTGGGGAGACAAGATGGCGGGGAAGTAGGAGGAGGCGCTCTTTCAACCTATACCCTAAAGTGAGCTGATTACCTACCAAAGAACTCCGATCGCCCATGAAATCAGTCTTTTTTTTTTTAAGATTCTATTTATTCATTTGACAGACAGAGATCACTAGTAGGCAGAGAGGCAGGCAGAGAGAGAGAGGGGGAAGCAGGCTCCCTGCTGAGCAGAGAGCCCGATGCGGGGCTCGAACTCAGGACCCTGAGATCATGACCTGAGCCGAAGGCAGAGGCTTAACACACTGAGCCACCCAGGTGCCCCTGAAATCAGAATTATATCAGAATTATACACGTCTGGATCTCTACGGGGGCAGAAGACACCAGTGGGGAGGTAAAGTGGAGTGGGTACTTCGGACTGAAATCAGAAGATAAACAAAAGGGGGTGGGAGCCACCAGAGGCGACCAATTGGAAAATAATACTCCAACATGAGACTGCCCTGCATCTCGGGACCAGCATTAACTTGGAGTCTGGTTGAAAGAACTCAAAAAAAGAACAAAGGATCATGGGAGGAAATTGTGGGAATCAGGGCAGTTAGGGACAGGGGCTTAAGTCCCCCGATCCAGCAGCGCCTCCCCTGGTGCTGAGCCAGAGAGAGTGCCGGAGAGAAACCAGATCTTGTTCCCTGAGCCGCCAGCGCACCTGAGCCTCCAGCGCGCCTGAGAATGAGTGGGATCTGGCTCCCGTGAGGGGCTGTGAGCTTCGCCAGATGGCGTTCCTGAGATGCGCGCGCACCACACACTCCTTGAGAGAGGTGTGGGTAGGCATTAGCCTGGCGCTCTTAGAACCCCGCTGAGCGATCAGAGCCTGAGACATGCGCGCCCCTCACCCTCCCCTGGGAGAGGTGCTCACAGGCACTAGCCAGGAGCTCTGAGACCCTGAAAAACCATGCACTCCCAGCCCGGGCCAGCGGGAAAATCTCAGTGTGCAATCGCTGCTTGGAACCTCTCTGGTGGTCTGGAGCTGCCCTACAGCCGCCACTGGTGTGGTTTTGAGTACAAGGAAGAGATCCTGCATCCCCAGGGACCAGGATTCTGAACCTACTCTGCCAGCAGCTCTGCAGAGCATTCTGAGGCTTCTGTCTGAGAGGGAGGTCTGGGTGCAGTTTGCTCTCCTCCAAAACTCCAAAAACCCTCAAAAGCTGTCAAGGCGAGAGCAAACAGATGAACAAACATAAAAACCTCCAGAGAACAAAAACCTGAAAAAAACAGTTTCCCCAGAGCCCACCCCCTTGAGGGGAGCAGGAGGACTTAACTCAGGGAACATCATTGACTGAAAACCCACGTAGCAGGCCCCTCCCCCAGAAAACCTATCAGGAAGGAAGGAGAAAAAAAACAGACAACAAGAGAACAACCACCACTACTTCACAGATACAACTTTTATTTTTAACTCCTTACCACTATTCTGGTTCATATTTTTTATACATATAGGTAATTTTTTATCCTATTTACCATCACAGTGAGATGTCCAGTACATCAAATCCCTTAATAACATTCTAACCTGAACATTTTGATACATACACCCATGTTTTATTTTTGCTTTTCTATTTTTTAAATTTTTTTTAAATTTTAGTTTAGTCTAGTTTATACTTTAATTTTTATTTTCTAATATACATATAGAGTTAAATTCAAGGTAATCCCCTTTCCCCAATCAATGCTACCCCTACAGGTAAACCAATTTTTAATTACCCTTTATCTTAGGAAAGTTGAGTCCATTAACAAAACATCAAGATACATCCAAAAAGAATCAAAATAAACTTCCTTGCCCACACTGAGAATTTATAACCACTCTCCCATCTTTTCCTTCCTCCATTGTTTCTGTGTATTTTTGTTTGTCCTGATAGTATATAAATCTTACACTTAGAGTTCTTTTTGACGAGGTCCTTCATTTTTTTGCTTTTATGTATATATATATATATTTTTTTTTTCTCTTGTCATATACTTTTATCAGTCTTTTGTCTGTTTTTGTTTGTATACTTCATAAATCTTACCTTCTTTAAGGTAAATCTTACCTTCACAAATCTTACCTTCATAAATCTTTTGGGCTGAGCCTTCTCTTTTATCTTCCCTTTTTTTCCTCTCTCTCTCTCTCTCTCTCTCTCTCTCTTTCTTTTTCTTTTCTTTTTTCTCTCATTTAGGTGGGGAATCCTGATTACTCAGAGTGTTCCAGTGTGCACATTGACTGAACCACAGTTGATACATCCATCTATATCCATTCAGTCATCTCTCACCAAAATGAATAGGAGGAGGAATGCACAACAGAAGAAAAATACAGAGTATGGGGCTTCTGTAACAGGGCTAATGGCTATCGACATGGACAATATATTGGAAAAGGAATTCAGGCTAACAATTATCCAGGCAATATCTAGGTTGGAGAAAGACATGGATGACCAAATGGAATTGATAGGGCAGAATGGAAAGCCACCAGGGATGATGTTCACAATGTTAGGGCAGAACTGAAAGCCACCAAGGATGATGTCCAAAATGCTCTCAGTGAGTTCCAATCTAAGCTAAATTCTCTAAAAGCTAGGGTAACTGAGACAGAAGATAGAATTAGTGATCTTCAGGACAAACAGATAGAGAGAAAAGATCAGGAGGAAGCCTGGAACAAACAGCTTAGAAGCCACAAAAACAGAATCAGGGAAACAAATGATGCCATGAAACGTTCCAAAGTCAGAAGTATTGGAATCCCTGAAGGGGAAGAGAAAGATAGAAATCTAGAAGATAGAGTGGAAGAAGTTGTCTATGAAAATTTTCCCAATCATGTGAATGGAACCAGAGTTCATGTGCTAGAGGCAGAACAGTCTCCCCCCAAGATTATAGATTCTTAAAAAAAATCAAGGCACCTGGTAGTAATATTGAAAAATCACAATTGTAGATACAATCTCTTGAAAGCCACTTGGACAAAGAGGCTCTTACCCTACAGAGGAAAGCCCATTAGAATAACGTCAGCCCTGTCCACAGAGACCTGGCAAGCCAGGAAGGGATGGCAAAATATATTCAGGTTAATAAATGAGAAGAACATACAGACAAGAATACTTTATACAGCAAGACAGACATTAAAGGGGATGGAGAGATAAAAAGTTTCCAAGACCAGCAAGGCTAAAAAGACTATGCAACCACAAAGCTGACCCTGCAGGAAATATTAAGGGGGGGGGGAGGGGAGTTCTATAAAAGAAAAAAAATCCTAAGAATATCATTTAACAGAAATATAGAGACAATCTACAGACAGAAATTCTTCAACGGTAACACAATGTCAACAAAAACATATCTATCAATAATCCCTCTCAATGT